>NC_141791.1:2213214-2515196 GCF_054643075.1 Acanthaster planci | reverse complement strand
TCAAATAACAAAGGCATAAGAAGTCAGGGGATACGATCATAAATCCCTGTTTTAAATTAAAGGACACTCCATCGAGATATCAATTGTGCTACTCTACGGAATGTTTTCTGTTTAAAAAATACAGTGTGATTCACGGCCTTAAGCCCGGGTCCCCTCAAACACTGGTAACGAACAGTCCCTCCCCTTGACATCTTGTCTCTTGGAAAGTTTTATAATTTCAGACTTCCCCCAGACATCTCCACAGACTATTCTTTAATTTGGACCTAAACTGACATTTGCAGTGGCATTCTACTTTCGGACCGTTGTATCCTCATTTCCCGATGTGACTGAGGTATTTAGTTCGCCCATGTCGTCCCACCACAGTCCTGGTTCCTCCGATTCCAAGTCGCTACAGGCTGACACAAAAGTCACATCATTCCCAAGACGGGGACTGCCTTTCAGCCCTCCTGAATTTCCTGCCTCTCTGAGTATTTCTTTCTCTAGTTGTGCAACTTCATTCTTCAAGTTGTCAACTCCCTTAGAGGAAGACCTTCTTTGAACCTCAATCTTTGACCTCCGACCTTCCAGCTTCTCTCCACCTGCTTTCCCCTGTCCTGCTTGGTCTTGAAGTTGCTTCTTCAGCTGCTCGTATTCTCTCTGGATGTCTTCCTCAAGAACAGCAGCCTGGTCCTCCTCACTAGTCGTAGGAGCCTTCGCTCCCTTGGTGAGCCGCGACTCGAAGTCGGCATACTCGCTGTCCAACTTCTCGAAGCGGCTCTCGATGTCTGAGTGGACCGTGTTCAGCTGCCTGATGACGCCGTGCAGCTCAGCTTTGGCCCGGATGAGCTTCTTCATCTTGTTCTCCATGCTGATGTTGTCCCGGTTCCACTGCCTCATCTTGGCCCGGATGCCGGCATTGGCGTCCGTCAGAGAGGCCACGGTGTCCTGCATTTCGGCATTCTCCCTCTGCAGCTCCCGGTTCATCTCCTTCAGGCAGGAATTCTCCTCCTCGAGCATCCGGTTGCCCAGGTACAACTCCTCCGACTTGGACCGCAACTCAGCAGCTTCGGCCTCCAACTTGCTGCATTTGTTCTTCATTTCTCCGCCCTCCCTCTCCAGGGACTTGCAGTTGGTCTCTGACTTGGCCAGATTCCGGCGAAGATGGAGCAAGTTTTCAGCCAACTCCGTCCGGGATCTCTCAGCCTCCTGAAGCTCCAACTCCAGTCTTCCGGCCTCCTTCTCTGCCTGAAGCCGGCCTTTGGCGTTGGCGGCATTCTCCACCCTGAGCTTGTCCAACTCGGCGGCAACATCCCCATGTTCTCGTCTCAACCTGCTCAGTTGACCTTCAATGGAAGTCTTCTCCTTCATGAGCTTGGTGGTTCTGTTGCACTCTTCCAGATGGGACTGGTTCAGCAGGTCGAGCTTGTCCAGACACTGCTGCTTCTCTGTCTCTGCCTCCTTGTGTTTATTTTCCAGCTCCACCAACTCCCTCTCGAGCGTCTTCAACCTGCTGCTGGTTTCCGCATAGACAGCGTTGACCCTTACAAGCTCCGTTCCCAAGGATGCCTTTTCAGAAGTCAGGAGGGCGCACTTGGCGTCAAGTTTGGAGTTGACGCTATCCAGCTGTTCGATCTCCCTGTTTCTTCCTTCCAAAATGCTGTCCGTGTCTCGGATTTTTTCCTTCATTTCTTTCCTCTCCCGCTCCATCTTCATCACCCTCACGCGCAGTGACCTGTTCTCTTCTCCTAACTTCTCCATGTCCTCCTCCATGCTCCTGTAGACTTGTCGGAGGCGTTTCATTTCTGAGCGGAGGTTATGTTGCCTGTCCAGTGCCTCAAATTCCTTCAGTACGTTTGGTTCTTTCTCATTCTGGAAATGTGCAGCCTCTAATTTGAGTACGTCATTGCTGTGCTCGTCTGACGATGAGCAGGGTGGCGAAGCGGCCTTCTTTGGCGGCGAAGTCTGTCTCGATGAGCCGGACAATTTCCTGGCGAACCGGCTCAGCAAGTTGGTAGCGCTGCCTTCTGATACACTGTCTGCATCACACTTTCCACCCTTAATCCTACTCGTCATCCGGTCCAACTGCTTCTTCAGAGCTTCATTTTCCGCGATAAATGCGGCTACCTGGTTCTGGGCATCAACACGCTCAGTCTCGGCGTCAAAGAACTGATCTTCGACTTTCTTGTGAAGTAGCTCCAGTTGCTGGAGTTCAATTTCGAGGGTTCGGATATCCTTTCTTAGCGCCTGGTTCTCTTCCCACAGCTGATGGGGCTTGGGGACGTAAACACACGAGTGGGGAAGACTCTTCTCGCAAGCGATATCTTGCACCGTGTCAATCTCATTGGTGTCTCGTTCCATTTGGCCCGTCGTGTCCCCGCCGCTCAACAGACAAGCGCCATCGTCTGCCAGCCACATGTTTTGAACGGCCTCGGCTGATTCGTGCTGAGCTTTCAGGCTGGAGCTCAGCTCGATGACGGAGTGGAACTGGTCGGAGAGTCTATCCAGTGTTGTCTGCAGCCGGTCCCTGCGTTGGCCGTTGTCAGAAAGATCGTCTGAGTCGGTACTCTCCGTGTCTGTGGTCTCGTGACCGATGACGTCAAGGATAATTTTACACAAACGGGCAATGATTCGACCAAACGCTGCCTCCAACTCAATTAACTCCGATTCAAATGTGACACTGCATGGAAGACAAAACCGTAGTAAATTTTTTAAAGGAAAACATACACAATACAATCGGAACAAAAGAGGGCCTTTTTGGGTACTCACCACGTAGGTGAGCCAGGAGGCGCACAGTATACGCGCGTTTGACGCGGAGCACGCTGAGTACGCGTAACTAATTTATTCCGGCGTGTGTGGTCCTTGCGTACAGGCAGAATGCGTGCAAGAACACGCTTGTAACCAGCTGTCTTTCTTTCGCCGATTGGGGGTGCACTTCAGCTGCGGGCGGATAGCGACACTACATTAAATTAAACGTCAACTGCCTTTGGTAAATGTGCAGAAAAGTGACGTCACAATGAAACGCCTCACTCAAACCGCCAATTTAATTGTTTTCACCAAAATGACATACTAAAAATTGACATCATCAGTAAACACGAGCGTTGAGTGCTGTCACTTTTGACGACAGTGTTTTCAAACATGGGGGCAAACTAGTCCGATTGGTTTTATTTATAACATAAACTTGCGGTTTCTCTTCCTTTTCCCACAGAATTTAACTTTTTGACAAGAAGTTTTTAGAAGCAGTGCTCGATGTCTTTAAGCTCACTGGTTTAGGATATATAAAAGCCCAAGAAATGGCGTAAGGTAAGTTTGGTACTTTGTCACGTGTGACCAGCAAGGCAAACACTGGAAGCAAAGGTATGGAAGGGCCGCGTAGCACCGTGATCAGAATATCGACAAGAATATAATATCAAATCAGTGCTCAGAACTGAATCTGCTTGCCCTGAAGAAGGTACTCGGTTAACGAAAGCTCGGCAATCTCATGTTTCAGAGCACTGATTTGATTATACTGGTAGCAAAGGTAACCTACCCGCAGTTCCTTTCCAGCATCTCTCGTTGGTCATTCCCTCCGCCATCCCGGTCATAACTGGTCGTCATTTCTTCTCGTTGAATGCTGATGTCACGCGCATGTCGTGTCTACAAATTATAACAAAAAATGTTGTGATAAAAGGGTCTTGCATGAACTTGATATCCTTGGCCGAAAGTCCCCAAACATGCATCCCCCGACCATCACCCCGGGCCGTTTATGTCAGAGCATAAAACTGAATGTGATAAAAAGTTAACTGCCGCGAATCAATCGAAAAATTGACCAACCTTTGGACATTTCTTTGATTTCTCTTCCCCACAATTTCGCTCATATGTTTATACAGGGGAGTGGAACTTACCCGTCGTTTTCCGCCATTTCTGGAACCTTTTCCCCTGAGGCATTTCTTGGCTGCGATGGCGCGGTCGTAGTACCCTTGAAACTGGGCATTCGGTCGGCCCGACCGGTCAACTACCATTCCACTATCTTGAATGTAGATCTGTATAGAATCATGTTGTTTCAACCAGTACATATATGTTAACCGTGATATGGAGTTTAAAAAGATTAACAAATTGCGAGTACTTTGGACAACAAGAAGAGATTGTGAACGGTTTAATTATGAACGGTCTACTAGTAAATTTGAATTTGGAAAATGCCTTGATTTTTGGAAAGCGTGACGATAAGTTAACAATTTCCGCATTCCCCACCCGCGTCGAATTGAGCAATCTGTCACCCACCCACCTGTCGTCCATTGATGAAGACCCTGTGCTCGTACTCCACGAGCACCACACAGCGGCCGTCCCCCGCCAGACATAGCGTCAGATCGAAGCTTCCGAAATCCTTGCTGTAAGGGAGCGAGGGGGTTGGCGCCCTCGCCTCCCTGGTTCCCTCCCCCGACAAGTTGGCAGGGCTGCGGTGCACGAACTGGAGAAGTTCCTCGTCGAAATTCTTCTCGAAGGAACTCTTCTTCAACCTCCTTTGTGTCTTGCGCCCGGGATTCGGATCGCTGGCCCGCCGTAGTCCACGACAGAGTTTGGCTGGAGAGGACGTCAAGGCCTTTAGAGGCATTTTCAGTCGATTGTGCTTGTTGCCACCCTTCAAAATCAAAAAGCTCGTGGCTTATCACTTTCAAAGTTGTAAACTATGTCTTCAACCAAATTTTGTTGGGAATTTCGCTGGTGGGGGCTTGCCTTGTGTTGCCTTAGAACACGCGCAACGTCAGGAGATTGTGAATGCCCGCGTCCCGTTTTCGAATGCGCGCGTTTTGCCCTTGTGCAAAAGGTAAAATCGGAAAGACTGAATAAATTAAAGGTGTGCAAGACGAATACAATTTTTTTTCTAAAAACAGAGAAATAGTGCAAAATGGCGGTGAACAGTGCGACATGGCGTAACATTGGCACAATATATTTTCTATGACTTTTAATCACTTTCCACGGCACAAGAAATGTAGTTTTCATTGGTGAAGACGAAACATCCTATAATGTTTCATGATCTCTGAGGATTTTCCTAACATTATTTTTGCAAACCAACAGCCTACTAGTACATTGGGATATGTTGCGGTTAAAACTCGGGTACCGGTTTACAATAATTTAGTCAGATCTATTATCCACATAATTAACAAGTGATATAATTATGATAACTTTCAATTCTGCTTCAAAATAATGAAACTGAATAGGCTTTAGGGTCATGTGGTACATGAGCATTAGATCGAAACAAACCTGTCACGTTTCAAATAAAAATGACTGATTCAACATAAACTTGCAGTGCGCCCTCTTGTGAAACTCTCCCAACACACCTGTCACCGAACGTACCATGCATGCCACATCGTGGAAGTCCGCGATGTAGCTATCAATTAAATGTAGTACAGTTTCACCTGTACGACGCTACTGTCAACCAACCCAAAGCCTGTCGATCTATTTATTTACTTGATACTCGGTAAAACGACTGAATTAACTTATAGATTCGTGATTGTGTCTTTTCTTCGACTGGCAAAACGTCACTAGTTTAGACGATCATCACTTCTTTAACAGGTTGTTGGCAAAGTGATACTAGGGGTGCTCGTCCTATATTATTTCCGGAATTGTGTAGAGATACACGCGTCAGTGAGTTTTGTGCTCAGCGCGCGTCTGGTGGTCGGACGGAGCGCCACGTCGGACGTCAGACTCTCACTTCCAAACGGAATTTATCTCGGAAAAATCCCTGATTTCTACGACTTAAGTGCCTGTGCCGGGCAAATGGAATTTGTCGAACAGTCTGTTTCGACTCTGGTAACTTTCAGGAGAGATAACCTGCCGAAATAGCAAAAGTTTAAGCGACCGACTGACATCGGTCTGTGGAATATTATTGGTTAAAAAGTGTTCTTGGTACCGGTAGAGAGCGACACGCCGTTGTTCGCGAGTGTGTATCCCCGAGACAGAGGCCAAGTTTCCCCTTAGGAACCAACATGGCAGACGGAGGCGGCAGTTTTCAATCCTCATCGTTTGCAGACAGATTTCCGGCGACTAAGCGGCGCAAGAAAAAGGTAAGTTTGCCACCTTTTGGTTTGATATTAGATTTGCAGCTCACTGATGCAAAGGTATTTAGATGCAGTTTGGTTTAGTTTTAGGAGAAGCCGCTTCTTTCTGAGGTCGAGTTCTAGTCACTGTTGACTGAACACCGGCAACACTAGTCCCGACCATACATCATGAGGCAAAGTAAACAGTCGGTGGCATAAGCATAAGTAGCAGTGTAAACTCCAACTTATGGAGAGATTTTGATACATTCATCCGTCCTGCAAACTGTCAGTTTGATGAGGAAACTCAGAGATCAGAAACTCAAGGGAAAGAAAGCTGTACACGGATGCTGCTGGACATCTTGTGCACAAACCTTAGGCTATGGGGGATTCGATCTTGCAAAACCGGTTAAGTCCCCCCTAAAAAGAAAGGCAACACTCACTTTATTGCACTGACCTTTTTTGGGGGGGGGGAATTGTAAATTGTGAGAAAATATGACTTTTTTACTGATAAACTAACCACGCAAATTTGAATTCACCATGTGGCACGTGTTAAAACACAGTTTCCCCTCAAAATTTCCCTTGAAACTCAAACCCCTGCCCTTTGTTGACAATATTAACCCTACAGTTATCGAGCATGATGTCACAGTCATCTATCAAGGTCAATTCAAAAGTTAAAATGTAACTCTCCCTTCTGTTTAATATAGGAACAGGGTCCCCAAATTTACAATCCCCAGTGTTTTCTTGCTTGTCCTGGATACCTTTCAGGTGACTTTTAGGACATTTTATTGCTTGAAAGTTGAAGAAAGCTGTTAAGATCACTGCAGCGAAAAATTAGTGGGATGCATATACATTTATGTCTTTTCTAAATGTTCAAATCAAAAATTTTAATTTTTTGACCACTCTGGTATTGAAACGCTATCACTTTTCTGCCAGCACTGCAAATGAGCATGTGCAGTGACTGTTTGGGGGCAAGTTTTACCTCAACCAGTCGTTGGTTCAATGCTTATACATTTTCATAGTGACTTTGTGTTCATGAGATCACATTCAGACCAAGTGCTAGTTTAGACATATGTCCTCAAAAAAACAGTTCCCGCAGCCATGGATCACTAAATGAAAGTGAAATATTATGCAATTTAAATTAAGTGGCATTGTTTCAGTGCCAGTGTTGACAAACATGCAAGATGCAACCACATGATGGCACTTAGTATACACTTTATTGAAGGTCAAAATTTTCAAATTAAAATTCCCTATTTCATGTCGAATGTTGCTGGTAGGGAAGGCCGCAGTTATACTTTGTGAAACGTTTGAGTGCGGTCATCCAGACGTACTTCAGAGCTGCAAGAAAGGTACACGTGTCAAACCATAAAGCTCTGTCCAGCAGTCTACATTAACAAAAGGACGCAGCCATATTTTAACTCAATACTTTCTAGTTTTGCCTAACATTTCTTGCACCAGTTAGGGAAAGAATGCAGTATGCTGCCACTTTTTGTAGTTTTATTTTGCCTGTCTGACAACAGCCATGGAAAACGTTTTGTGGGGAGAGAATGAAATCGTTGAACTTTTCAAATTCATGTTGAAAACACTTCTAAATTTATACTCCCTGGGGCTCTTTGCTCAACCCACAAAGTGGTGTAGTAATATTCTGCTTCACCTATAAATTGATATGGCATTTTAATTCTTCAGGTTATTTCTTGAAGGAAAAGGGCAAGGTTCATGAAAACCTCAAATGAAAAAAATATATATATTTAAATATTAGGTAATTTTAGTACCAAGATAAATATCCCAGAGTGTAAATTACATGTGTGGTCATGCACCTGAACTGTTACTCGTTAACGATGCTCATACACTAACATACACACGTACACTGGAATAGATATTATGTACTTCTTTTGTGCCCACAGCTGTTTGATACTGCTGAAGAGAATGGAACATTAACGACCTTTTGTCTGTTCTGTGGGCATGTGGGGACGGTAATAATTAGTAACGAACTTGTGGCATATACATGCAAGGCCAAGTCCAGCTATTGCACGTTAACCATTCACTTTTGCAGCACAGCTGTTCTTGTGGATATTCGGCTATGCTGAGCATTTGTAGGAGCCTACGTATGTGTACATGCAGTAAAACGCCAGCCGGGAACTGATCCGACCATGTCACGAAGTGTTTGTTGTAACAGCGACTTGAATAAATACAGAGCCATGCGCGGGGAGTGCATGTTACCCCTTATTAGCTTACATTTGAGTATAAACTTTAATGCTTCCCCGATTTTCAGTTTCATGGGAGTGTGTGGGACTTTTTAATGGGCTGCGTGGGTTTGAAATGTGCAGAAGGTACCACAAATGACGTGTGTTACGCTATTTACAGTGTCGTTTATGGGCATTTCGGGTAAATCTAACAATCTCATTTGTGGGCTGTGAAAAACAGAAGGTCCGTCAGACTGGAATTACTGAATAATTTTCAGTACCAGTAATGACATAGAATGTTGTTAACTGAGTGACATGTAACTTTGAGTGAAATGTATCAAACGGTGAAGTGTCACATACATGTAGTGTGTTTTTGTACACATGGCAACCTTCTTAACAGAAATCTTGTGAGACGTCTGTAGCGTCCAGCTATTGTGATAAAGTTAAGCGAAGAACAGCAACTTCTGTCATTCAGGGTCTCGTTTTGGGACAGCGAACGGACAAGGAAGAGAATAGAGAATCTGGTTATTGCTTGGGAGGGGGACAAACCCATCTTTTGTATGTGGGTGATTCCAGAAATTAGGGGTCCATTTTGTGTGTGTCCCTGTCACATCTGACATATGAGTTTGTAAGTTCAGGACACATTTTCCAATTTCCAAGAGTGATGAATTAATGCAAATTACCTGCCAAGGAAATAGTAGCAGTTTGAAATCATTTTGGTGATATTTCCATGTCATGTAAGAAAGGTCAGATGTAACAGAACACAGATATGTCACACTTTTGGACCCCTAATTTCTGGAATTACCCACATGTACATAGGAATCGAAAAAGCCTTTGTTGCAGTGACGTTGGTTGGAGTTGAACCAGGGGCTACTTTAGTGCAAAGACGCACTCAAAAATGACTAATGCATACTTCTAAATTACCCCATCACTCCTAGCGCCATGCGTAGAAGTGTTGCCTTTTAAAAAGAGAGATGGCATGTATTTGGACAACTACAAATAGTGTATGTATACACATCTTGCTTGGACGCCAAGGTTGGGTCATGCCATCAAAGTTTAGTATTCCCACTATTCTGGTAACTGCCTTGTTGGTAATTAAATATAAAAAAGGCAAGTTTGTGAGTTGCATGTACTATCGGTTCAAGTTTGTGTTCCATCTCCATTCGCTTTGCATTTCCAGTGGGCAATGGACGACGCAAACTTTCTTGCGACCAGATTTCTACTCCCAGTTTGAATGTGTCAGTCAGTAGAGGCATAATTGCCAATGATACCTTCGAAATCTAACACATCTGAGCACGACCACAATTGCTGCCAAACCTGAACAATCTCCGGCTCCGTAGCTCCCCCCCCCCATTTTTTTAATCCACTCCATAACAACTGCTAAGAGCCCCTCTTCCTCTCTCTCCACCCCTCCTGGCTAGCAATCGGCGGTGCGGTGCTCTCGCCGGGAGCAATATCTGCACGGTAAGAGGATTATTACAGCCCAGGCTGTGAGATTGCTCAGAGATGCCGCCTCTCATAAACACGTGTAGTCGCTGGATCTCTTCACTTAGGCATTCTTTACGCCTCGCAAGCTCCTTCCCTCCTTGCATCTCTGCATGCTAGCCGCTTCCCAGCTTGGGCTTGGGTTGACTGAACATGATTAATTTAGTCAAAAAAGGTGAATGTGTGTTCATTTACATGTATTCAGCTGCTTTACAAATTGCGTACGAGTCAGTTGTTTTTGTTTTTCGTAGCCGCACTCTAGGTAAGTATGTACATGTTAGCATTCATGTACTTTGATGGTTTCTTTCAGTATTTCTTACAAAAAAAACACACACACAAAAGAAAAACCACGGACAGTCTCAAAGATGCATGCATTGAAATCTTGGCCTCGTGAGAACTTCTTAACAGTGATGAGTTCTCATCTTGTGATGCTTGAGAGTTAAGAATTATGAAGCAACACGTCTTGTATTGAGACTACTAAAGCAGCCCTCTGGAATCAGTGGAATTGTACGGCTGGGAATGAGATAGGCCTACTGTGTACAGGTAGCAGTATCAAATGTCTCATTACAAGAAGGATTCTGGTGATGGGAAATTTGAAAGTATTTTTGAGTCAGTTATCGAATATATATGCTGCTGTGAACAACATTTGTAACAATCATATTTTTTTATTTTCATTTTTTATTGTTTTTTTTTTGTTTTGGCCAGTGGCACTTCTGTTGGCTTTGTCGTGCGAGTCCTTTTTGAGTTGATTAGATATGGTCGGGCTGGGAAAAAATGGGAGGATGCAGAAATTTCTCCTGGGATAGTTTTGTGGAACTGTATGAATATCAACCAACAGAACTGTCATCATGCTTGCATCAAATTTACATGTTTCCCGTGAATGCTTCAAGACTGTGAACATTTTTTTACACATACATTTGTGAGTAATCCATATGAAACAGCCTTGAGTCCACTACCATCATTCAGTTGAAATGATTAAAACCTGTCCTTGTCAACAAAACCGCTACCAAGGACTGGTCAAATACACGTACAATGTACTTGTACACAGTCAGGTTTTCCCCCCACAAACTGGCATTAATTATTAAACCTATTATTGTTACTCTGACGAACAGGAATCAAATGAAGAAGCTCTAGTCATCTCATGATTTCAGCTCTGAAGATTGCCACAAAATAATTGATGCCCCGTGGTTCTGAACAGCAGGATCAGGCATGGTTGATTTAAATTATAGTTTGATTGTTCCTTGATGCATGTTGTAAAGGTTGGGGGTGAGTTATTCTGGTAATGATTGTCATTCATATCTAACATTAAGGAGAACTTGACCTCGCTATATAGCTGGTTGGGGTTACTGTGAGTGCAAACTTGAGATTCCCATGGCAATAATAAACAGTAATGTGTGTCTGGTGAGGATAAAGTTCAGACTGAAAGGAACTGTGATAACAGCCACTCCAGTACAAACATTCACCAAGGAGTGCCCGTTGTTGACAAATTTCTGACGTCAGAGTCTGGTTTTGATTTGTGATCCTGCTTTTTGGCTTGTAATCCACCCTTTGGACCATCGTCGCTCATTCTTTCGTCAATTTTGCTGGGTTGAATACATGGGTAGTACATACATGGTAGTCAGTGCCCGACTACCATTTGTTGGCGCTGGTTTTTCGTCATTTCCTGACTACCATTTGTTGGCGCCGGTTTTTCGTCAGTGCCTGACGACCATTTGTTGGCACTGCTTTTCCATATGAAGCCTGCTAGATATCTGAACACTTTCCTCAATCCTTCAAAATCCTCCGGGCAGTTTTGGAGGATTTTGGAAGATTGAGGCTGCATGGCAAAATTGCATTGTTGTGGGTTAGACCTTGTGTTGTTCATGTTCAGCCATGCATAAATTTCTGCCCACATCATATGTGAAATCCTCCATACTGTTCCAGGATACCATTCACACGGCCTCAACATAATCAGATGAATTGCCAGAGGATTTTGAAGGATTGAGGCAGTGAGCACCCTTCCACACAGCATATTCCAGAAATATCAGAGGATGTTGGAGGACTGAGGCTGCATCCAATCTTTGTTCACAGGGGCAGTTTGAATGATTGAGGGTGTATCCCAGCTAGAAGAGCCTAGATGGTTAGAGCTGATACCCCTCTCTTTCTTCTGAGTAGGCCTGGAAGCATATGATGTGATGATGTTTTGAGCGCCCCCGTGCCTCATTGCTTCAGTAGATGATCCCCCCCGCTTAAAATTGTAGACTACTGGTACATGTACGTGTACGTCACCAAGATGACATTCTTACCACGGAGATTCAAGCAACTGAACATTTCACGAGGTTGATGAATTTTTGGAGGAATCCTCTGAAAAAGCTAACTGAAAAATGTACACACACATGGAGGTCTAGTGTGAGAAAAAGTTTATGGTCAAGCTTGGTGTTTACATGTGTCGGTGGGATTAATGGCTCATGAAGCCTTTTGACCAACCAGATGACCAACCAGATCACTATTAAATTGATTTCTTGCAGCTAATTCCATGAACCGATGGCAGTACATTAGTACGATTTCATAATTACATATTGTGAAGTTTAATCTCCAAAACCAAATTCACCTCATGTAAAAGTTGATGAACGAAAGGATTCCTCCCTGACTGTAACAAGATTCTTGATAAGAAAATCTTCCTGATGGATTAATCCATCTCTGTAACCTTTATAATTTGAATTTAGGAGGAGAATCCTGTTACTTCTTGTTGCCTCACTGAGCAGTGAGCAATTTCAAGTAAAACCAGCTGTCTCTTCTAAAACAGAATTAATTAGAGGGCGTTTTTCCTTCTGAAGGACTGGCTGATTTGCTTAAGTAGGGCAAATTATAGTGTCAACCTTGGTTGTCGACCCAAAGCCTTTTTAGCAAAAATTAATACCATTTAAGGAGCCGTCCAGGAGTATTTTTTTTCCTCCGTGAACTTCCACTTACAGTTTATTGACCGTCTTTATGAAAGCCCCGACTGTCGCCATGAACGACCCTTTCCCCGATAATTTGGCCATCTAATGGAGGGAGATCTGAGTCATCTTCAGGGGGGACTAGCGTATCGTTGGTCCCCCAAAGCCACTTTTCGGAATTGGCTGAAAATGAAGGTTACCCTTTTGGAGTTGCTGTTGGCAGAGGAATTCATTAGACATTTGTAGCTCTTACCTTCAGGGTACCTTGAGAGAAAAACAGCCTGGACTGCCGATTATTGATGACTGCTTACCCAAGGTTCGACCGCTTGGATGGATGCAGACAAAGGTGAAAGTGAGTAGGTGATAGCTGTTTTAATGTGGCTACAGCAGGGTCCCCATTTGCAGAGAGTGCACTGAACTCCAAGTGACCAGACCATCATTTCAGACCACAAAGTGCCCATGGCAAAGTTATGTGAATTCATGTCCTTCGGAATGTGTTGCAATCTGTGTAGAGTGTCACTGGATTATGAAATTCCTCCAGTGACAGAGAATGAGCAGACAAAATGGCCAAAGTGTGGCTGGAGTTGACCTGTGCCTTCACATTTTGGGGAAACATTCCTCTTCGTTGGATGCGCTTTTCAAGAGTTTTTACCTCTCACCAAGTTTACACGTAGTTGACTGTTCACACAGTAGTTAACTTCTACCCCCTGAATTCATCATTCCTTGATGCGTATTCCTGAAAGATTTATAGAACATAACTGTGTGGAAAATTAAGGTTAATAAAGAAATGTAGGACCAGAAACGAGCTTGGATATTCTGACCTGCATGCCAGGAAAACCGTTCCTCGTCTGTAACATCTGTCAAACAAATCACTACAATCTCTCCCCCCCCCCAGCCCTGGAATCAAATTCGTAGTCGGTCCTCCTTGGCTAATCAGAACTGTGGTATCTATTTCCCCATCGTTGTGCAATCTCCTGGAACCTGCCGCCTTCCTCTTCCTCTCTCTCTCTTTTCTCAATATACCTTCCTTCTACCTGGCTAATGAGAATGCACTGAGCCGTGTCCAGAGGTGGGAGTCTGAGAGGATACATCACCGTCTGGTGACGTTAAAGGGAGCGCCCTTGCAGCCGGTGACAGTCGGCCTCTGTCCTGGCCTAGACTGACGAGCACTTGTGTAAATGGCATCAATTTGTACTTTTTGGCCATTCAAAGGCTTTTTACTTGTTAACAACATGTTCACACCTGAATGTACTGCATGGTAACACGATCAAGCATAAATTCATGCCTGCGTTACATGTACATGAGCATAACTTTAAGATTTCTTAATCAGTGTGAACAAACAACATTTTCTTTCGGTGCAGATGTACATTACATACAGTTGCAGGTTAAAACAAATGACAATTCCCACAAGGAGCACATGCCATGCTGCCTTTGACTTTGTTTCCATATTTTATATTCCCTTATCATGGAGTAACATAGGGACAGGGGTCTAGGCAGTTCAGAGTGAAGATCTTCGTCCATATCTGTACCTGTTCGAGTGTGTAAATTTCAGTTGGCTTCGTCTTTGCCCCATGGTTTTGGTTAGAGGGAGCAAATTCAGGCTTTTGAAAATGGATAGGAGATTTGAGGGCATTTACATAGAAAACATACCAAGTGTTCACGTTTGAGTCCTTTTGCAGATGTACTTTTTCAAACAGTTGTGCCATGGCTCAGTTGCAAGAGGACTGGATTTAACTTCTGAATTATGCAATTTCTGAAAAAGAAGAAGGGGTTAAATGACCCTTGCCCTCGTCTAGAGATTTTGTGGTCTAATGATTCCTGTCTGCTTGGCACTGTCCTCCAATCACCCAACTCCTTTTCCCCATCAGTGGGCAGTGCGATCTCAGGACCCCTCCCCACGTCATCTGCTCCCAAGTTTGATGAGGCGTGTACCGCTCCTACCCGTACAGTCGCAGAAACCCTCCTCACCATCGCCCCCTTCCCGCTCCCTCATCCTGCCACTGGCAGGAAGTTACTATTGGTTTGAGCCTCCCACTGCACCTGCCTAATGTGTGTGCACAAACCGAGAGGAAGACTCGACGCTGCCGACATCAGCCGGCCAACGTCTGAGTGTTACACACACACACACTCATTGAACTTTGCACTGGAAGGAAGGAAATGAACCGACATGATACCCCCTGGGGAAGAGGGGAAAAATATTATGAACGCATGATGGCCGTATATTTAGAGCACATTTAAAAAAGCACCGGTGTAGACAGTGCTATGGGCTCCCCTCCCGTGGGGAATGTTTTCCCCTTGATGTTGGCTGGCCCAAAGTGGTGTTTGGTTTACTAGTTACATGTAGGTTTGTAGGGCACCACTTTCTGGTAACCCGTAATGGACCGGGGTGTGTTCTGTGTTGTGCCGGTACTTCTGCCAGTGCAGTTTAACGTGCTTGGACCGCATAAGTGCTGCGGTGCGTCTTTGAGCATTATGGCCACGGGCTGTCTTGGCCCTTGTTCATGACACAAGCCGGCCAACATCGCACATGAATGCTGCCGAGAGCTGATTACGCGTACTTGAAGGAACAGAAATGGTAAAAGTAACACTCTAAGCCACTGTTGTCTACGCCAGTGAAAACAATTTTTGTTTGCAATGCTCACTTTTGATGGGACTGGAGCAGACATTGTGAAGGAGTCTGTTGTCACAAGTCCATGTGCACATCTATCTGAGGAGTACCTGTACACTGTGCCTTGTGCTGACGGTGTAGGTCCCTTTTAATGTCTGTTGGTTTGACCACTCTCTTAGCAGGGCAAAATCAGATGTGTTTTTATCAGACATTAGACTGTCTGTTTTATGAATTGGCAGACTTGATGAGATTGTGAGAAGTAGCCGCAGTAGGTATTTGTCGGTGTGTAAAAGTTTGCAGCTGAAAAAAAATTTGTCACACACTTTTATCGGAGGTTAACCTCTCATCATTTCCTGGCTTGATAGGAAGTCGGTGCAATTGAAAACATGTTTCAAAATATGTTTACTGGTTTCAAATTGTCTTTTTGTTCAGTCCCATCACCTATTCTTCCTGCCCAGACAAAAGGAAAAAAATACTCAAGTTTCCCCCCCGCAGCCCCAGGACATATTTGCTGTGGGTCTTGATAGTCAGGAGGTGGCAGAGGTCAGACCGCAAGCCCGGCACTTTCTGAGAAGAGGCACCAAACACATGTAGGGCCAGGAAGACAAACAGTCTAAACATGTTGCTGGTGTTTGAATTTGATTGTCACACATTCTGAGGCTGACTGGCCAATTAATGTCACCCACTCACAAGCAGTGTCCCATTTTCCTCATCCTGTCCTCCTCCCGTGTGTACACTTGTCGCACCAGTAGCAGGAAATATGCTGTAATCTTTTCTCTGTTACCATGGAAGCCGGTACTTAGCACAACACTATGTCGCTGCCGCAGCAGAGCCCAAAATGGATGAATTGCAAGCAAACACTAGCTTGTCTTTGCCAGTGGTTCACCTTTAGTTCACTTCACCAATTTTGAGAAAAAATGTGCACAGAATCTTAGCATTTGTAGCCGAGATAAGTGCACATTGTGGACAAACTACCGAAAGTGTCTGTAAAAATGTACCAGTTTTCAACTAAATGGGTTCTACTCTTAAGTTTCATTGGCTGAGAGATGCACTTAGTGTGTCTGTAACCAGCATTGTGCATTTAAGTTTGACTTCACGCACAAAAGTAGTCAGAAGGAACACGGAACTTTTCCAGCAATTTGTATCCCACGCAAGGGCATTTAAAAACATTTCCTGTCCTGAAGCCTGTGTAAGTCTGGAAAAGAAACCTTGCTTAAAATCTCGATCTGTCCCGAAAACGTGCGTGAGAGTGTTTTGAACAAGCAGGAAGAGCTGAGGCATGCCTCGTAAGAGATGCGTAACAAATATTGGCATGATGTGTCGTGTGGGACATTGTACCAGCCGAAAACCGAGCAGATGTTGTAAATATGCGGTACAGATACCCAGTGAGCGTAAGCAGTGTGTGCCGATGGACCGAACTTGATGGCCATCGTAAAAGTGAAACTGGAGCAGGTCTATTTGGGCCAGGCTGGTAATGCCAGCAATACCTTGGACTGGCTGGCCATTGAGGAACTCCACAAATCATTCTCATTTGGCACTGAGCTGGCAGTATTGGCTAAACACCCAAGACCATGAAATCTCACCTCTGGGGATCTTAGCCTTCAGAGAGGATTCTTCAACTCCGAGCTCCATTTGGACTGTCATAAAAACTCTGTGTCAGTTTCCCACAGACCTGCACAGCTGTTAGTTGTAAAAACCAGAGTGGTTGATTTGTGATGCCTGTAAACACTTAATGGACATTTTACGTAGTTACTTGGAAAATTCCCCGTGGATACTGTTTGTGAAAGTACTGCTCTTTTGCATCTTTTTCCTGTTTTTCACAAATGTGTTCTGTGTATTCCTAAGGCGTGTTTCCATTGGACTTTTTCTTTCCCGGGCACGCAGAAACTTACTGTGACCTTCCTTCGTGTCAATTTACCACGCATTCCCATTTTTACCATAACGGAACATTTATTGGCTGTGTTATGCCCAAAAAGACCAGCTGATTACATTGGGTTACGTTTTTCGTGTTGTTTTGCATAGTTTTATTTGTTTTAGCTTTCAGTATATGTACAGTGTTTCCTGTTTTAAGTTTAATCTAATATTTTATCGGGGGAGTGATTTTAGAAGGGCCTTAAGGTCTTGTTCACGACCCTTGACATGATCAGAAATTAATAATAGCAATAATGATAATAATTCTATCTGCTCAAGTACATGTAGCTCACAGTACCTGCATCTTTTTTTTTAATCATGTCATGAACGAGCAAACCCTTGACAGAATTTTGTTTATCATCAAGAACTAATCCAGTGAGCTTTTTTTTTTGTGGGAGCGGGGAAGGTTTCTTTGTGTATTCACGCAGTCTCAAATTATCAGCGGCGAGTAACAGTATCGCACATTGTTCATGGATCGTCGGCCCTTGGGGAAGACGAGCACGTGCCCAGTGTCGTGTACAGGTACACATACATGTATGTTGTGACGAACCCGATTGCACCAACCAGTGAGGGAAAGTTCCCCACACGAATGTGAACTCAACATTCCACCGTTGGCAGCAAATGGACCATTTCTGCACTTGATTCCCCCAAAGACAGATTTACGGTGTCCCCGCACCCCGTTGACCCCCACCTCACAGTAATGACGTCAGCAAGAATTATGCCATCCATTTGAGCCACTCCTGTTCTTCCCCCTTCCCCGTTCTTCCTCCCCTCCCCCCACCACCACTCTTGTTCCCCCTCTCCAACTTGCCTGGAAGCTTGTGTTATCTGCCCAGTACTGTCATCATGAATAATGCATCGAGTAGCTCGCCTCAAATTCTCTGTGCGTCTTTCTGCTTTGTAGGCCACAGTAGGGACTTCAGGTAGAGCTGTGTTCGGCCTCAGGGTACTGCGGCACCGAATGCATGCTGTTCATAGTGTGTGAGAACATTAAATTGTCACGTCTGCATGTGGTTTCACAAAGACGTGTGAAGTAACAATGGAGGTACTGTAGAGCCTGAACTGGGGAATACATGTGTGCACGTAGATGTACATGTACATGTGTATTTAGTGTGACACCTTCATGTGGTGGCGTTACAGAGCTCTGGAGAAACACGTCACGTGCACATACCAAGTAAATTGGTATAACTAGGCCGTGTCATTTTTGCGCATACATGCAGGTGCATGGTACCACTTTCCCATGTGGGCCCGAAAGATTCGAATATTCCGATAAATTCCGAAAGATGGGCAGGCTAATTGTGAAACGGCACCGCTTTAATCGTATCAACCGCTTGTCCAGTTCCCCAGGGTCATTTTAACTGGGACAACAGGAACGTGGTTTGAATGCCCCGCCGTCCTCTGCTTGAATCTCCCCTCGGAATGGTTCATTCACGCTGTTAGAAGAAATACGGCCTGTAAACGTTAGGGTCGCCGTAATCATGACTGCAAGAATGCTGCCTGTTCCTGTGTTGTCAAGAGTGGGTCGTCGGTGGGTCTACGTATATTTCAGGAATGTTCCAGCTCATTTGTGAAAATTTTGTGAGCAGGCCGCTGGAGTCATCATGATTAATGAGAGCTGTGTTCTGTTGGTAGCACTGAACTTGCACATATGGCTGGGTTTGCAAGAATACAGTCGGAGAAGGTTGGGATCGAATTTCAAACAGTAACTTACTGACAACGGAGAAAATTCTCCTCCTTTGAAGCGGGATGTGAGCTGGCCCAATTCTAAGATGGGGTCTGGAGGGGCCTGGCACCCATGGCAAGCAACTGGACCCAATTGGCAAAAACCATAAGCATCAATTGTCTGTTGCTCGTGTGATGTGACTTCCCCCCCCCCCGATATTGTGGCCCCTCCAGTGCCCGAAGCTGGCAGCGGGGCTGGATTTGGGGCCAAGGGAGCGGGAGTTGTCACTCACTATGCAGAGTAAGACGTAACTCCATGTGCACTCAAAAAAATTACGTCAGACCATTTGTTTATTTTATTTCTTCGCGTATTCTGTGCTTGTACTTATGGTATGGAAATGAATGTGAATTTTTCATTGAAAGTTTTCAACCTGACAATCAATTTGTGGAGAGCATTCAGAATTTTCTGACGGAGTTTGTTGAAGATGTTGAAGAAGATGTTGTCGAGGTGCAGCAACTCTGGCACAATATGATTTGCTTAAAGTAACTCCGCATTTGGTTTGAAATTGTGTCAATTTTGTATTTATTAGGATGGTATAAGGAAAAACTCAGGGGCTTAGCGGAGGTTCCGGGAGAGGGGGGGCTAGGTAGATGCAGCAGACCTTGCCATCCCCCTTCCTGCCATTCTCCCCGTTCTTTTTAAACAACAGCAGTTTTTTTTTTCACACAGTTATTGATCTAAAACCGTTTTTGGAATGTCGCATTTTCTCCTGGTCTGTCACATCTGAGATGCACCAACTCAAGACCTGGTTAAGGCTTAAATAGCTCCAGATTTCCGTGGAGGATTGCTTGGTCTTCAAGCACTTCACGATGATGTCTCGCTTGTTGACTCAAGAACTTAAACACATATATGTACCATTCCCGGGAAAGTGTCAAGTGGAAGAGTTTTGTCAATATTGAGACTGTTCCTCAACTCACAGGAGCCCTCGTTCCTCTCCACACAGATGGAGATCGATAAATTGTCACCCAAGACTCAAAATCAGAACTGCTCCATCTGTGAAAACTTTTGCGCCCTCCCCATCAAAAAAATTGAAAACATAGGGGGCCAAACTTGGCATACCAGTAGTGACAGACAGTCTCACAACAGGTTTGCCATTCCTCTTTTGGGCCGTTCTCCACCCAGTGTACACTAGACTCACATGTAATACAGGTGACTAGAGAGAGATCAGGAGAGGGTGTGGGTAGAAATGAAATACAAGCCCTGTGTGAAATGTATCAATGACTCGGCTACTGCCTCATTGGATGTGTATAGTGCTCTAAGTGCTGAGGTTGATTTTGTGGCACGCCGCATTTCATTATTCAAACCTACACAATATTCATTCAGTGTGGTGCAGCTGTATACCATTTTTGTGGACCATTTTGTTACAGTTCAGTGGGCAGCTGCATACCCTTCAGTACTTATTGGAAATGGCGAGTATATATGTACATAGAAAGCTGGCTTGAGAATATCCGCAGTAGGAAGAGGTAGGAAAATAGTGGATGGCAGCTGAACGTGTGCATTGTACTTCACCTCACAGCTTTCAGCGAAAAGTCGAATTGGTCTTCATTGAGATGGTTAAAATGTCGCCTCTGTTCGATTCAGCTGTGGAATTTATATCACCTGGGGCAGTTTTTTTGCCAGGGAAAAACCAAACCTTAGTGGCGTGAAAAAAATGTGTGAAACAGAGATATTTTGTGCACTCCCTGCTGAACATGTGCTGGTACGCAAGTTTATTTGAGCATGTCTGTTAGCATCAGTGGCAAATTATGCACAGCGCTCCTGCAGGCATTTTGTACAGGAAATTCAATAAAAGTTCTCATTGGAATAATTTGGTGTGAACTGACGTTTTGGTGTTGCATGTATTGAATCCTCATTGAGGAAGGAGGTCCTCTTGAAAGATGACCCGCCCCCCCATGTTGGTACTTTGTCATCACTAGTATTAGTGTTCCCTCTCCTCAAAAGAGTTAAGACCTATTTGCATATTGATCCGCTTCACACTTGCCACCCTAATGTGACTGTCTGGCCCAAAACAACCCCGTCAAAGTGTAGCTCTGACACCTGCATTGCCTCAAAAAGAGTGGAACAGGTACACTTGTCAACTATCTGGTTGCACTTTGGTTTATGAAAGCTTGTGAGTCGCTTGTTTGTCATGTGTTAATTACTTGTACTTTGCCAGCAGTGTTGTTCATCTGGTACCCAGTTCATTCAAAGTCCATTCAAAGTCTGTGAGTGCCTTTTGTGTCATGGGTAACAAGTGGTTTTTCTTACACTCTTGAATGCATGGCAGGGATTGGTTGGCAGCTGTTGTGGAGAGAAGGCATTCAGGGCATGAGCCATTCAGGAATAGAGGCAAAAAGGAGAGAACAGTTTAGGTTTTAGTTTAGCCTTGCAAAGATTGCAAACCTGTCTTTGTGCTAAATTTCATTTCTAGGTTGTCATTTGTAGAAGCAGAACTTAAACTTTGTAAAATCACTAACTCAAGAAAAAATGGTGCAAAGAATTGGAGTAAAGAATGTTTAAAATGTGAATGTAAATTGATCATATAATCAAGTGAGGTCAAACTTTCAATGAACTCAAAGTTCAGATCTGCAGATGATTTTCCCAGTACCAGAATCCCACAACTCCCCATTCTCAGAGAGTTATCTCCCATTTTGTAATTAAATGATTGCTTAAAATGATGCAATACTTTCCTTCAGTCACCAAAAATGTGAACTGCCAAATGAACTTGTATACCTTTGTAAAAGACAAAACACAAGTAGGCTTTCAGAACATGTAGCCCTCAGGCACTGAAGATTTTAACCTCTGTACGGAAACATTTTGGGTCAGAATTCTTACTCCTGAATGTTGTTCATTTGCATAATTAATATACTGTACAGTACCGCAGGTGACTACAGAACATACATGTAGGCCCTACATGTGCTTCACCTTCGTAGTATCTCACTGTACTTTTTTTACGCACCCTGCCTGCTACCACACATTCTTATACGTGTTTGGGCTGGGTGCTCTACCAAATAGTCCCCTGTCTGGCTAGGTAAAGCAAACACCTGCGATGCTCTCCAATCTGAATTGCCCATGGAGTGGGTGCCCTCACAAATGGTCCCTAAAGGAGTGAGTCACAATCAGACGCCAGTGGGAGTCCAACCTGAAAGAACGTAGGATGGAAGGGATCGCTGGTTATTTTGACAGAAGTCGGTCCCCATTCACCTGGCGGGGTTAGGGGTGATAACTGCAAGGATGGTGGGTCCTGTTACAGCATAACTCTGTCATTGTGACAACTGTCAGATCTGGGAGTGTGCATTGTGGATGTTCTAGTGTCCCAACCTGCTATCTAGATTTGTTGGAACCAGAAAGTGGGTGCCGGAGGCTACGTCTCCCATCTTTTGAAAGGCACTTGAACAACACACGTGCAGTGTACTGTACATGTACATGTACACCCTCCACCATACAGTGTATATGGATTGCTGAATAAATATAAAGTAGGTGATGTTCTTCCACCTTCACAACGTGCGATGAACTTTTGTCATTTCATCACGGAATTTGATTTTGTCTCAAATTTTTGTTAATCTCACTGAGAAATGTCAGTCCTGGGACAGCATTATTTGTGTTCTTTTCTGCATCCTCCCGACAATTTGTTTCCGTCTTTTTCTCCTCTACGTAGCCGTGTCCCAGCCCAAGACATGAGTTAACTCAAAAAAAAAGAAAGAAAAGCATTTCTATCGTGTTCCTCGGGAAAAGAATTATCTCTGGGTTTCTTCCCCAATAATTCATTTTATTCTCCCACATATCGGCAGAGCACACATCTTCTGGGACAGACCGGAAGGAAAAAAATCAATGGTAACGCAATGAAACAAGATGAAATTGAACCCACGGATCATGTATGTATCAACATTCCCACTGAAACGGTTCCGGCTGGAGATCGGCTTATTCCAAAGGTGGAATAACATAATTGGCCAAGGGACCCACAGCCAAGCAGACCATGCTTCAATGTGTTGTTTGATCACCGAGTTTCCATCTGCATCATTCGGCCAGATTGTTATCATATCACATACATGTGCATGGAAGTAGCCGATCCCAGCACAACATTCAAGTGGAGAGCAAATCACAGGTCTGGAAATCTTGTCGTAGAGCCTGCCCACGACTTTCTCAAGTGGAACCACTTACAGGCTTTTGTGGGAGAAGCCTTTGTTTACAGTCGAATGTCTGTCCATCTGTTTGAAGGAAATGAAACATTTGGACGGAGTTTGGGGAGATTGTTTACCAAGCCCAACGCTTAGAAAAATAAAAACTGTAGAGAGACATCGGTAGGTCCCCTCTCTTCCTTGGCTTCATCCAAGCCTTGGAGAGAATGATGCGGAGTGCGGCGTCGTCGTCGTCAGTGGCGGGGGACGGGGGAGAGTTAAAGATGGCCCTGGAGGTTTATATGAAACTTGCAAGGCACCGGGACTGCACAGATACACGGACAAACTGGCACATCAAAATTTAATTAGTTAGACATCAGTGGAGCGAGAAGTTAATTGGAAAATACAGTGCCTCCCCAGTCGAAATTTAATATACGCAAATCGGGGGGGGGGAGATACGGGAGGGGGATGGTTGGCGTATCCTCCGGATGTCGGCCTGTTTTCCGTGAGTGAATTAATGTTGACCCGAGACAATTTTCGCCGCACAATATAGAATTACTCTTTTATAACTTTGAAAGTACAAGCTACTGCAGTAAAATGGGAGAACTTAAGTGACAAATGGGTTATTTTTCAAAGTACACTTTCTGTGACACGATGTAATATGATGTACTGTAAAATTGTAAGGAAATATCTGCCTTAGCTGAAACTTGAGTAGCCGTTGGTACTTTTTTTTTAATCAGTTCAGCACTTTTATTTATTTTAATTGAGTCACATCAGTCGACTTTTATTTTCTCTGCTGCTTGGCCTGTTCTACAATGTACCTGCATGTACCGCTGCTCTCTTACAGTATGTTTTCCATAATTTAGTGTCATAGGAATGTACCGTTTCCATGGAAAATCGTAGCACCTGTCAAGTGGTTTGTGATGCATGTGAACTTGCTGGTGAACATCCTCTTGTGTTCAGGGGCAGAGATGCCCATTGGTCGTCAGGAGCCACTTGCTGAGCTGTCAGTCCAATATGATGGATAGCTTTGTGTGCTACCCCATGGGTGGCGGAGGTCTCGCCTCACAGATCGTGGAGTTTGGCCTCCATAAACATACATCCCCTGCAGGAAAGGAAGCGGGGAAAGGTTTATGAAAACTTTGATAAACAAAGGGCTTGTAAAAGCAATGGGGTGAATAGGTCTGCAAGCGCTACATCACCGAAGGGAATTCCTGCGCACCCGTGTATTACATTGAGGCGCTGATGCTCAGGGTTAGGGTTGTTTGAGGGACCTTTGGGTGGCAGAGCCTTGACAGGCCACTTTTGCTTCTCCAGACCCTTCTAACTCACAAAACTCCCCCTTCCAGATTGTTATGAGCCTGAATAGCTCATGGTGTAGGATGCCTAGTTCTAATTCCTTTAGCTTCTGCTGTAGCAACTCCTTGGAACCGTTGCCCCTTTTATAAAGCTTTTGGGAGACTCTAAAACCTTCCACAGTATTTTCTTTTTCTAAAAACCAGAAATGAATAACATTTTTGTCATCATTTTCAGAGAGAGAGACAAAAAAGTTCCCTTTGGAATATTCCCCACACATTGTGTATCTTCAGTCTCAAGGTTGAAACCAATTGATTATTCAATCCCACGCTGTCTGGTCGGAGCTGTTGTCTGTCGTTAACAAATCCCAAGGCTGTCGCAAAGCCTGAGACAATGGTGCCGGCAGATTAGAAGCAAAAAATCTGATACCCATTTCTCTCTGTAGGAAGCCACAACAGGGCACAGTCGCAGTAACAAGTATACATCGAGCTCAGGAACACAAGCATTACAACAGTGGCACGCGCCGGAAAAGAGCGCAGATTTCAACGGACGACCAAAGTCGGTCAATATCAAAATTCATTCGGTACCCAAGGGATGACAAAGAAATGCAGCCCTTGTTATATTTGCGATGGCATATGCCAAGCTCGAGACTGTTTGTGGTGCTGGCTTGGATTTCACCAGAATGATATTCACCCGGGTAATGTTATTTCACGGTTGATTAAAATCTGAGAGAATCCCTACCATAGGATGTTGTCTAATTGATCAGCTGTCTTGTTGTCACCATGCCTGGCACCATGTGTGCCACCCTGTCTGAGTTTTATCCCCATACTACACCTCATGTTTGGACTGAGGACAGGGGCTCAACCAGGACAATTCAAGTTCCGGGAAAACTATTTTTGTTAAGATATTACCGGTACATGTATTTTATTTTGTGTTTGTTACTTTTGTGGTGAAACCTGCTCTGAGTAGGTATACCGCTTTTTTGTATTGATTACCAAAGATGCAATTTCAAAAATTTTAAAACTATTCGCAGCGTGTTCACCAACCTTCAAGAGTAAATAATTTGAAATTCATGTGAATGGAACGATGTAATGTAGAGTATATGTATAAATTAGAACAAAGAATAAAATTAAAAATCTTCATTCTGCCACCTTTTTAATCTTTGGGGTATAGTTTACTGTGCAGGTGGACCAACGACACCAATTCAACCATCATTAAAATTTAAGTGAAATTTTGTTCTTACCAAATAACCCCAAATGTTGAAATGTATGTTTTGCCATACATGTTTATATTTGCTACAAATTCTGTGGCACACAAAACGGATATGGCACTGGCCAAACGCTTAACAATGTCTTGGTGGAGAGTAATTTAATAACATTTCTTTAAACATGGGCAAGGGCATACAGTTTGTTCTGTTTTTCCCTGTAATGGGAGTCAGTTGGACTGTGGAATTCAATTTACATGCAAAAGAGTTGACCTTCTTCAAGGTCCAGCAGCAATAATTGTTTGAAAGGTTTTATGAAACTTCAAGAGTTGATGAAGAGGCCAATCGATCAGGTTTGTTGAGGAGCGGCGGCAACAAAGATGTTCAAAAGGAGAGCGAGAGAACAAAAAAAAAAACAAGTTGGGAGACGAGACATTGTGCAAAAGAATGCATAAATTCCCTCATAGCCCTTCTCTGTGAATCAGTTTTTCTGCATCCAGTAAACTCAGCCGGTTCCCCAACATTGCCCTGTGCCAAGGAGGACATGAGTATTACACCTGCCAACATGTGGGACACTTCGCTGAAACTACACAGAATGTCGACTGCCCCATTTCTTTTCAGTGGAATGGCACCCACTCACGAGAGAGAGAGATACCTACATGTACGTCCTACTTGTACTGCCAGCACAATTTCACAGCGACAATGAACGTTTCGGTGCTCCAAATGACTCCGTGAAATTGAAGTCTTTGCCATCAGTATTGCATGGAGCCCCCAGTCCAATATGTTAGGAAAGTATACGGCACATTTAAAGGTCAAGGGTGAAAATGGTGGTGTCGTAAATCATAGCACAAGTACATACACGCACATGTAGGCCTACACCTTTCAGAGTCACAGTCTAAACTTGGCCTCAACAGACCTTTTGCCAAATGGACGATCTGCAGTTGTCTGTGAAAAAGCAATACCCTCCTACAAATTCACTCCAGTACATTTCATACGCGATGCATAGGATAATGGTATTAATTAGTATTTCTGTCAGTGTGAAATTTGTGTACATCTCCTGCACTGTTCCCCCGTTGTCCTCCATTTGCCAATTAGGCCTAATTTGATACGGCCGACCCACTCCTCTCTCCAACACCCAACCTTGGAAGTCGCCTGGATACCCTTGGATTTATGGGAAATTGTTCGGTAATGGACTCTTAATTAGCGAGAGAGGGTCATGGAGGAAACAGTGTCACTGATGGAATATGATATAGGGAGCAGCCTTGGAAAAGGGAAGGGGGGACGTTATGTACATTGATAATCCGATTTATATCATAGATTTATTTTTTTCTGTACTTTTTAGGGATTGATCGATTGGAGTTTTGACATTTGTTTTTATCTGGAAATGTTTCCTTAGGACAAGTCTGTCTGACATGAGCATAGCTGGACCGGGGGGGGGAGGTGTGCAAAGTGCCAGAATTCATTGGGATTAGATTAGAATGTAAGAACAGCATCAAAATGTTGATAAAAGTGACATTTTAATATTAAAATGTGTGGAAATCAGACAGTGACAATAATAATAATAATAATGATTTATTCATTTATGAAGCGCAAATTTCATATGGATATGTTCAAATGCGCTGTACAATGAAGACATTAAGCGTGGAACAATGAATGCATGGTTGAGCCAATGGCATACAAGGGCGCCTCAGGCAGCCGCCAAACGACCCACATTCACCAACATCAGTAAAGGGGAGACAGTAAGAAGCAGTTACAGTTTGAGACAAGCCCTACCTGAATGAAAAGTTGTATCCTAGAACCCCAGTTTCATTCTGACAGAGAGTATCAGTGACTGCAGTTGTTTGTGTACTTGTACCAGTAAAAATGTATGTATATTCATTGAAAATATCATCACAAAGTACAGCTTTCTATTTTAGGGGAGGGGGGTTGGGATTCATCAAACGTGTCATATCCCAGGCCGAAGCGTTCACGCCGTGTTTGTGTACGCTTTTGAACAGAAATGTAAGGCACTTTCCCAGTTCCAATTATGTGATTGTGGCCGGAGGTACACACCAGACGCACCACACGTATGCGGCGCCATCACGTACAGTTGTAAATTAAATCGGACAGGCGGCCCAGACAACTATTGGAATTATGGGGAACACACGTTTGGCACTGCGCAAACAGAGTGACAAAGATCACCCATAGTTGGGCAGTTATAACTTCCCTTGTTTACTTTGCCCATAATCATTGCAGTTGTTTTTTTTTTTTTCTCGAAAGACTGGCACTGTTGGACCTTTGTCCTGCAGTGCTCATGCATAGACTGTACATGTACGTTGTTGGTTGGGTAATAAATTGTAACGTGAAATAAATCAGATATTAAGTGCAGGAAGTCTAGCGGGGGAGCTACATCTGAATTATTGCTTGGCAGTACTAAAATTACAATTGCTAGTCAACATGTAGACTGGTATTAATCATTGAAGACATTTTATGGGAAGGTGGATTAGTTGGAATTTTTTTTTTGCAGGCAGTCAGTTCTTGTTGAGCGCACTCAATTGGTCTTGGCATTTACTTTATACTTGGAAAGAAAAACCGTCCTCGGCTGTCTTTGTCAGCGTCATCTTTGTCATTAAATTAAACATTGATGTCTTTGGGACCAGTGTTCCAGATGGAATGACATTTTCACATGTGTACATCATGTTTTTTTAATGGGGGGAGGGAGGCAAGGACCATGATGTACATGTACACAAGGTATTCATAATCTTGTCCATCAGTTCAGATGCTGTAGACTGGAAACTCCGGCACCTTTCTCTGTGGGCTGTACTTTTCTTCCCCTTGTAAATCTCCAGTTATTTGTCATTTCGACCACAACTCACCTGTCAACTCTGCACATCCTTACGGAGCTGACCACAGGAGCTCTCTCATCCTAGTTTCCCACCCCCCCTGCCCACTTGGGGAAACCAATAAATAGGCAAGCCTGGAGATGTGTCAACCCATTTAACAGAGCAATTTTGAAGGAGACTGGAGAGTCAGCCACTGGTTATTCCCCAGAGGCACAGAAGTGCAAGATAACAAATGGTGGTCATTTCTTTGGTTGCTGAATGCCAGGTTTCACAAAGGTCGCCTTGTTCAGTGCATGGAAGGTGCTGTAGAACCATGCTAAATCATAATAATAACCAAAAGGTTTGAAAAAGAATATGGAATATCTAGGCCATAATGTTTCTATCTAGTGGTCACTTTGGGAGGTATTGAATACTTAAGGTTAATTTTATTCAATCCTTTTCCTTTGGGAAATGAATTCAGTGTATGTCATTTTAAAAATGCCTCCCTATCATCAAATTAAATGGTTGCAAAAAGCTTTGAGAAAGTATTCTGTTTCCCAAGGAAGGCAACTCCCCATCCTGCCTCTTCATTTGCCCCAGCCTGGATAAGGGTGAAATGGCACATTCTCTGGATTTAGAGATCTCAGCGAGGCGAGAAACATCTTTGGTGCACTGTACTTTCTCCCTCTTTTATATCCACATCTGCGTCTTTGATCATTTGCCCTATGCTGTGGCACAAACCATGAAAATGCCTCGTGATTGTGCGGACACAACCTTACCCTACCCCGACCCCATTTTACCGTACATGCACGCAGCTTTTCGCTGCCTGCACTGGGAACATATCCCCCCCCCACAACATGAAGAGTCGAGGAAAGGTGGGAAAAGTGCTAATTTCCCTGGCGGCCGGGGATGTGTTAGGGGCTTCACAGGAAAACATTATTGGATCCACTGATGACAACAGCAAACAGGGCTGGGAAGATCATTTGAAATTAAAGGTTCCATTGAACCTGTGTTAGGAATGAGGCGGGATGTACACGTACGTGTTGCAGTTGTGAGACGTAGCAGAAAGTGACAACCCATCTGTGGTCATTATTTTTAAAAAGGCAAGAACTTTAAAAGTACATTATTCGTGTCAGATTCCTCCACACAGATGCATTCACTGACCGTGTATCCTCCTAAATTGAACTAACATAAATCCTATCCATCATTTGTCAGAGGCATTTTACTTCTTTTAAATTCATCATTGGAGTAATCACTCAAGATCAAGAGATGGGTTTTTAAAAAAGGAAAGAAAAGCCCATAATTGAAGTCATCCTTTCCCGTAGGGGAAAAAAAACAAGCTGGAGCGTGATTCATCCCCCCCTCAGACTGAAATGGAGGCTAATAACGGTGTTACAATTGCCGTCATAATTAAATGTCAATAGATGAATGATCGGGCCGGCATCGTTCTGTTTGAATGGCCACTCGAAAAAAGCTGAGTTAATTAAATTTGGCCAAACCGCCATTGTACACGCCTGCACGGTTGACAGATGAGGGTTATATGTGAAGTAGTATTGCCAGCTCCAGCCCTCCAAAATGTTCAACTTGGTAGTGATCCAAGTAATGAGGCTTGCTTTGCAATCTCTTGTTTGATGATGAAGAGGTAAAGCCTGGACTTGAACTGTAGACCCTCGAACTGCCGTTCCAGTGCTCTGCCAAATTAGTGACCCAGCGTATTCTGTATATACAGTGTAATGGTGACCTAGGCAGCACTAGTGCGCACAGGGTACTTTGTTAATGTTATGTATGCATTCATTGTTCGGGACCAAATTCTTAATTCTGTAAGCACAGAGGTTCACTCAGCAAAGAAGATGTGTGCTCAAAATGAACTGGTTACCCGCCAAAATTGTTCATCGGAATATTGTCTCCTGTGACTGCCTCTCAGCTGATATATGCAGCAGCCATACTTTTTGTGCACATTCTGTTGAAAATTGATTACTCATACTGCTTGCCATTTTGCCTGATGTTCCAAACCGCCAGTTCCACTGCCATCCTTTACAAGTGTGCATTTTGTCACCTTTCTAAATTCTGTCATCAGCCTTCAGCGATTCTCTTAGATTTTCACCTGTCATGGATACGAAACATACCTTCAGCAACAGTTTTAAAGTATTAAATGGTTCATTGCCCTTGATTTTCCCAACGAGGAAGAAATGACATAAATTGTTGGAATAAGCCGTGGTCAGTGCTGTACATCGATTGGCTTACCCGGAGGAAAGAATACAGTTGTGCTGGTAAATTTAATATGCATGGTTTGGGGCAGTTTTCTCTGCACTGGATGTGTTGTATAGTAAGCCGTCGAGTATTAGAACAGACCCAAGCGAATTATGAAGCTTTGATCAGAAGCAGGATTTCTGCTGGTCAGTTTACCGCATACCTTGCGGTAATGCAATTTATATGCCGGACATTATTGAGTTTAACACATTTTGCATACTAAAGAGGGTCCTTGGGTCCTGTCATTACTGGCTGGTTTACACAGGATTTGGGTGAGGTTCACTGCACTGGGGGGCATGTCCTGATCAGTTCAGGGCAGTGCATTCATTTATTAGATCTGCGCATGAACACCAGAGGGATTTTTTTTAAAAACCAAGCAGCAACTTTTTTTTTTTTGGCAAAGGGTTAACCATGCACACAGGAAATAATTTCAGTCTCCTCAATCCCTTGTTAGTTTCCAAATAAGCTGTACATGTCTTTTCCAGCTGGATCTTAACAGGCTGTGGCCATGCGGCAGTTCTTACCAAGTCTTGGACTTCATTCTCTTCGTCTCAATCCCTTTGGCCTAGTTATTAGGGGCAGACATTGCTTTTGGCCTCAGGGTTTGGAAACTTTCACTTCAGACATATTTACAAACCGCCGTGCTGATAACTAAAATGAAGAGTTTGGAATGTACATCAATTCACGTCCAGATGTATGCATCATGCACACCTTGCCTACGATTGCCTCCACATGCGATGCGTTGTCCCGTGGTTGATTCTGTCGTGCCTCTGCCACCCTTTAAAGTCCCTTTACGCAGACAAAAAAAAGTGAGTTGAGCATCAATGTGCTCGGGCAAACGCTTGCCAGACATCAAGGAGAATCATCGGGGCAATATTGCCGCCCTTGTAACACTTTGCGAGCACGGGCAATTGATTCCAGACGCAATTGGCTAAAGTGACTAAACAGTAATGTGCTGGCACTGTCAAGTTTAGCCGGCAGCACTTAAATGCAAGGGGACAAAATGAGCAAGCCAAGTTTAAAGATGGCTCAAACTAGAACAGATGAGCGTTCATGCAGTGGGGCTGTCTTTTGATGCATTCTCGGCAGATGCTCTCCTCTGTTGTCAGTTTGATGCGTGCACTTCTGTCCGTCTCCCCCCCCCTGCTCTTTCTCTCAGGGGTCAGGTGTAGGGTTTTGTCGGGGGAGCTGTCGGCTTACAGGGGTTGTTTTGCTATCCAGGGGATGGTTGAGGTGTGCATGCAGATCACATGCGCTTTAACATAGGAAACTGGCTTGGATGTTGGGAGAGGAAATACAGATATGTTCGTTGTGTGGGTTGAGATTGTTAAAAAAAACAACAGTGAAGTTAAAGGTAGACCTGCTCGTAGCTATCTCATAGACTGCAATTAGAGTGTGCCACAGTGCGGGAATTTTTTCAGTATGTGTATATGGCAGTGTGGCATTAAGGGCTTCATCGCACTGAATGAATTCACTGTGGCCTGATGTTATTGAAGGAGGTGAAATGACTTCAGGCGGTTCAGAGTTTCTGGGGACAGAGACGGGATTCGTGCAGTGTATTCAATAGGAATTTGGAAAATGCCCGTCTCTTGTGAATTTGCACCCTTCAGCTAAGGTCACGGAGTAGCTTTTAATATCATCCCATAATGGCCTCTCTGGATAGCTTGGACACTACCTCCTTTACCCATTCACTGAACGAGAACAAAAACAGAAGCCAAAAGAAGATACGGATGAAAAAAGAAAACAAATCCGGGGTGGAAATGATCGCCCTCGATTTTGTGGCTTGGCGCGGCAAAGTGTCCTGCACCAGTGTCTTGCTTGCAGGCTGGGGTGGGGGGGGCTGTGTTTGGGAGGCATTATCGTCAGCCATCATTGGGTTGGGCAGCTGTGATGACTGTGTTTGTAGTCGGTGTAGACGTGCTGTCTTGTTTGAACAGATCACGGGAGGCTTTAACATGCCGAGGAAAACAAGCACAGAGTGCTATACTAATTAGGAACTGCAAAGTTGTGTAGGCCCAAAGTGTAAGCCTACAATCCTGGCCAAAAATTGTTGGGACATGTGTCAATGGCCATATCCTTCCCTGGTCCCCCACTCTCCCGGTTCCCCGTTCCGTCCCCCCCAGTCAGTGTTGTCATCTCGAGCTGGAACGCAGACTGGGCATTGAGACGCACTGAGACCCAACATTGAGAGGAGGCCCGGGGGTGGTGGGCCCAGTGAGATTTGGCCAAGACTGTAGATGTGAATCGATAGTTTTATTATTTCTTTGGGGGGGTCTACTGGAAATATTGCACGACAGAGTAGTGCACAAGCTAATCAATGGTGATTGTGCAAAATATCCTCAGTATGCAGGAAATATGTGTCATGTTAGGATCACTCACGTTCTGCTCACAAACTCCACCATCAAATATATATATATACAGTATCCGCTCCGAGCAGGAACCAAAGAGGGCGTGTTTTCAAATGAAATTGACAGTCCTTTGGTACTCACCACATAGGTGTGCAAGTTTATGCATGTTTGACGCGGAGCACGCAGAGTATGCGCAACGATTTTAGTCTAGAATGCGTGGTCTTCGCGTGCACGCCGGACACGTGCTAGAACCCGGTTGGAAAACATAGTACCGTCTGTCTTTCTTTTGCCAGTGAGGGCGCACTTCAGCTGAGGATGGATACATACATGAGAGGTTGTACATGGAATGGTTCCAGTTCATTACCCTGAGAGAATACTATAGAATGACCATAAACCAGCCTTTTGGTGTACATGTACAATGTGCATGGTACATATGTACTTCCCCTTTAATATGTATCCAGTTAGTTTGAAATTGTTCACTCTTGTCTGTCATTCACTGTGTCAGACGGTGAAATTCTTATTTGTTCTCAGTTGTGCAAGAGTTTGTATTTTGGAAGTGTTCATGTCTTTGACATTTTGTCCATACATGTATCTACACGTAGCGTAATAATCAAGTTGAATTATGTTGAACGAATTTTACAATTTTTTTTTCTGTTTTTCTCCCATTCCCTCACATCTCCACCCTGATTTTTGTCCTATCATCTCCCTTTCCTCTTTCTGTGCCTGTCTTTCACTTTTCAAATTCCACTATCCTTAACTATCCTCCTTTCACTTTCTTGCTGTCATTCGCTCCTGTCCACTCTCCACTTCTCACATCTTTTCGCCGGCTTCTCATCCGACCTGTCATCTTTGCCGTCTTCTGACGAAACATCTGCCGTCCGGCCTTCTTGCCTGTCGCCGATCATCCCTCCTCCTCCATCTCGGTAACATCCTCGGATGCTGTGTCAATATTTACCATTTTTCCCTCCTACCGTCAGGTAAGGAAGCAAACCCTTTCATGTATATATATTTTTTTTTCACCGCTTGCCTGTACTGAGATACACAGCCTTTAAAGTTGGACGTATTACGACCTTGAGTTGAGGACGGTTAAAAAAATCAATCCAGAAAATGCCATTGGGATTGGTTTGCTTGAGACAGGCAGAGATGTTCACTGACAACATGAAACTTGTTAGAATTCGTCATCGACTGTGTTTCATTCCCACCAGACATTTTTCGCCGAGGACTTGGGCTGAGAGAGCGCGCCTTTTGTTTGAACAGTGTCTGTTTGTTTTTACCGGGTTTCTGCACATTCCCCGCGTAATCAATCAATCTCCACAACGGGGAGGCTAAAGTAATTTGGTTTTAGTGCAGTGCATGAGTTCTGAGTGTAACAAATGGGAACATTCCAGTTCGGTACTGTTCAGCAAATGTACATGTAACGTGGAGTGGTGTAGATGTATCAATTACGACCATTGTGTGCGGAAACCTGTCAGGAGAGGTAGCAATATGGGAGTGTCTTCTTTGAGCTCTGTAGCTCTCTGGACGACTCTGTTTCTCCCTCCCACCTGTTAGGAAAAAAAAAAGCGTCATTGGGATGGGAGACTCCAATTAGTTTTGACTGTTTATTGGTGAATGATTGATTGCTGTGAAGTCAGAGCAAAGTATTACAGTAGCACTCAGTTGATTATTTGGTGTTTGTTTTCTCCGCCACCTGCGGGGGAGACGCCATATTTTCGTGATTCATCAACCGGAGTGAGCGCTGATAGTTAATGGTGGATAACTGATCATTCTTTAAAGTAACAGGTTTGCTAGCTGTTTGCTGGGATTAACTCCAAACTAAAATTGCTTCATATGCAGAAAAAGGTCTTTTTTATATATATATAATATAGTATCGGCTGAAAGGCTGACTATAGGGTGAAGTAGGTCGGGTGAAAGAACTGAATAAACAATTTCAGTTCTCAAGAGAAAGCGGATTTTGATCTCTCTTTAACCAAAAAATGAGCTTTCACAACAGGTTGTTTGCATACAGACAGTGCGCTGCCTATTGGAAAAAAAAAGGGGAAAAATTACGGCATAACAGCAAACTTCAATGCATACATGTACAGTTTCATTAGAAGCAATCGATGAAGCCCCCTTCCCCCCACTTGCTGATGTCTGTGGAGTGTACGTGCCGCTTTTTATTGCCCTGAAATACAAATTATTGATTGGGGGGGGGTGGTGGGTGAGTTGGGAACTTATAAGGTCAGTTGCATATTTCCTGGGAAATGAGACAAGGTTTGTGATGTGCGATCCTCCGATGAAGGTTTGTTTGTTGGACACAAGCAATAATATTGAATGATGTTCTGCACATTTTTTGCTCGGATTTATGATGAGCGGTCTTGTTCTTTTTTTTTTCTTCCTTTTTTTCCCCCTTCCCTCATTTATTAAAAATTCTTTCCCAGTGTTCATCTATATTAAACTAATGCTCAAAATATCTTGCATTGGTTCTTCAAGATCTGAATTTTTTTCTCCCAAGAGGCACTGTCGCGACAGATAGATTTTAATTGCGCCTTCTCTGCACTTGTATCGTCCTTTAACTGAGCGTGTAGTTAAACTGAAAGAATGGGCTACTCAGAACCTCGGTAAACCTCAGTCCTGAGTCATATTCTACCCCACCCCTGTGACCATTCTTGCCAGCGGCCTGTGTTCAGTTTGTGGGTGAATCGGCCCCAGAGGTTTCTCATGGCTGTCCTTTCTGAGCTAATGTATACAGCATCTTTGTAGATGAGTCTTTGTTCTCCAGCAGACAACTGCGCATCCACTCTTGAAACCTTGTAAAAGTGTTTCTTCTCAGAACAATTATCCCCGTCCTGAGAGAGGCCCGTAATCAAATTGAGCAAAGGTAGTATTCCAACCCAGTTTTGCCAAAGAGCATATGAAAGGAAGTGCTTCAAAGCAGGTATTTATAAAAAAAACAAAACAAAATTAACGAGGCTGCTACAGAGGCGTACACATTGGCCTACTTTAATGCCAGATGCCCACTGCATAATGTTACTCCCGATGCATCCCCCCCCCAAAAGAGATAGACCCTGGAATGTTTGCCTGGCTGTCTTGGAGATAAACAAAAACTAAATGGTGCAAGAATCGATACGGTGCAGGTGGTTCTCTGGCTCTTTTGGGGAGGGATGGAAATCAGCGGGGGTTATCCTGTATAAATTATAAACACTTGGCATAGATAGGAGTTAATGCTTCGTTGAACATCTGGGGAAAAGAAAAACAGGAGGGAGGTGGCTTGCAGAAGTTTCCCAAATGAAAAAAAAAAAGTCTGTGGCAGGTGATAGCGCGTCTCTGGACCAATTTCACAGCCAGCCACCTGATTTCCTGCCCTGGAAAGGCTGAAACGCCCTGATTTTTGTTGTTTACATTGGCCGTTTTTTGGACGATTCTGTGGGATGATTTCTTTTCAGATACTGCAGGACTATTTACTCGGTACTGGTTGCGGCAAAAGCCTTTTATCTGGCTGGCGGTCATGTTGGGAGCCGAGATAGTCGGGTGCCCTTTGTGATGCACTGACCTAAATTTATTAGTGTGTCGGGTGTGCCTTCTGGGACCCCGACACAAGTGACTGCTTATAACCAAGGGATGGTGTTTTGAAAAGAAAAGAACAGAAATGAATTAATCCTTCACATTCTCAAAATCTGCATGTTACCCGGGTCTGTAGTGTTGGGTGTATTGTGGAAAGGAGACAGGTATTGGACTTTCTTCTCAAGAACCCCTTTATATGAGGAGCCCTGCTTCTGTGTCTTCGAGCCAGCCTGCAGCTGTGACAGTGGCCAGTGGGCTCATGACGAGCGTGGCAATATTCTTGAATCTGCAGATTTGTGCAAGGCCGCTGTCGAGTCCCCTGAGAGAAAGGATCATGTACCTTTATACTAATACACATCTGCCCTTTCACAGTCTCCATCATTTGTCAGTGCCACAGCAGTTTGTGCAGTAGGGCATCCAAGTCTTGGATTCAGGGGGCAAAGTCTCTGAGCAACTTCGCCCACCCCACCCCCATGTCAGATATACCACCGTCTTAATGTGACCAATATATACAGATTATCTCCTCGTTACATTAATGTCCAACAACCCTCCCTCTTAAGAGTGAACCGATTTAGACCCTTGAATTGTGGCAGCGAGGAACCACGGCCTCGGTAATAAGCTCCATCTGCACCACCTCCTCACGTCTCTCCTCCAGCAGCTCGGATGAACGTTGAGAGGCTCTCGGAAATTGTTCATCTGATAAAAAGAACTCTTGAAAGTGCACTGAATTCCTTCGAGTTGCTGCATGCTGGCATCCACTGGCAGTATTACTGGCACTTGAATTCTAAAGATACTTGACGATGGTTCTTCTTTTTAAAATTTCAAAATGAAGGATGCAGATTCATAAGACAAAATAGGGAGAAAAGGATCATCCTCTCATCGGAACTGTTCATTTGTTCCACCTCCCCCCCAGCACTCCTCTGTCTCACCACACTTCTCTCAACATCATTTCTGTCAAACTCTTCTAATTGTAAACCTGTTTTTCCTCCAGTCTTGTCACCATTTCAGAGCTCACTTTATAACCCTTTCCAGGTAGCCTCATCCCCACAGCGGACAAGTGACGAAATGGCTCTTGCATTGCCCCGACGTATCATCAGCCATTCGGGCGTACAAATTGCATCTCGCGGCAACCGAGTCGAGCGCGCCCTTTTCTCTTTTTTCCCCGGTCACCGGCGCCAGGGGAAGTACCGGGGTCAACAGAGCCATTGTATCCCTTCCCTCACGTACTCATCGCTCAGATGAAGCAGATAGAGCAGGGAGGTCACAAAGCGTGACGGCCGCTCAGGAGAAGGGGGTCGATATCAAAACGACCGGCCAAATGCCGGCAAAAAAGCTGTATAGGATAGGGCAAGGGGTGAGGAGGTAGCTCTCTCAGATGACCCAGATTATGCAAAAGGGGCAAGGAAGGATCCTCACATTGGTGTTCAACTGGCCCCAGCATCCCAGAAATGAGATGTCCGCACTTTTAAGCACCGCAGTGTGAGTTTCCAGGAATTTTTTTCTTCTTTTTTCTGTTTGGTCCAAGAAGACTCCAATGCAAAACTTGACAGTGGTTGGACGACATTTTTGTATCCTTAAGAAATAATAAAATCTTTACAAACCAATAATTAAATCCAGTGAATGCTTTCCTCTTTCTCGTTATACTATCACATCTACACCAAGATGTCCAGACTCATACCTCGCTAATTTCCAGTCCCCTCTTATCGCTGCTGTAAAAATGTAGTCACAGAGTCTAAGCATCTACTAGAATGCTGATGTGCAGATAATAGTGCGGACGCATTCCCTGTCCCCACGCATCAATCTAGGCAAGGGCAGTAGGCGACATGGGGATCGTCCAACCTTTGCCTGACCGATCTTGCAGGAGTATTAAGGGGAAAACAAGTGGTGTGTGTTAGGGGATGGGGGGAGGGATTGAATTCACGTTCGTTCGTAGCCAGAGAGAGCATGGGCTGTTGATGATGCCCTGTGCAGCTCGGAGGTATTTTCCGAAGGGCTTAATGCCGGGTCCCGTGGTGTTTTTGGAGCAGGACTAAGCATCGTGAGATCAACATGCATGATGTGAGGTGTTTTTCTTTTTTATGTCGGAGTGGTCAGCACATTGAGGCTAAGTGTGGAGAAGAGATGGAAATTCTTGATCAGTTTGAACTTGATTGAAAAAAGGTTTGTTGAAAACCAATCAAATTGCGGTATTATGAGAAGTAATGCCATCACATGCAATGTGTTTTTTTGAAAGGGCTGTGAACCAAGAAATGATTCTTTTTTTCCCCCTAATACCTGAATCTTGAATCAAGCTCACGTCAGACCTTTACGTTAATGGGAATACGCACCACATCTTGAAAAGCAATTTGTATCTGCTGTTCCACCCTTTTATTCCCATCTGGAAATGATCTCTGCCCGAACCAAATGTTAATTGGAATATTTCATCATGTCCGCACGCACAAACACCGTCACCTCTCTGCACGCCTGGCCTCTTTTTGCTCTCTGTAACCAATCCTTAATCCGATCATCATCTTCATCATCCTCATCACCATCCTCGTCAGCGGGACCCTTTTTCCTTGTTTTTTTATTTCCCTGGCCTCAATTACCTGACGGAAGCATTGATCTGTGACTCCGTTATACGTGACAGAAGCGTTGATCCGTTATTCCGTTATAATCAGCACATAGAGTGAGCGGTTCGGAAAAATAGCAAGAGCGGTTATGAAATGGGAAGGCCTTTCACGGCAGCCCCCTGTTGTGCTGAGATGGAAACGGAAATCAGCGGCGCACGTGCAATTTCCTCAGTTGGCCTGGTGCGGGGAGCCAGCTAAGAATCAGACTGCACCAGGTCTGGTGCGGTTATTACGACCCTGTCCAGGCCCATCATGTTCATCACCCACCCTCCTCCTTTTGTCCGCTGTCCGCGTCTTATTAAGGCCCAATTCAGACTGGTCATGGAGTCCATGGCTGGGATGTCATAAGCCCGTTGAGCACGTCACCAAGTATATGACCCTTCAGATTAGGGTGGATTTTTTGTAAGGGTAGTTGCATGAGATATCTTAAAATGCCTGAGGCTAATGCAGTAAAAAAAAAAGACCATTCACTTTGTACGGAGTGTGAAACTCTGTAATATATATTTATGAAAATATGAGAAATAATCCTGTCGAGTACTGTAGTGCTAAACATACCCCCTAATTATTACTTTGCATTTGTTATTAGTAGTTCCAAACAAACAAAATCACATACAGTGCATCCCAATTTCCAAACTCCCCAGTTTTCCTCCACCAGTAGCCCTCACACCTGTTTTCACCGCCATAGTTCTCCAATTTCATTCCCCCCCCCCATCACAGCTTCCTTTTCCTGTGCACTTGTATTTGATCTTTCAGCACGCCATGTCACCGTATCCCCCTACTTCCTCCCACAGCTTTTATCCTAGTTCCCTGCATGTTGCGGTTTTTCTATGCAGCTTCAGCATCACCCACTTGTACCGTACCCCCCCTTTTTTTTATCCATTCGTACACAAACAATCACCCTCCTCCTATCGACGACACAAATGATGTGCCACTTGGCACAACACGTCGACATCAGCTGCTCGACCTAATCCTGCAACCTTGCCGGTTTCTCCATTTCTGTCTGATTAAGCAACCAACGGTACCTTCTGCTGCCTGCAGATCCATAAGGCTTACCTTGACATTTTCCCTTATATCTATATTTCTTGGTATTTGCATACCCATCCGTGCACATATGTCCCTCTGTGGTGAACACGCCAGTCTATCCCATCATGCCTTTATCAAAATCTCATGACGTTACCCTGACATTTCTGAGCCTATTTTTAAAGTTGCCCAGTCTTACCACCCACAAAACACCCTGTCACCCATATCCACCCAGCTCTACCCACTCGCTCCTCCCACAATATACAAGATGTGGCCAGGCTCCGTGGGCACGCCACATTATCACACACGTCCACCCCCCTTGAACTCAGGCTAATTGTATTTTGGCTTGTGTTGTTTCCATGTCGTTCGCAGGATCAGCGCGTAGATGATTAATCACATTAAGGGAATTAATCTGCCATCCATTGGCAGCGCTCAGCAAGGTTAGTTGGCATTGCGGTGCTAAGACGTGCCCAGCTTTCTATCAAATTATTTCCCTTTGCTACCTTTTTCATGAGAGAGAAAGTGAATGGGGTAGAAGGTTAGTTCATCACTGTTTTGTCAGATTCACTTGTATTGTGAAAACCAGATTTGGTTTATTTTCCTGTTATGAGATGGAGAGCACCTCTGCTCATAAATTTCACAGCTCTGGAATGTGCAACAATCCGTGGTGTTAAGTGGAAGTGTGAATGACAGCACATCTCTGGCAGATTCAGAAGGCACTGAGGTTGGAGTCTGTTCATCGTTTCCCCGATGAGCTTAAAAATGATGGAAACACTGCTCTCGCCCTGACGTGCCATGCACGTGTGAGCATTCTCTCCGGTGGATTCGGATGCTGTATAACATTCCTGTAATCGCACACCGAGAGGGCAAATTGAGTTGGTTAGGTTTTGTTTGCCAGGGCACAGCTTCGGCCCAGCAGGGGCACCTGAGGCTAGCGTTCCCTCTGTCCCTTGCCTGCCTCCCTCTCCTGATGGATTCCTCCCCTCATCATCTTCTAGAGGATGTTGAGATCAGCTTATCAGAATATCACACCCACCGGAGACGCAGATTGGAAAGATGCATACATGTGCCCATATAGGAGTTAGATCCTTGGCATTATAGCCTCGCCATGTTCTCCAAGGGTTGATATTTATAGTAGTTTCCATAAAGGCCTTCCAAATCTGATTGTGAACCTCACAGTGATAAAGGGAGAAGTAAGACTGATTGATGGGAGAGAAAGTAAGACTGATTGATCAGGGTCGACAGCTTCTTGAGCTATGCAGAAAAGAGGCAAAAAGTACAAGACAGCTCTGCTTTTTGTGGTTCAGCACCTTTGGAAACTAAGCAAAAAATTAGCTGGGAACCAGTCAAGAGCGATATGCATTCCATAGCATTTGGGCAGGGAACCTGTATAATTTTTTATTTTCTTTGCCGACCAAATTTCCCTGCTTAGGATTCAGTGAAATTGGCCCATGACCTTGCGTTGCCCACTCATCAATTTTTTTTCCTTTTTTTCATGCATTGTCACTGATGCCAGGAGAGTGTCCCATCTTGGGTCTTGGAACAAAGAAACCGACGGGAATGCCCTCTTTGGTTGTTGCACGGAGCCAAAGAATCACAGGATGTGCAAAAGCAAAGGCTGGCAAGGTGTATCGGTTGCTGCATCATGCCCATGAGGTGTATGCCCGGGTGGTTAAGCCACCAACCCTCACCCCCATTCAATTTGGCTCAATTTGCTCCCCGGCCAGCCAGTGACTCCTTCCCCCGGGGGAGTAGCATACTTCCCCCCCTTGTCCTGGCATTTTGTGCCTGTTACTTGCTTCTTAGCAGTTTCTTTTAATGCCGACATGTGATGCTTTCATCTCCCTCTCTTGATGTACAGTGTCTATGTTTGTTTCTCCCTTAAAGAAATTAATACCACTAATGGGAAATGTGGATTAATTCTGGTGATGCAGCAGACTTATCATATAGAGAAAAGGTATCTGAATAATTGAATATTAACTTTCATTAAATTTTTCCAGGTTTGTCAATATCGCTGCCCATCACTGGTTTCTGTCTCATTAGGACTTCAATAGCAAGCCAGTTCTTTGAATTGAAAGTAACCAAAGCCTTGTGCTTTCTAAAAAAAACCTTTTCACTGTCGCATTTTGCTCTCCATTCGTCATTGTTTGTGCCCCCCTCTGACAGAAGCACGCTCTCTCACTCACAGATTCGTCACGACTTCCCTGTGCGTTGTTCAGCCCTGGGCGCCTTGTGTCTGAAATTAAGACTTTGCCGCATGACACAAATCAGAGACGGTCCAACAGAAAAGGTCCTGCGGTCACCTGCGGTGTACCTATCAATTCTTAAATGAAAGAGCACTGTGACGAAACAATTTTGCCTTTCTTCTGTCGTTCGTTCTTTTTTTTTATGGGGGGGATATGATGTGTGCGAAGGCAAGAGGAATGATTAATTTTGCACTCGTGAATCTGTCAGAGCAAGATTGAGAAGGTGTCATCAGAATTCGGGATGGTCAGTTCGTGATGTGCCGCAGTCTTCTCTTTTTTAATCACCAAGGTGTTTACGTTGTCATTTTAGCCGTCAAATATTACTCGAAAGAAACAGGAACGTAGTGCTTTAAATTTTATCTTTTTTGACCACTGGTTGGGCCATTCTGGTTTGAAATTGGAAAGGAATAAGCCGTGTTGTAATCATTAAGAAGCATTCGGAAAGGCACGATTCATTGAAATAAGTCGCTGAAGATTGTCGTTCTTTTTTAAGCCTTTCTGCTCATATTGATTTGATCTCCGAGATTCACTCTGCATCAGTTGGTTCATGTTATAGTGGGTTGATTGACTGGAAGGGCGGTCTCGAGGCATTCATGTGTATGTGTAAAAAATGTTCAAAGATATCAGGCTAAGGTTCAGTGGGATGTCCCAAGTATCCAACTTGCAGATGTTATTGCCGATTTTGCAATGGATACCTTGATTTTTGCAAAGTCACAGACGATGAAATGGATAACTCTCGTCTCCCTGGATCTGCAAAGAAATTTTTCCTTTTTTTCAGTGGCTTGTCTCCCCGACTCTCAAAGGATACTTCACACTGATATTTAAAGGGCTTCAGTGATTTTGAAAAGGGAAGTCTTTTGAGTGCACATTTCATACATGCATTGTTATCCTTTGGAAAAGTACCCTGTAATTTCTGCTTGACAAGTTTTTTATGACTTCATATACAACTTGTAACTTCCTCATCAAGTACAGAGTTTATCAGCGAGTCTGTCTGAAGCTGAAGGAGGATCGTGGCATCTGTTGCCTTTTAGATGACAACTCTTTTGAGAAAAGCAGGTGCTAGGATTGTCCTTTGAAGAGGCAAAACCTTGGAGAGAAAAGTCTCTGTGTCTGGAACTGTTATCAATCTGAGCAGCCAGACTCTCTCTCCTTCAGGTGAAGCCGTTCTGAGCTCATGCTAATTCGAGTGGCACCTCGAGTGCATAGCTGTCAGCCAATCTGTGCATGGTGGGGGAAAAAAAGGAGACCATGTTGTGGATGTTATTTTAGGATGGCTTGCCTTGGGGAGATGGTGCTAATTTCACCATGATTTCACCAAGCTGCTGTGCACAGAATTGTGGTAAGCATGCCTTGGATTTGCTTAGCAAAAACCCAGATTTGCGTTCTGCATTTTACGTGATTCATGTTTAGCATGTGGAGAGCAGTGAGAAAGGATCGATAAATCAGCACATGGTGTAATCTTTTTTTCCACCTATTGCCTGTGTTTACTGTTAACTCATTTTGCCTCTAGTCAAATTTCAATCTATCAAAGATTTTTTTTGCCCGTAAGTTTCATTGAACTGAGTACAAGAAGTGTGTTCCTGCCATGTTCTTCGCCAGAGCTTATGATTCAGAATTATTTTGGAACAAGAATCCGATGCTGCTGCCTTGATATGAAATGTATGGCAGCAACAAAACTTGTCTGATGCATGGCGTCAGGAGCTCATCTACCCCGATGAGTCCCCATTACCAGTAATGGACGGGCCCGGATTGAGGTGCCGCTTTGGGAAAGACTTGGCAATAACATGGTCGGGTGTGTGATGCGTCGTTGAGATCTTCTCCGCATCGTTAAAGGGCTAAATATTGTGTTTCACCGTGGGATGGATTTGGGCCAAGTACGGCAGTTTGAAGTGGCTCAGGATGGCCTGACTCGGAGGGACATCGGGCAATAGTGGTTTTTTTTTTCACGTTGTTGACGTGGCACCAAGAAATATGTTTTGAAAAAGTCATTGTTGACTTCCAAATTTTGAAAAAGAGGTCAGCAAAGCGTATGTCAATGGTGAATAATTCACCAACTGAAATGATTTGAAAGTTGGTTCAATGCCTCCGAAATTACACATTTTTCTTTCCTTTTCAATCACAAGTGTGAAACCATCATATCATAAAGTTTGTTCCCAAATCAGCCTGAAGAGACTCTGTGCAAGCATTCCTTCACTTGAAAAGGTTGGCAGTTGGGAATTTGACCAGTTAGATGGGTAGACTCTCTCCCAACAGTGCTCCACAGTTATAATTAAAAATTGCATCAATAGTGCGTCGATCTTCGAAGGTGGCAAGTGTGCTCCCGTTTCTCTTCAGCTCCCTTTGTCAAGTGAGCACTTGTTATTGCCTTCAAGAGGAGCTCCCCTTAGTCCCCAGATGTTTCTGTTTTTTGCACCCCCTGCGAAGATTAGGGGAGATGCATGCAAACACCTGCAAAAATTACCGGGTGTCAGGGTTGTTTTCCTCCTGCAGGTTTTGGACACATCATAAAAACGGGAACAGGTGAAAATGCAGTACCTGCTCAAATACATGTTGGGTCATCTGGAAAGTGCATGTGTGTAGCAAACATGATGGGGTTCTTAAGTCCACGTCAGCCTCTTCATCACTGGTTGACATGCCAATTTCCCCCTCACCTCTTCTGTTGTTGGGGTGTGGAAACTATTTTACTCCCTGCTTGGCATGGTGAGCGTGCAACATTACATGTTCACTCCCGGAAGTGCATTTTCCTTGATAACCACTAACCAGGCAATTTAGGGTCTTAGCTTGTAAAAGCTGACACTGTGTGGAGAGCAGCGTACATGCAGTGAGCTGTTCTCTCGTTGGCAATAATAGCGAGGCACATTTTTTTCTGGGAGCTGTTGCCACTTTGCTCAATCATCAAAATTTTATTCACGCAGTCCCTGTTTTCTAAAATTCGACAGTCAAGAGAGAACTTACTCCAGCTGGTGAGAATGAGCATCTCTGCCCGATTGGATCTTTCCCTTCCCAATTCACAACCAGTTCATTTCGCATGATTCTGAAAGCCCAGCCTTTGCTTCATCAAATCGACCACTTGTCACTTGACTTGTTGTCAACTCACTAAATCCATTTTTTCTGGATGACACTTCAGCAGTTTGACCTCTCAACTAACGTGGGCATTTCGTACTCAACCTGTCATGGTAGTCATCGTTGGTAAGATCCACTTCCTCTGCTCATTAATACCATCTCGTGCCGTGGGATTACAGGACCTCCAAGATGAGTAAATTCTGTTACCTGGTTGCTCTGTCCCATTACGGCCCCTTCATCCCACTCGCCGGCGCCGTCAGAGATGACCATCATTTCCCCGAGGAAATTTCGACCGGGATTAGGCCGGTAATTAGAGGCGGTGGTCTTGTGCTCGATTAACCGGTCAATTGGTCAGTCGTCCATCAGGAGCCTTGCAGTTTCAGGAGCAGAATCATTCCAGATGCTAAGATGGAATTCCGATTCCCAGAGGTTCAGAAGGTAGAAGAGAATTTAAGAGACAAAACCTTTCAGAAGCAGTTGCTTCGGAAGCAGAGCTGATGCACCGATAAAGTTAGCGTTTTGTTTATTTGTTTACCAGCCAGTGTCGCTAAGGCTGTTCATTTCAAAATTTGACTGATGGGAAGAAATTTGCCAAAATGTGCATCCTTTGTCCCCAAAGTTTGTATTTTGCTATGAATGAAACAAAAATCCCTTTGATATTTTTCAACTTCAGTAGTGATTTCTAGAACATTTATTTGGGGGTGTCTAATTCAGACTTTTTCCACATTTGATGGTCACCCTAATATCTCAAATTTAGTCTTTTTTGGGGGGGAGGGGTGGAAGGATTCTTTCCCTTTTCTATTGAATACAGTCTTCAGAATCAGCCAATCAGTGCGTTTTGCCCCTCACTTGTCATCGACCGTAGGAGAACCATGGCTGAAGTTTTTTCCTGATGTTTTCTTTGTCCGTCAACACTGGAGCAATATGCGCACGAAATGAGCTTGAAATAGGGATGTGCAATTTGTGAATGTTACACATTGGAGATCCTGTGCCCTTTCCATTGAGTTGAATCATCTCAGTGATCCTCGAGAAGATGACTTCGATCACTGAAACCGGAGTGAGAAGCAGTGCAGTGATCCTTCCTCTCCGAGCAACTCGTTCTGGGCTCTCCGGGGGGCATCCGCACCTCGAGGAGTTGCCAGGTTGCATCGCATGCTGACCTCCCCTCATCATTGTTCAACTGGATTACAGTTTTCTGTGTTCCAGTGGTTTTTGTTGGCATGTTGCTGCGGTCCTCAGGCGTGTCATAGTGTCAGCGGAAATTGCCATGGCGAAGGCGTGATTGAGATGAAGTACTTGGGTGGCCGCCGCAGGGATACTTTTGTGTTGCTAACAGGGACGATGTGCTCGAACATTTCAATAACACAAGGATGGCAACACTCGGACTGATTGTTGCTCACCCAAAGCTACGAGAAGATGCACCTTGCTCATTTCAAGTCAGTGTATACATGCATATCCTAAAATATAGCAATATTGGGTCCATCAGACAAGTTAAGTTTATTTTTTCACCCGAAGCTCAATCTGTCTTTAATTTGGATTTGAACTCTTTGTCATAAATCAAAGTCACAAATTAAGCAAATGAAACCGTCTTTTTTTGCAGGAAGTGAACATTCTTCCGTAGGATGTCCTGCAATATAATCTGTGCCATGCTGTGTACTTGTGCTTTGCAGAGGCCAGAAGGATGTATATTTTCCTCCTAAATCTCAGTGTGAGAAGTGTTTATAATTAGCCGGGGTAGGACAGTTCAGGGACAGGTTTTTTTTACGAGTTTGTTACAACTCAGCTTTGCTGAGTGCGGAACTGCCTTGGTTGGCAAAGAACAAGCAACGTAAAGTGGCATTGGATTGAAATTTGCTCGTGATAATTCTCCGCTGATTTACACACTCCGGTAATTTCTGCTGTGGCAAGCTGATAATATATTCATTCAGGACTCAAATTTCTTTTTTGTTTTTTAGGGCACTGCCATTTGGCATTGGTGGACTGGCTGAAATAAAGGGCAGTAATGCCAAACGTGAGGGCATTAATGCCATCAGTGTACCAAAGTTTTGGGCATTGATGCCGTCCCGATTTTTTTTTATATTGCAAGAAAATCAATATTCATTCAGGTCTAGGAACAAGTAGGATACGCATAATACCTGAACAGGTCTGTGATAAGTGCCGAATTAGCAACTGAGTGTTGAAAAGCTTCGGCCTGTTTTGACTGCAGCCGTTCTTTCCTCGGCATTTTGCGTACCACAAAAACTGGTTGGGCCGGTGATTTTGCGCACAAGAATGTACGTGAGAATTAATCAGGGTAGTCCCGATGGACCGATGTCATGTATGTATAGTTCGGATCACGCACGGCACGTGGCACGAAACTGCAAACACTACATTTCAGTGTTAGTTAAAATACTGCCACGACCATACAATTGTCCCATGTGCATAAAAATGTGGAGCTCTCGATATACCGTTAACGCGCGTACACATTGATGAGTGCTTGTTCTAGACTAACATTATTGCATGGTACTTTAAACTGCTTGGCTCGGGCATGCACTGTTATGTTAAGTCATTGGATAGGCCGGCGGGTGTCACCTGTGACGCGCTTTGCGATCGTGCAGTGTGCATGGATAGAGCTGGTCGAGCCGCCGGTGCGCGGCAGGCTAGGCTGAGTGTACAATATCCCCATTATACTCACAGTGCACTCAAGCCCTGTATATGCATGCATGCCATACGTTTGGGTGGCACGGTGCGGTGTTCCAGTCAAATGTGAGCGATCATGGAACGATATATGTATGCCGCTTCCATGCCGCTTTCCATGTACCTCGCTGAACAGGGGCAGTCGATATGCACGTGTAAGGCACTACGGCCAAGAGAAAAAAAGGGCACTACCATCTTGGCGGTGAAACACGCTCACTTTTCGGAGGCATCATGGCCAAATGGGAGGGCTCCGACGGCCATGGCCGTCATGGCCGTCGGAAAATTTGAGGCCTGTTCTTTGGACTCAAGTACTTAGAGACAACAAGGGGCAGTGATGGCTTAATAGCTTCTGCCTGCACTTTAAATCTTGTCAGAAGCTTGCCAGTAAAGGGTACCACTCTCCTAGATCTCTAGGTTGAATACCTCCAAAATTGCACAACCCAAAAGATTAATGACAAGTTGACATAAGAAAACGTGCTATTTTTCTCACCCGATTTCGTTACGGTTTCACGCACATCACCAAAAATGCCAACAGGGTTCCCTGAGGGGATGACATTCATTATCTATTCATGAGAACTCATCTCCTCAGAGGTTATGATTCTGTAAACCAATCCATCGCTTCCCTCTCATCTCAAAGATCCATCATCCAGTGGATGATTTGCTGGGAGACAGATAGACCTACGAATCTTCCGCTTCAAGGAAACAGGCCTGGAGAAAAAAGACTTACAGGCAGTTGTTCGAACTGGATGACATTGTTTGAACTGTCTTGGGGGGTACCCCACTGAGGATGCTGCCACCGTTACATTACTTGCCACAAGATGATTGTTAAGATGTTTGCTCTTGTTGTCTTCGAGTGAACTGACTGTTTGCCAATTTTTTTTTTATCCAGCATGTAGATTTGTTGCTCATTTTGGGGGCCAAACCTGTATGCAGTTAGTCTTCCTCAATGATGTTCCTCAGTGAGGACTGTGTCGGCCCAATGATGGCAGAGAACTCAGCTATATTTTCTGCCTTTCAGATAAAAACCCCATCTCTTCCGCCCAGTTCTCTCATCTTTGACTGGAAAATTTGGTTGCCACTGAAGCACTTCTCCACGGTACAATGTTCACACTTGCCACTGAGTGTTTCTGCTTTTGGAAACATCAGCTCCCTCAGCCTGAGGTCAAAGTTTAACTTCCTTTTGGTTTGAATATTGAAAGGCTTGAATGAAACTTCAGTAGGCCTACAGCTTGAGATCAAGATGGTGCTTGGGAGGAGAACAAAGTTTGGCTAATCACCCTGGTGTGGGGAGCCATTATGAGTTTATGATAGCTGCTTTGGCAAATCAGACACCTTTAAGGAAAGCAGCAATTGGGCCCTTTACCAACCAGTCTGTGTCCATTCCCAAGTGAAAGCAAGGACTGCGATATCAATCATGTTTGAACTTACTGGGGCCATTTTCATAGAGCTGCTTAAGCACAAAAAAACTTTGCTTAATAAGCAAAGGTTACCTGCTTGAACTCTATGTGATCGTCATGCTAACCAAAGACAGGTAAACACCATTCCCAAACAATATACATTACAAGAAGTTTTGGCTGGTAACCTGGGGCCAATGTCATAGTGTTGCTTAAGCAAAAAATTTGTTTAAGTGTGAAAAAACCTCGCTTGACAAATCAGGTTACCAGCCAAAACTTCTTGTAATGTATGTTGTTTTGGAATGGTATTTACCTGTCTGTTGGTTAGGCCAAAAAAAAAATATAGTCAGTCTCAGGTCAGCATGCGCTTCGATTTTGAACATGCGCGTCAATGTTTTGTTTTTCCATTTTTTTCTCAACATTTTAAAAACTGATTTCCAGCCACAAGTCCATAAGTTGGAAGGGCAATTTGTTCAAGGAACCAGACTAATTTGTGGGTAGCTGGTACCTGGTGATAGATCCATTATGACTGCTTAATGTTGATGTCGAACTCACAAAGTAGACCATGGGCAAGTTACAAAGTTGCAGCCAACTGATCAACAACAATAGCGGCATGACGTGCTACTACTAGCCTTTGCTCTTTGATTAAATATGTTACTCACTTCCGTGTCCGTTGCCAGTCTTAAAAAGCCAACACCACCCCCCCCAAATGTAAATAAAAAAAAACCATCCTGGGCCTTAGCATGACAATCCCATAAGTTCAAGCCGGTATTAAACTTTTGTTTATTGAGCAAGGTTTTTTGTGCTTCAGCAAATTCTGTGCTTAAGCATCTCTATGAAATTGACCCCTGATTTGTCAAGCAAGGTTTTTTCATGCTTAAACAAATTTTTGGCTTAATGAAGCAACACTATGAAATTGGCCCCAGTCAGGCGCAAAGCCAGCTGGGCTCCCAATAGAGACATGTTGCTGTACATGTAGAGTTTGGGGAGAGCAGTCTATCACTGTGAACATACTTTTATACCCCTAGGTCCTTTTTTTTTCCTGCTGATCGTCCGGGTCATTGTTCCCAGTTCCACATGACCTCAGCGATGAAAGGGCAAGGTGTGCAGACTGGAAAATCCACAATCGGCAGCCTGCTGTTGTACATGTAGCCCTGCACATCATGAACTAGCCTAGTTGTCTTTTCTTGTGGCTAGCATCCCAGCGTAACCCTTGGGTACTACATGTGCAGACAACCTGGCAGTGTGTTGCTGCCTTGGAATAACTTGGCTGTGGCTAGGATGAATATAGGTCAATGAGGAATGACTACGGCCACTAGCCACTGGCTTCCACAGGGTTGCAGACAAGTAAATAAGCTACCAGAGACAGCAGTGATAATCCTCGCACTTAAAAAAAAAATACAAGGAAAATACAAGGTTTCTCAGGAGTTTAAGTTGCACACCACAGGAATGCTTATTTCTTCATCTTTCATTTTCCTTTCACTTTTTAGTGGCTTAACCGATGACTGTTGAAGATGCAGAGATGATCACCCTAAAACAGTCTTGTAGCCCATCATCATTTTGGAAATGGACGCCTACACTCCACTCTTTTTTTTACAAGCCATCCAGTCCATGTGCCACAGAATGCTCTAATAGAAGTAAATATGACAGCCTGCAAATTGTGATGGGCAGCTTGGGGCCTATAGACCCTATTCACGTGGAGGCCATTTTTGATCTTCTTCCCCAAATCTGTTTTACATATTGCACACTGTTGATAAGGATGGCACCAGACTGTTTTATACTTCCGTGCGTTCCAAGCCTCCTTTTCAATAATTTTTCGTTATTTGGCAGTGTACAATTGTATGTATTCAATCATAAATTTGAAATTATTTATCAGAGTAGACTGGTGTAAATTTGTCACGAAATTTCATTTTATTGCTACATTTGTACTCTCAACATTCAAAAACGAAGAATTAACCTTGCTTTCAAACTCAACATGGCCTGCCCCGTGAATAAAGTCTGTTAACTGGCCTGCAGTCATAGGTACTAGGTGCCTTCAATATTGACAATCACAGAGTACAGCCACAGCCTGAGCTGGCCAGCACAAAGAGACTGATTGATGAGGTAACAGAGCTCCCAAACCAATCTGAAGCCTACCAAAGTGGCAGTCCCCTGAAGTCAGCACCCAACCCCGGAAACTGTTGGCTTCATCCCTTCGTGGAGCACTCCCTCCCAGCCCTAACCCCCCTGCTACTCCCGATGTCACCAGGCTCTAGCCAGGCTGGACCCTGGCTCCTCCATCACTGTCCGTCCCCCCTGGGGAGAATTTAAGCAATTAGAATTAGGGGTCCCACCCTTCAGCATCTCAGCTCTTTAAGTCCATTTCAGTGATGGTCCAAGTGGATGCCGGTAGCTCTGGTCACTGCATAATGCAATCCAAGTAGTTGCCAGCATGCTGTTGACAATAGATCCCAGGTTTTTGAAAGGACAGCTGCTGAAGAAGAGGTTTAGTGTAGGTGGTCAGTGGCATGATTATGGACAGGTGTACATGTACCTGTCATGAAGAACTCGGAATGAAGGATAACCTGCTGGTTCATATAGGCAGCTACATTGTACACATTGTTGAGGACAGGAAGCATCAACAGTTGATATGAGCAAGTGGTCCATAAAAGTCAGAAGTTAGTTCTTTTTTTGGACATTTTTATTGCATGATTAGGTAACCTAACTACCAGGACATTTTATATAACACAGTCCCTTAAATCTCTCCATTGTTCATTTACATTCTGTACGCCGACCAGGAAGCCTTGAATACAAAACCCTGCAGAACAAGGATTCGATTTCATTAGTACAGAACTCAAAACTTGTTGGGAAACTCACTTTTTTGTGACTGGTGAGGTGTTCCGCTTGGGACTGCCTGTTCTGTTTTCTGCTGAACTCATGAATGTGCTTAGCATGGAATTGATGTAAATTTGCATTTAGCAGCTCTGAGGTAGGTAGGAGTTTTTTTTTAGCATGGATTGTGGTCTGGTGTGCAAAAAGCCAAAATGTCCATACAGTCATTGTTTCCACTAGCGAATAAACTGGTGTTTACCCTGGCGGAAATCTGACATATTTGTCAGATTTGTTTCTCCGTCTGTCATAATACACAACCTCTTGTGTGAGGTTTTACATCCCTGGTCCCTGGACAGTACAGTGTTTGATTTGATTTGGATGAATCTGTGCACAAGACATGGTGATGCAGAGGCCCATGGATAAACCAACAGTAAAGTGCAGTTGCCTTTTGGAGGCAGCTGGTCATAAATCCTCCGGGATCCAAACCAGACTGAAGTACTAACACTCATTTTGATCTTGGAATTCGTTCCTGGACAGTATTGGTGCCACTTGAATTCTGACAAAGCCATATGGCCGAATCGAGAGGAGAAAAATCCACACCAGTGCCGAATAAAATAATCATCGTATTCGTTACATGTTTTTGTTGATCCGTTGTAGCTTGCTGCAAATCGCGTGAGCAGGTGTTGCTAAGTGGGGCAGGCGACTTATGATAAATTAAATTTATGTTCTCGTCTCAAGCTACCTGTCCAGGGAATGTTCGGGTGTGCTCGTCAGCCCCATTGGAACCATAGGCGTTTCAGTTCCGGGACGACAGCTGTCTTGCAGCATGCAGGAGCAAAATGAAATTAAAGCGTCGTTATTGCCGAATTTAGCCCCATCAAATGGTGGAAGGAAAAATAAAGGAGTGGCAAAGATCGTCATCATGTGTGATTACTAGATTACAGGAGTTGCCGGAAGAAAAAGCAGCACAGATATACCCTGAATCCAACAATTGAGCTCCTTTAGCAGCAAATTAGGGAACCGCAGTCGCTGATGTCCTTCAGTTTTTTTATGTACAATGTAGGGCCTAGATAGTCAACCAGTAAAGAGCCTGTGCTATGTAATTTGTGACCCGCTCTGCAAAAAAGGGTAATAAGTCAGGCAATGCCAAAACATGTCATGGCCTGTTCTATTTGGAGAGGGCAAAATGTCTTCAAAATGTGATTTTGTGTTTTTTTCTTTAATAGCGTCTATAACATTTTTATTTTCAGAATTTGTGACTACAAACATGGATACTGATGAATAAAGATGAAAAATGGATCATTCAGTTGGAAATTCTACATAGCATTGTGTTTTCAAGTGCTACACTTTCTGAGCTTTTTCTCGACAAGTGCTTTTATTGAATCTGAAAATGTGGATAGACAAATATCTATATATCTCCGGAACCCAGCACACTACAGGGGTTATTCATATATCAAATTGTAGCTTTTGATGTACAGAATCCAACCATATCAAAAACTCGTAACCTGAATCTGGCGACTTATTACCCATTTTTCTAGGGCCGGTAACATTTGGTTTGTATGTTGTCAAATGGAGCTGTGGAGAAAACCAATAGACGGATTGACAGTGACACGGTGTAGGCATTCATTCACCATTCCATGTTTTGCTCACGTCTGTGAACGGACAGAATGTTTGAACTGACATCGTGTCCTAAAATAAATTCCCTTAAAATTCCCACATGGAGTTAAACACTGTATTGAACATCAAGTGCTCAGTAAATATAAATTGCCATAAAAATACATTTGGCAAGTTTGCCGTCTTGTGCGGAACTGTGCTTGTTTACCACAGACTCAAAGCTTTGCATGTAAAACTCCTCCTTTCCTCATTCTTTGAAGGCTTAGGAATTACCATCAAGGTCTCTCAGTCTGCCAGCGGCCTTGTAGACCAGTCAGCCAAACATCCTTGAGTATTAAAAGCCAGGGACAGCTAGCTCAGAACCTGCTGTAAGAACTGAAAGCTTTAGTGTCAATAACAATCCCAATGCTTAGGCTGTAACTACATGTAATTTGTCCCTCTGGAGCAATTCAATAAAGTTCATGTACTCAAACTCTTCTATTCATTCATTAAACGGCTGTATTCTCCCTTCTGCATGGTTCAGCTTATTCTCGAACACCCCCCCCCCAAAAGAAACCAGCCTGACCCCAACTGAGGTCACCTGAAACAGTTGTGGATTTTTTTTTTTTTACAACCTGTGCCCCATTGTGAGGTTGGGAAATCCATCACATTAACCACAGATCCCCATGTGTCAATAATAACCAATGGGCTGGTACTGTAATAGGATTATCCCCTGTCCAAATGCTGATGAGGAAGTTGATATGCAGCCCCTGTGTAATCGGGTTAGGGCTGGAAACTCTGCACTCTGGTTGGGGAGGCTGAGCTGCCTTCAAACTTGTCTATGCACCAAGGGGAAGAGGTGGGGGGGGATTAGTTTTAACCCTTGTATTGGTTACCCCAAATTCAAACGGTAACTTTGCTTGCCAGACTTTTTAGTGGCGGGCATTTTCAAATATACCAGTACTCACTGACAGAACTTTGTTTTGTTCATGCGTCGGAGTGACAAACTTATCAAAAGCGGGGAAAAACAAGGGGTGCATCCGGTGGTGGGTGGTAAAGTTTCACTGCATGGCTTGAATGAAGTTAGAACAGTTGTGAGAATGAATGCACACCTGAAGTTGGGATAGAGAAGACTTTGCCACTGTTGGATGGACAAATAAACGGAATTGCACAGAAGCAGTCCCTCGTGGCGGCTGAATGTATTTAAAAAAAAAAAACGGAAATGTTTCAACACACTCGTGTTATTGGTCCCCTTTCAACCTCACTAAAAGCTGTACTTGTTGGCACACAGCGGAAACCTTCGTGCGCGATGCTTTCGGCTTGAGATAAGGAAAACGCACGGCCATTATGCCGCCCTCATTTGCACATCGCGATGACCCAGCAGCCTCTTGAATGGTTTATTGACGAGGTGAAGAGATCGGGCCGTATTGACTCGAGTCAATGTAGCAATGAGACAGTTGGATGGACAGTCATAACCCTACGTGTCAGATTGCAGAAGGGCTCCATTCCACTCCCCGTTTTTTCTCCTGTTAGCAGACAAGGTTCCCCTCTTCCTCCTGTGAGTGGACACGGGTTTGGCAAACGTGCAGCTGCCAGAGAATACGAGAACCGAAAAGGGATTGTGTATCACCCGTGCTTAATAGGGTATACAGGGTACTTGACAATTGCTGCATTTCTTCTTTTTTTTTCCTAAGGACTGAGTGCATTGGATTTGCCTTTCAAGATGCTCCCAATCGCCGTGATGTTGTTTTCTTTGATAATAGACCGGGCCCAGTGGAGAGCCAGATTGAATAAAGCAGAATCAATTTACATTATAACTGTAAGTTGTTGGTCGTGGGGAGAGTAAAGTGTGTTTTGAGTATTAAGTCTGTACAGCTGGTGCTGCCTTGGCCAAGTTTAATTGATGATATTCAGTCTTAGATTATACTAAAGGTGAGAGTAAACAATACCAAAACATTTCATGTTATTCAATGCAACTTTGGAATCTTAAATGATATTGATAACTGTTTTCATTCTTGCTCGAAAAGGCAATTGTATTAAAACTACAGCTGTGGACTATCTGGATGCAGAATTGCGAATGATGAGTTGCGCTTCAGGCAGTAAAGCTTTCTGCTTAATTGGTATCTGTATCCCAAAGAGAATTCCTGGTCCAAAATTGGATTACAAAATGGCATCTGCTTTCTTTGAATATCCCAAATTGTGGAACGTAATGTAATTAGCAACTGAATTTTGGCATTTGCTCAAAGCGGCAGACTTTTTTTTAGGAAAATGATTTGCTCATGGAACACTGGTTTTGTCATTTTTTTTTCTATTCACAGGATTGTTAACCAAATGTCTCTACCTATTCACACAACCAGTTGTAGAAAGAAATAGCCACCGCTTTCAGAAATATGCATTGAAATTTGTTGAAGGTTCACAAGTTGAAGGGATGGACACATTCCTGCCTGTAGCTGTTCTTTGAACCCCAAAAGTGCAAGGCACTATGTTGCGTGTTTTACTTGAATCTTGTGAGAAAACTAGTAAAAGCATCCGGTGAGCCACCGCTATTTTCAGTACAAACAACTGTAAGAATAGAGCCTGGAGTCTGTAGAAGGGATTTCGCATGATGAAGATCTACAGACGATCTGGAAAAGGTGGACATGGGAGATGATTGTTTCTTGGTTTGAAGTCAGGCAAAAACATGGGCCTAAATGTGCCTATTGTATTTTCCCATGCCTTTTTAAAATGGAAATGCAATTTAATGAAATTGAGAAAAAAAAAAAAGCAACAGCCATGTCTTGATAGAACAATATCTAATCCTACCACCAGTAACGGACACACGGACATCATGGGACCATTTAAATTTTCTCACAGTGCTCTTGAACACAGACTTACATAGATTCCCGGCTCGGTCCACATGTGGATTGGGTTTTTAGTTCCTACCTGATTCCGTGGGTTTTACCCAGACATTTCTTCTCTGGGGCTTTCCTGCCACCTCTAAATCTTTAACTGCTTCTTACTGTCTCCTTTCCATACATGTAGGTGGATGTGGGTTGTTTCAGTGGTGGCTGCCTGAAGCGCCCTTGTAATCGGCTTGACTGTGTTTAATGTCTTCATTGTACAGCGCATTTGAACATATCTGTATGAAATTGGTGCTTTTTAAGTGAGTCAGTCATTAATTATTTATCATTAATTGCAAAACCCTCTGAATATCTGTGGCCACCCGAGGCACCTTTGTATGCCATTGGCTCGACAATATCTTCATTGTACAACGCATTTGAACATATCTGCATGAAGTTTGCACTTTATAAATGAATAAACTGTTATTTATTTATTATTAATTACCAACCCGCTCTGAACATTTGCCGGCAAATGGCATGCCCGGGATTGTACATACGTCTATTTGTTGGGCGGGTGCATTTCAGAATCTGCATCTGCTTTTTTCCAGCAAGTTTCTGTGAGCAGAGTTGTAATAGTTCCCTAGATCTTCTCATCCTGTGCAGACGGCACGATACACCCACCAATGCCTGTTGCTTCCCTGCGATGTTTCTTTTCACAGCTCTCGATCAAAATATATGAAGAGTGCAGTGCACTGCTCGTCTCACTTCTTATTCACAAATGTGAAGATGTCTGTCATACCCGCGTCAGTCTGCTCCCCCCCGCAAGAAGCCGAGAATGGCCCTGGTCATTATCTGCCGGCTTCCAGGGTGGCACATAGAGACTCTTGTGAAAATTCCTTGTTCCTGGCTGTGTATGCTGCCCACTGCTCTCACCCCCTCTTGTGGCCATTGCAGGTTAGTACATGCAGTGTGCACACCACTCCATGACTTGTTGATTGCTTGGTACTGCTCGTTAAAAAGTCACTTCGTGAGCTCGTCATGCAAAGACTGGACATGCGCACGCACAATGCTTACCGTTGATCGCTAAAATGTTGGACTAAACATCTTGAAAAGTTTCCCCCTCATTTGCTTGCTGCACTCAGCACCTACCCTGTGATCCATCTTGCATCCGAAAATGGAAAGCCCCGAAAGTCATTAAGGCGCCCTTAATTTGAAGTCTGTTCTTGCGCCCCTTCTCCGCAGTATCGAATTCAGATCGCTTTGTATTCAGCTCTGACCACGGGCTATTAGGAACCACCCCAAGGGCTACATCAGATTGAGTCTTCTGGCATTATTAAGCTCGCCCGGCTGATGTTTTGTCTTGGAAGGAGAAAAGGAAAATGAGGAAAAAATGGGAGTAATCCGTTTAGTGGTAATCGTCATCCGACCGATGACGATGTATGATTACCGGTCTGGTGCCAGCCTCCTGAGCCAATCAAGTTAGATTAAAATGGAGCATAGCAGAAATGTAGGCACAAAGACTTAAAGGGCTCCATCTGGGTGAAAAGTTGGTGGCTCTTTTGATTTGAACGAACTTATAAACAGGTCTCCTGTAAATTTCTGTGTTTTGTTTGTTTTTTGTACAGTTTTGCTTTGTTTTGTTCGTGTTCTTGATTTAATAGCATGGCAAAAGCCCTGATCTATGAATCCCAATCCTGCTGTTCTCCCAGGTTTAACATTACTAATGTTAGGTCAGGAGCCAGGCCTCTGGTCATTACTCTGTCCTCAAGAATTGTGAGATTTTGGCACTTTGACCCGGGAATCAGAGAGCTCAGCAGGAAGTTCTACAGTTCATAAGCTGAGTTGTGAGATGCACAAAAAGTTCAACTGTGATTGATGTAAAAATGTCACCCGCCTTTAATGAGTTGTAATTCGCCCAAGCCCGTTTTGAGTTAATGTAAAATCAATGGGAATATGGAACCCACAACATTTTTCACCCGTGCAGTGAACAATTGCAAGATCAGGGTTCGCTCTCTCTAACGCAAAGGAAAATAGAAATATCGTGGACAGAAATGGCCTTATAAGGAATTGAAGGGGATCTGGTCATAATTGGTTTGAAAGCACATCAGCTCTATGATCAGATGCAGGTAAATCTCCCTGGCGGACTCTTCTTGCCAAGTTGACTCTCCTCCTGACTCGGTCACTTGCCCACACAGTGGTGTTCTCCCGGTCTATTCCTGTCTATTCCCGGGATGCCAGATGTAGGTCAGAGCATTGACACGATGACATCATCTGTTGTCCACAGTGATTGATGCCCAACCCCCCCAAGGGTGTCGTAAGGGCACCCCGGTAGTAATGACCCTTTAAATTTGGTAAGGTGATCTTCAATGTTTTCTCCTTGGGTAGGAGAAGGAAACCTCTTTCTTCAGGCTGAAAAGTGATCTTGGGGCAGTTTTTAATGTCTGCCAGGGTTTACCAGGCTGATGGTCTTGTCAGTTTGGTAGCTCACAGGAGATGTATATGTAGTTCCATGATTTCCCGGTGACTGTTCTGTCCATTTACGGAGTAAATTTGTTTTGCTCTACAAGACTTATGATCGCCATTACCTGTTACTAAAAAAAAAAAGTATTTTTGTGTCTGTAAGGGCTGAAAATCCAGATGCCGTGAATCTAGAGTTTCATGTTGCGTGCTGGGCTTTTTGCCAAGTCTGAATCAAAATTAAAATACCAGTCGGATTGAATCAGTCTCCAGACAGTCAAAAAATAACAAATTCGGTTTCCGTTCTTCCAGTTGACATCCACGTTTTGTGCAGAGCAAGGAATATAAGTTGTCACAAATGAATATTTAATTAGCAATGCCATTTTACACAAATCTACATTGTACATATATGCACAGCTTGTACAGATTGGTTCAGACTTACAGCAATTGTTTCTGATTGCTCCTTTTTTAACAACAAAGAGGAGTACTGTGCTTCACTCAAAATGAACAATTTTAAGAGAGCAACGTGTTCATCGATCGTACTTTCAATCTACATGTGTAATCAACTGGTGCTTTTCAAGCAGCAGTTACTTAAAAAAGTCATTAAAAACTCATTTCATCCCAAGACTGAAGGTTGATATGGAGACACTACCATTTTTGAAATTACTTTTCACACATCCAGCTACAAGCCAAACATTATCGCCAACCCCCAAGGCCGGCTGGTCAGAGGCAAAAAGGGGACTCGGAATTGATTTCTGACAGCACTACCCAGTTGTGATTCATTTGATTTTGCCATCTGTTTCTGCTGGGTCTGAATAGCTCGATTTTTTTCATCCATCCCTCTGTAATTTTCACCTGTAGTCTGGGGTGTTTTCCTCTCTGTGTGTATCCGGTGTCCTTGCTACATGAACCTTCGGGTGTCATGACTAAAACTTTCTTCGTCTGTCTCCAGAATTCGTTTCATTTTATTCATTTCTGTAACTCCAGGTGGCAAGGGTTGATATTCAACAACTGCCACGCAGAGGCGTTGCAGTGTAGCCATCTTACGGGCCAGTGCTTTTGGTCCACAGGTTATGCACAGAGAGGTTTCCCAGTGGAACAAAAGAACTGCCCTGCAAGATGGCTACCATGCAAACCTGTATAGCATTTAATATGTAACTTGCATTCTAGCTTGGATGACTTGCATACAAGTTATATGTTACCTCAGTAGTGTGAGGTCCCTGCCAACCGCATCAATATTTGCATAAATACATGTATGATAAAAATCACTGTATACGGTGTATTTTCTACATCAAGAACAATCGACAGATATCTTGGTCTTGGAACAGAAGCACCTGCCCTTTTTTCCCCCCTACTGTTTATTGTAACCCCTTTTTCATACTCTCAAACTCGGCTGACTGATTGCCCCTCACCAAATTTGTCAAACACGTGTCTGGAAGAGCGGTACACCCAGTTGAGGATGGGGGGGGGACGATTTTGAGAGCTTGTCCAAAATGTTTGAAAGTGGAAAGCACTTGAAACCCTGATCACTGTCCATGATCAGGACAAGAGTTTACATTGTGTCACCCACAATACATGCAGAACAGCAATCTGGAACTCTAATTGGGGGGTGATGCAGATACATTTACAAGCCTGTCACAGTACTTGTCGTGTTTGTCGGTATTTCCCGAACGGGATACTTTGTTCCAGCCAAAGGATAAACTGGTAAATGACAGCCTGTGAAGATTCGTCGCCAAACGTGTCCCCTCATTGGTGTGTCTCTGCCTTCGTCATCAAATGTGTCTCCTCATTTTCTGATTGATACCATAGGCCCCTGCAAAATTTGGGCGTGGATGAATTCCATATACAGCTTTTAATTCTATCAGCAGCCGCCACTGCCAAAGAATGTTGCCATAGTACAGATAGCAGTTCCCCACTGGCAAGCACATGGACGCAAACTGTCTCAGTACACTGTAAGCGGAACCTGTACACAATGACCTCCCCCCTTCTAAATTGCATTAAAAACATAAACGGGCTATGTGGATATGTTGTGCCCCAGTGCCTGCCTGCGGTGCACTTTGGTCAGAACTCCGACCCTCGGGGATGAAAATTTCGAATAGAGTTTCCCCCCTCAAAACACAATCACTAAAATTGTTCTACAGTTTCGATCTCGAATGCTTACAAATCCCTGCCGGCAGTCGATCGACCGAACCGCTCTGTTTGCGTAACTGGTAGAAATCCTCGCTCGTCAAGCGGTTTCTTTTGATTGATCTCATCGTTTTTCTTTTTGCTGTTTTTTTTTTTTTTTAAGACGGGTGATTTTGGCCTAGAGGAAACATCCGTGTCTTTGTGATTTGAATGTAGTGAGGGAATTAGGCCACATATTGATCTCCGAGGTTTGGGCGACAGTTTATCTTTCGCCGTCTGTAAGAAGCATTTAGTCCATTAAGGGGAGGGGAGGGGGTTGGAAACTTGGAAATTTCCCCCTCTCAAGACTGGGGTACGTTCACGTTGGTTTGGGCCAGTGCGAGAAATGCAGTAGGCTTTGGACAAATTTGATATGCATATGTGTCCATGCACATCGTAAGATATACCACCGGGTTTTGAGGTTTGGTCTGTCTTTTTGAAGCTGTATTCTGGTTTAGGGTGTAGAGTTTGATAAAAACGTTCATTAGTCTGTTCTGAAATTTTGTGGCATGAATGTAGCGTAAAATTTTCTTGATCTAAAGAAGGCATCCCGAAGGGTAAGCGCAGGCATAAAGTAGATTTTGTCAACAAGATAAATGGAGACATTAACGTGTCTCAAGGCTGGATACTCACTCAGATGGGCCTGCACGCTTCTTTTTTTCTGAGTTCGAGCTTTTTTTTTTTTTCTAATTGCGTAAGGCAAAGACCTTGGGGGAAAAATGTCAGTGGAAATGGAATGACCAAAGAAAAAAACCTCGAACCATTGAACGTGAATTGTGTTTTCAAGATGCCTGGGAGCTGAGTCCTTTGTTGTGAAGGAGTAAATTTGCACAACATTTTGTGACTCTTAGATTTTAAAAAAGGTGATGGGATGGCCGAGCAAACAAGTCAAGCCTGTTTTGCTGCATTGCTGGGAACAGCTCTCCCCCCGCAGCATCCAGAACATTGTTTTCACCAAGGTTCAGAGTGATGTCAATCAGGTTATCCTCAGACACTGAAATGTCTATGGTACGTTTCACCAAGTAATGGCTTTGAAATTCACTGACTTCAATAGGCTACGTTCTCCGTTCACTTGGGGAAACTTTGAGACAGACTTCAGACATAAGGGACTGATGTATTGTTTTGAGATGTTTTCCATTTTGGCTTTCGATGTTGACGCGTGATTCACATCAAGTGCATTAGGCCTAATGTTAAGTCGGAAGACGGGCTTGACTTTGATGCACACCAACTAGCTTTTACAAAACCGTCCATTTGAGGGCGCCATCATTGCATCCCCCTTTCTGCTACTCCACCCTGTTTTCACCTCTCCCCACCCCTTTTCTCCGGACCTTTGACCTCCCACATTTGGTCCAATGCAGCATTTTTGTCGGATGATTCGAATGGACAGCCAAGCTTTGCCATAGAGGCTGTCATTCTTGGTGGCATTACACGTATACCTGTGTCTTACATGCCTCTGGCCTGGCTGCATGGTATGAGTAACAGCAAATATATATGCTGGGGGTCGGTGACCTCAGCCCTCCTTTAAACTGCTGCCTTGTTTTTACATCCTACATGTAGTTGGTGTTGCATTGTACGTATGTGTATGGCAGTTGGTTAAACTACACGCCCACAAGCAACTGGCAGTACGTGAGCTACATGTGTGTCACATCTCACATTCTCCAGTCTGCACATTCGACGACGTTCAAATGTACACAAGGTTATTGACCCAACCTCCTCATGCCCCAAACCATGCACTTGTTATGTTACTTCGTGTTCCTTATCCTATTCGCTAACAAATTGACGAAGATGGTCACTGACACCCTTCCCAACCCCCCACCCACCCCCCAACAGCCACCTCCTCTTACCAATAAGTGGCATATCTGCCCACGGCCCATGAGCCACAACCGAAAAAGCCTCGCCGACAAAGCCATCCGAAGTGGGGATATTTCCTCGTGCGAGCCACCTAGAGGCTTACAACACCGGCTTCCCCCCATCACCGCTCTGTTTCTGAGCATCATATCGTCATCTACGGCTTTCTCCTCGCTTCTGAACAGTGGTTTCACCGAGGTCGTTGGCTCGCTCGATTAGACATTCCGGCCCAGCATTTCTTCGGTACCCTTCGGGGAAATAAGACAGCGACACATCAGTTGGGAAGTTGGCAAATTTTTTTTCCCCTTTGCTACATTCAAACGAGGATATCACGTGTATTTAGTGTCACATATGCCTGCACATACCTGGAAGCTGTCAAGCTAGAATGGATTCAACGCTCATCCCTTTTTTGTGTTCCCACTCAGACTCGGAGCTATACACGTACCGCCATTGAAATGATACAGTGGATATGTTCGATATTGGTTTTCATTCCGTTTACAAACCCTGCAGCTAGGTTCCAAGACTGGCTGCATGCAATGTTAGACTCCTTCGTAGCATACATGTACATAATGGCTTTTCGGTGCAATTACTGAGACGTTGAGCATGGTGATGTTCTGAGTGGCATTGAATTGATTTGAAACCTAGCTGGCTGTCTAATGATGGCTTCTATTGGCACAGGTTGTATTTCATTGTGCTCGCTAGAGGCGGCAAGTTTTATTAATCGGAATATTTCCCTTCTGTCTTTTCTTTTCCTTTCTTGTTGGTAAGTCCCGTTGACTCTAGCAGTGCTGGTCATGATTTTGACTTGGGAGAATTGTCACAAGGTGATGTGTATATTTTGTAAAGATTTGATGGCCTTGAGGTGCAAGTGCAGCTCATGAAGAATTCATCTCCTCTGTGCGTCCTGAATAAGTAAACAGCTACGCCAAGAGCAGTGGCATGCGGCTTGGTCTCATTCCAACGCTTTCTCGGCGAGACAAGATAAGCCCATTAATGTTTCAAGTACTTGTGTTCACGCTGCCTTCCTTCATACTCGGGGAGTGTTTGCCACTGCTCGCCTGGGGTGCCCTCGTGTGACTTGACTTGGCCATGAGGGGATTATTACTTTGTAACCACGGGGGCATGTCTAATAGAACACTTGTCTTTCTGCTCCAGTTGTCACATGGTTTGACCCCTGCCCCAGTTTTGGGTCTCATGATCTGAAGGCCTACTTTCAATTACACCTCCCTCTCCTCAGCATGCGTGGCCTCTCTCGGGCTGCGCACACAAATGGCATTAAATTGCTTTTCTCAGAGTAAAGCCCTCTTTTTCTCGCATGCAGCGGAGCTTTTTGATACTTAACTCCACAAAGATCACAAATGACTGATTAGTTTAATTCCTCTAACAAAAAAAAGGGAGGAACGAATGAATCATTATCAATTGTCTTTGCACAGTGTATCCAGCCCCCCCAAAAAACAACCCCGCCAAAAAAAAAACAACCCAAATTGTAAAAACTGATCCTTGGAAAAGTTAAACAAAAAGTCTAGAACACCCTTCCCTTAGAGGACCTAAAACGGGGTCCTGATGTTACCCAATACTCGCCTTCAAAAAAACATCACTGTACACGCTGTTCCCCTGCCCCCCCCCACAACCACCCACCTTCTAATCTCAGTGATCCAGTTGTTGCAGCTGACCCATCTCAGTACTGTTAGGGGATTCCAAGTCTGCCTATCAGCACTCGCCTCTATCGTGCAGCATCCATGGGCGTTATGAGGGAGGGTTTCTTTTCTCTTCGTGTTTGAAGATGACTTTGCAAGCAGTCAACTCAAAACTAAAAGAGTCAACTCAGAAAAACTCAGAACTCATTTGAAAGTAGCACTTGTAAGGCCATGTCTGAACAACTTGGCTGTGGCTTGAAAATACGCACAAGTCTATGGGGTCGCGGCTGCAGCCAGTTCCCATAGAGTTGTGGGTAATATGAAGCTCAGTGCAGCCAAGTAATATCGGACAGAGCCAAAATCTACCCCAAGACGTTGCCCAAAAGTCTGAAAACGCCTGCATTTCAAGTGGACATTTTTCCCGGCACTGTAGCTGGATTATTAGTGAACAGCAGTGGTCACAAAAACACACCAAGAAATATCAATTTTGCTTTTTTTTTTTTTTAAGCGAAGCGGTTTTTCCCTCGCATGCATTTTCTGTTGCATATTAACTTTCAAAGGTATCATTAGTCAAGTTTTGTTTCTTCGGAAATAATTGTAACGAGTGTTGGATTTTGAAGTACTTGTTGCAACACAGCTGAAGCTCTTAAGATGCCAGGTTATCCCGCTGATTGGCAGTGGGGGAGTGTCATCACTTCTCTGGCGCAGCGCATGTTTATTTCTCCTTGCCATTGCCGCAATAACAAATCCTCCCCCAATGTTCAACTTCCTCCTGGAAGTACTTAGTACAGATAAGTATTCTTATTAAAACGCAAAGGGCCGTCAGTCGCCTCGTTTGTTTAACACTGTTTGTTTCATCTTCTCTCCCCACGGAACAATAAAACGCACAGCTCCGATGGGACTCCTTGGACTTTCTGTGAATCCATGAGTCATTGAAGACAGTCCGGTCTTTAAATGGTGATGTTCAGACTGTCACCGCAAAGATACTCTGAAATGGCTAGGAAAGTGGCACTTTGATGAGCCGTGTATTGTTGTGCTCTGTGAGAAAGAATATTCTCTCCAACTGTGACTAATGCTATTTCTCCCCACCCACCCACCCACCAATTCAGTTCAAGATTTCCAGGTGCATTTTATGAATTGGGGAGTGCAGAGGGCTACTTCCTTGTATGAAAAGTAAACCAGTCTGGGATCAGGATTAAAACCAGAAACTTATGTGTGGGTTGCGCTTTTGGAGGGATGCGGGTGGGGGAGATTTGTGACAGAATCAGACGGCCTAGTCTTTCATGACAAATGAATTTGGTTCAGATGTTTAATACGACTTACGTGCTTCTCCGTTGGGAAAAAAAAATGGAATCAGAACTGCAGATAACAGAAGTTGGAACCGTTTTAATAAAAGCTGCACATTATCGTAAATTGACCCAGACTTAACTAGTGCATTTAACTTTCAGATGGGCTCCTTCAGTCCATAAATAGTTGTGGTGTAAGCCATGGCCAGCTGCCACATTGTGACCTTTCACCCCCTTCTTTCTTCTCAACCAGAATGGTGGGGGGGCAGGATGCTTTGGGTAACTTGGGTAAGGGGGTCATTCCTTAAATTTGGGGTCCAATATTGTGTGTGTGTCTCTGGCTAGGTCTGGGTGACTAGTGAATTTCAATAGTCATAGCGACTATCAGTAAATAGTCGCAACTAGTTGACTGGTCGTACCAGTTGTACGGGCCTAGTCCCTGCCACATCTGACATGTGATTGTGTTAGTTCGGATCACATTCTCTAATTACCTAAGAGTGATAAAATCAATGAAAATTTAACTGCCAAACAAATTGAAATAGTTTGAAATCAATTTTGGCGATGTTTGCTTGTCAAATTACACCACAGAGCAGGGACACAAAAATGGCACTCTTTTGGTACCCTGTCATCTTATTGGCTTGCATGGCTGATGTATAGAGGAAGCATTGGCCAAACTTGTGGGTCTTCAATCAAAGTGAAGCATGTACATGTAACCACCACCACTGGCACTTTCTCTACAGTTCTTGCCCCCCCCCGCGATCTCAGCTTGAGGTGGGAGGGAAGTTGACAGTAATACTGGGAAGTTGGCTCCCTGTGTGTTTTCCTTTTGGCTTGGATTACAGGAAAGCCCAAACTCTCTCACTGTGGTCCCCCATAGAGAAGGTTGCCAGTTTGCTCGGGTGAAGTCAGTAACCTAAAAATGAAAGGACGGGGTTGTGTGACTATAGTGTCAGTGTGATGTAAACATTTCAAGTATTAGAATTTTATTTGTTAGAGGGGTGGAAAACATGTTCACACAGTCGCCATTTCTTCAAACTTTTATTGGAGTGATTTGTCGAATGAAGTTTATATAACATGGAAGAAATTATTAATGAGTTCATCACTTGTTAAGTAAAAGCACCACTGGATTGCATCATCACTAGATGTTTTACGGTACAGTTTGTATCGATGTGACTTGTGTTCTACCTCGGCATTGTCATTTCCTTTAAATTCTGCAGCTTCAAGGATGGCTCATGAAAAGGCAGTTTGGAAGTCTGTTAATATTTCAGTATTGATGTCGGCTGTGCAATTAAGTTGATGAGGATTATGAAATTCAACCATGGCATGTCGGATCTTCTATGCCCCTCGCTCCATCAAATTCAGTCTCTCGGGCCCTGCCCAGCCCAGCCCCCCCTCTCCCGAAATCAAGTCAGAAGAGAACAAAAATAATTGGCCCTTATTATTTTCTCATTAGTTGCTGTATTCTGAAACGAAACCCTGCGATTGTTTTTATGTCACATGTCGGATGCTCCATCCATCGGACAATTATTCCTCCCGGCTTCTTATTTTGAAGCGGGCATCGAAATTGCCAAGATCTCCCTTCTGTCAGTTTTCCCCTCTCCACGAGAGAATAAGCTACCGCTGCATTTTGGACGTTTGGCCCTTGTATTTCATTAGAAGCGATCCGAAGGAAATGAAAGAGCAGTCCACTGTTTTGACCAGCTTTTAAGATTCTGGTTTTGTTGTTCTAGGGTTTGTAGAAAGGGGACAGCTTATCTCCCATCTGATCAGAAACAGAAGTGTGATGTTGAAAAGGATGGTTTCCTAGATTATATCAGAAAGTAATAAAGTAGAAACATCAGTCTGCCTTCTTGTTCAATTTTGTCACCGCCAGTGCAGATCCAGCATAATAAAAGAAAGGCTTTTAACCGCAGAAAAGAAGAGATGAGATTTCTACCACCCTTGGCAGACTCCTGGCCGTTACTTGAATTTCAAATGCATTTGGCAGTATGTTCGTTTGTTAAAGTGATCACATGTCTTGCTAACTTGAGTTCACAGACATTCCCTTGTATTTAAAACCATAGAAAATGTGGCAAAACTCGTGAAATACATGTACTCTGTGATAGATTGATCAATGTTCCATGTTGCTGAAGTGGTTGGACCTTATGTTAACGGGATATGCCTATCTTCTTTCTCCAATTAAAACCCCAAAACCCATCAACTCTGGCACATGAAGCACATGTACATCTGTATTCCCCTCCGAAATATCCTACTTTTTCACACAACCTATCATGTCCCTGAGGTCACTGACCTGCATTCACTTTTGTTTATGAGTACAAGGCCCACAGAGGATCCCATCAGCACAGCACTGGGAGAAATCCACTAATGACACTGTTTGATGGATTATGTCTGCCCATGTTGATGATGTCATTGAAGACCAGCATCCAGTCATCAGGCTGCTAATGAGTTTGCCAGGTGATATCACAAAAACATGGGAGGGGGTTAGGTAAGGGATAGAGAGAAGAAAAAAACCAGAGGCTGGGTTCAGATTGCTGCATAAAATGTGGCTTTGCCACAAATATTGGTCTGCCAGGGGAAAACCTTGACTTCATCAGCCCCCCAAACTTTTCATTTCTCGGGGGCACATTTTCTAGGAACACTTCAACCATTATGACCCCATAATCCTCTCCTGTTCAAGGAGAAAAGCAGTCATGGGGATTTGGGTTGAGTGTGGTAAAATGAGATCTTCTGTCTCCACTGATTCTAGTTTCTCTGATTTGTGGGCAATCTCTCAGAGGTGTCAAATTTAAATTGGAAAGAGATGAGGAGGCATCCTGGACCAATAAATCGTCCGCCCCCACCACGCCTTTGGCTGCAGGCAAAGCCATTGAGCTTCAATTTACCAAGCTCTGGCACAGTGCCCAAAACCTGTTTAATACAGTTTATGTTGCTTATGTATGTATCTGAATCTCCATTCTCTCCTCTTCATGACATCCCTCTCACAGGGACATTTCTGGGTTTATCTTTTTTGCATCTCTGCCAAAGTGCTGAGACTCGGGGAAAAAACAGGCAGCAGTGATAACGTGGCATACTAATTATATCAGGTTTGGGTTGGATCCAAAACCGCTGAGGATCGAATGCTGTTGAGAACATTGTCATCAATTTCCAATGCTTTTCTCCTGCAGATGTACGATGTAATTTACCACCATTGCCTGTTCTCCCCCTTCACCTAGCCCCTCCCTTCCCACTGCTCACCTTGTATCTCCTCCAGTCTCGGGCATAGTGGGCTGTAACATTACTGGTGCTTCCATATTGCTTCCCATCCACTGCCCCACCTAAACCACTTTTAATTAAAGCGTGTCTTCCCCTGTTTGTTTTCTTAAAGTCTGGCCGCCGGATCAATAGTCTGGAGCCGGCGTGGCGCAACAGACGCCAGGCCACAGCTTCCTCCATATATATCTTCACATAGATCATGGTCATAGGGAGGCTGGCGGTCAGTCCTTGAAAGCCGAGTAGCTTTTAATCAAGAGGATGATCGATTTAGAATTAAGGGAAAAGGGAGTATTGTATCCATGATGCTGAGGACTTGAAGGGAGAAAGAAGATACCACTGTGTAATGTAGAAAGAGCCCAGTAATTATTTAAATATCTGCCTTTTATAATTGGTTATAACTTCAGTCTTAAACTCGCAGAGATTTCCGGGAAGTGGATGACACTGCACTTTCTGTGTGAGTTGTTGCTGTCCTGAGGCATCATGACTTGCCAACCATGGTCTTGAGGTTTGTGAGGTGGGTGGGTTTGAGAGGGTGAGAATGAAAGTGCTTTTGTGCCACCCCCTGAGATAGTTTGGACTAGTCCGGTACCTGCTGGCACCCCACAGGAGCCAGCCCCTAACCGCAGTGGTGTCTCCTCACGGCCACATCCCCCTTTACATGTCTGCGTAATTCCTTGTGTTTGCCTCCCTTTGCCACCGCCGTCTCTCGGGCTGCACTGCTAGCCAGGCTCGCCCCAGAGTGGCTGTGCTTTGAAATGTCGGCACGGTCAATCACACCATCACCGACAACGTCCTCCCATGCGCAGTCATCAGCACCAAGCAGCAGTGTACTGTGGAGTCTCGGTCTCACTTTTTTTTTTCTCTCAACTAGTTTGAGAGTTGAGAGCCAGGGGATTCATCGGTACCGGGGAAACCTCTTAAAGGAATTATTTACTCTGTCTGGAAGTTGGAGACGAGGACACCAAACGTGGCTGAGTGTAGCATGAAAGGGCTGGTCTCCAAGAGCAAGGTATATAGATCAGGCAGCTTATAAATTCTCAGAGCGGATGTAGTTAATAGTTGTTTCCACAGACGTTTTTATTGCCGAATCAGGCATGGTGTTTGAAGATGTTTTATTGTTATGGTGTGGAAGTGAAGACAGGACAGATTCTTGACGAAATGGAAGTTTGAGTAGTTTGGAAAGCATTCATCACATGAGGGTTGCAGTCGCACTGTGAAACATCAAATTTAGCAGTAACTTCAGGGTGGGGGTTGAAAAACTTTGTTGCTTAGATGGGATGTGGCCAGTGTAAACATCGGAAGGGTGCCTAGTTGAAAGCATTTAGAAATTTAATTAAACTTAGGTCGAAGGTTGTTTACTCAGGTAAACCAGCACTCTGCAAAAAGTAGGGCGAAAGTTTTCATGAAGTGCCATCGATCAGCTGTATTGACCCTCCCACGTTAAGATTTGATGCTGTGGACGGACAAATCATTGCCATGAATGAGTGGTTTGCTGCGATGAGCTTGAAGAGAAATGGTCTTCACCTTATCACAGTCAGCCTCAAAGAGTGTTGATCTGAGTGTGAACACTAGATGTAAGTCCACACATCAGAGTTCAGTTCAGTTACTTAAGAATTACAAGCAGTGGGAAAATCAAGCGCGGAAACCGGAATGAGTTTTCCTGAAAGGTACTTTAAATGAAGGCACAGGTACTTGGTAATTGTGGGTGAGGTAAATGAGGCTCTTAAAGTTAAACTCGGGTACCTTAGAGTTCACAGCAGTTTCAATACTACACACGTGGCACTGACTTCCGAGCACGTTTGCGTCTTATTTTTAACAGCAACGTTGTCGCTGAACTTTTGGGACCTCAAGTGTAATCGTTAAGAATGGATATGTTGGCCAAGAGTGATTCCAAGAAGATTTTGCACTTCGCAGTGATGATGAGCACTGCATGTACATAAGTCTCTGTCTCTTATCCATCTCTGTAAGTTACAGCCGCACGAGAAACAGGTTGACTGGGCAATAAATTCCAAGTTGTTTGGAGACAGGAATCATCCCCTCCCCCATTAAAGATGAGTTCCGTAAATTTCCATGATCGAGGGCATAATGGAACGTAAGAATGGCGGGATGCCTGCCCAACAAGGGTTTAAACGAGGTAATTGCAATCAGATGCTCCTCAAGCTGGCAAGCATTGATATGGTGATTGTACGTGATGGTTTGATTAGCCATGTCTGTGGGCTGGTAGAAGGGTGGATGTTACTGAGGGGGGTGGGGAGGGAATGGAAGGGACTGTCACTTCTGTTGACTTTTATTGGAGTCAGGTAAAAGTTTAAAACCCTGTATGCACCGGTTGTAAAAATGTGTTGCCTCTCGCTTGTATCACCTACAGGCTATAAAAAAAAAAACTGCAGCTGTGGGAAGAATTCTGGCATTTCAAGCATCTGATTTCAGCCGTTACGGTATTTTGTATTGAGGCAGGTGTGTCTATTTCTTTGCTCTATGGTACATGTAAGGTGAATTAGAAGCATAAAAACCAGCCCTACAGAGTTGACAGAAACTTTCTTCCAACAAAGTTAAGAAAGCTGACAAAGACATGTTTACTGAAACACAAAGGAATTGGAGATATACTTTTTGCCATTACCAGGCTATTGCTCAAGGCAATATTTGTTCTCGTTGGTGGGTGCCCTGGCCCCTAACTTCCCGGGGCATCCTCAAAGGGAACAACTCTGTACACACTGCACAGATTCTGTTTCTACATGTCCATCTGTCCCTGTCTTGGTGGCATGTGCGGTTTGAATCCTTGTCCTCTCAAGAAAAAGAAACTGGTCATTCTGGGTTAAGGGGGGGAGGGGCTTGGAAATGAAACCGATGTAACTGCCTGGCATCTGTTCATTCACACCTCTTTGTTGCCTCGGGACTGGCGTCCAGGTGATGACAAAGCAGTGAGTGGCAGACATTGTTGTCAACAGCTTGGTCCCGTCTGCAATCAGTGAGATCTGATGTTTTGGTTGCCAACCAGCATGGCGAACTTGAAACCAACTGCGGCTAACCTTTCTAAAGATTTGGTCCTTGAAAATACCACATAAGTTTGGTTGTGGGCCTATCCAACTCTGCCCCAGACATGTGCGTCAGTCAATGAACTCTTCAGGTTTACAGTGGTGCTGTTAATGAGTGATTGATGGGTCAAAATAAGTGATTGCAGATACATCTAAATATAGTTTGGTTCACAAGAAATCAGAGGGAGTGTTCTTTTTTAGTATGTGGTGATCGTTGAAAACCTATGAAAGGCTGGGGATTATCTTAGTTTTGAAAAGGTTGAAATGCTTAATTTAGTTCTCTTTGTGACCAGGAACATGGCATAGAAGTCCGAGAAAATTACATCTGACTTTGTAACGGACAGAATGCCCCACATTTTCCACTGTCCCGGCCTGCAATCTGACTCCCTATTCAGCATGAGGCAAATCCAGACAACATTTGGAATAGGAGTCTTTTACTGTCCTGGAATTTGGGGTTAATTGACTTCGTCAATAAATATGCACATCACAAATATAGCTGGTCCTTGAGGATAATTCTGAACAAACAATGGAGCCACCATTATGTTTCAATTTATGATGTGAATCCTGCATTAATGATTAAATAGATTAGTCTATTATGTGCGTTGTCCTTGGTGGCAGATATTTGGATGTGCTTTACATGTATCATTCATCATATTGCTCAGAGAAGGAATCTTAAAGATTGAACTCCAGGAATGGCTGACTTAAAGAGGTTTTTTTCCTTTTAGGTCTAACATCTTGTTAGGGCAAATATATAACAAAAGTCCAGTGTTGGGAAACCAATAAACATTTTCATATAAAAGAGTCATATAAAAAATATTGTAGGGGTGTGCAAAGGCTGAAACAATCAGAATATTTTTTCTAAGGAAGTCAGTTTGACTTTGGTTTAAAGGAGACCTTTGACTCAGGTATCCCTCCCACGAGCTGGCTGTCAGCAGTTCAGCATGTGTGCAGAATTCATTTTCATGTCATCACAATTGAGTTGTCCTTCAAAGACTGATGGAGGGTCTGAAATCAAGTCACACTCACCCAGAAATTCATTATCGTGGTATTTTTCTGACCAAAGATGGCTGACCATACATTCCTCGACAATTAAGTCACAGTGTCACAGGGACAGGATTTTTTTCCTTCCGATTTTGGGCAGCATTGCATCAAAGTAAGCAGTTTCTGTTTCCAATGCGAAAATCTGTGTCTGATTCACAACTTTTTTTTAAAGAGGGTTCAGAGTCGTCAGTTTTGTGTTTGGTTGAGTTTCTGAATCCGAGGGATGTGAGATGGCAAGAAGAGAACTGTCAGAAACATTCTCATTTCCGGACCATTTTTACTTTGCAACCTCTCTGTGCATTCTTGGCACCACCGACCCCAACCTTGAAGCTGGGAGGGGGAGGGGGTAGAGTTTGGATTGCAGATCCCTCACCCTGCATCAAAATGATCATGTTGTCATCATCGATTTTAAGAGCATGCTATCTGACGGAAGTCACTGCTGGCCAGTCATTCTCCTTGTTTTTCTGGGCCTTTCAGCAACCACAGTGATCCACCCAGTCTTTCTTAAATCTGGCGTGGATTATGGCCAGTCAAAGCCGGGTTGGAATGATGGGAGGTTAGCATTGCAGGCTTGTCACCAAAATGGTTTCTGAAAAACCCCTTAATCCTTATTCTTTGAAGTCCTGAAGGGATGGCAGCTTTTTATCCCCGCTCCAAATAATAACTCATGACAGGGATTCATATTGTCAGCTTCATGTGGCATTCCTAGTCCATTAAAGGTAAGAAAGAAATCCCTCCCAGAAACCATTTAAAAATCTGTTCCGGAACTTCAGGCACCTAAATCCAAGTGTTTCCCCTGCCTTCGAGTTCAATAATTGAAACTCAAAATGGCTGTTGTTTATCCCACCCATCCTAGAACAATACACTGGAAAGGCACGGATCTTGCTGGAAGTGAATATTTCTTGAGACATTCTCCTTCTGAGTAAACCTCATCAGAATTTTTAGTTTGGTTTCTCTCGAATGCATCTTCTTGGTCTGAGCTTTCACTTTGTGACGGTGATATGCATTGGGTTTGTTTGCTTGTGACTGTAGAGTTAGATTTGTCAAGCCCTGAAACCACAGAGAAGAGTTCGGAAGTCCAAGTGCTTTTTTTTTTTTAACATTACACTGTAGTCACTTGCCAGGCCCTACATTGCCGTTATTTTCCGCACCACCCTCTCTCTGTAGTGTGTATATATGTATATATATATATAGCCGGCACGAGAAAGCGTGCACATGTGTGGAACAAAGCAAAACTCCACAGTGTCACTGGAAGAATGTTTCGTCATTGTAGGCCTCCACAAACAAATGTAATTTTATTTTAGCAATCTTGGGCCACTTACAATTGTGTTGCATACATGTATGTACATGCATGCCTTTCTGGTCTAATGTTGTCTGGGATCTGTAGCTGACTGCAAAATAATGACATGAGTTTGCCTTTAAGCAGTTTGTTTTTGATACAAATGTTGTGTATACATGCACTGACTACATGGACTTACATGTGCTTACACCTGCTTGGACACGGCTCACATAATCTGTAAACTTGCAACTTGTGTCCATGAACGATTGGAAGTGCATAGGTAAAGTGTCTGAGATGCTTTAGCACTGAGTCCTGCGTATGTGATGGCATTGGAGGTGGGGCACAGATGAATTGCTTGGTCAACCACAAGACTGATTCATCCATGTCTGACATTCCAGTCCTTTCAAGGTTTCAGGGCCCTCAAGCTACATGTTCGACCCGTTCCCCTCCAGGGGGAGAAAGTTGTCTTTAAGCTTTGTTCAAGTGGCATCCCTCTCACAGAAGAGGGGATCGGTTTGGAATATTAAGGTTCACAGGCGTTTGAGCCCGTACCGTCTCCAGATTTGGCATTTGGAGATAATGTGTTCAAACAGTGGAGTTTGGCGCACGGCCAGGGGCAGCTCGCAGGATTTGTTGACTGACCGACAGTTGACTCTTGAAGTTGACTGGGATACTCCGCTGGAGGCTGTCTCTCCCCTCCCTCTGAACCCTGATTAATACCAGTCACTGACCCCCTGTCCATCAAGAGGAGGGGGTGGCAAGTGACACGAGGGCCTGGCTGTCCCAAATATCATGTGGATTGATTCCTTAGAGTAGAACTGTTTTTGTTTTTGTCTGTAGAGTATTTGAGTTCTACAAAGTTCATATGTTCCAGCACTTGCTCAGTTTCAGTTTGATAATTCTCGGTGCAGTTTACACCGTACATACTTTTTTGGGAAACAACAACCCCGGTAATAAGTCGTCCTGAATTGATGCTAGTATTTTAAACTAACGACAAGTAGCTTCAGTACCTAAAAGTGTCGATTTAAACAAGATTCCATCGATTCCAAGATTCTTTCCATCGTCCAGGAAAGAAGTGACATGTCTTTAACAAAAACCTGACGTTTCTTATCCTTCATATGTTTCTTCATCGCTGGGCTTTGCATGTGCATCTGCATGCCATACGATTGCGATATTATTTTTGAAACTTCGGTCTTTGTTTATCAAGGAGGTCATTGATTCAGGACATTGGGACAATCTTCACCCAGAGCTCTGCTGCAGCTGCAATCCTCGGAGGAACACTTGTCTCCCACAATGGAGATTTATAGCCTTCATCTGTTGAAGTCCGTTTCCTGCATGCCTGTAAAATGGAGCATAAATCCTCAGCTGGCTTTTTTTGGGGGGGGGGTTGACAAACCACTCCTATTTGGAGGGATGCCTTACATGCATGTCAGCATTTGTATTTATCTCACATTTCGCAATGACGGACATTAGCCCCCCAAAAGCGGACAGAAGAAGGAAGTCAGTCATAATTTACGTTTAATAGAAATGTTTGGTGTTTTCCACATGTGGTGAAATAGGATTATGGAATCTGACACCTACACACTGGTTACATTTGCAGTCTGGCAGTGTTGGCTTTGTATCACTCGGTCATGTAAGCCCTTTCCCAGACGGCTAATGGCTCGGGCCGTTTGACCTATTTGTCATCTAGCCAGTCCTGTCATCTGATCCTCATCTTCTTCACAGGATAAATATTTTTTTTTTCACCTCTCCAAAATGTAATACGTGTGTGGTGGCGCGAACTCTGCAGAGGTAAATTGTTTCCACACCGCTGCTGCCTCTCCATGTTCTGATCTAGCCTAAGGCAGGCCAGCAACGTTCAACACTTAGATCCAGCCCCTCTACCCTACAAACCTAAATACGGGATGCCACGACTGGTTGTGTTATTTAGGCAAAGCCATCCTGCACCATTGCCACTCCTGGGTGTACCCGTACACCGTTTATAATTCAATCAATAAAATGTAGAAATAAAATTAAAGGAAAAAGGCTGTTCCAGACCTGGCATAATAGATATTTTTGTTGTTGGGGAGAGAGGATTGGATCAGATGACCCTTCTGTTAAGTGTATTATGGAAATGAAATATTGACCCTCAGGTGCGAAGGGCTTTTGGGTTGAAGGGGGAAATTCAAAAGCCCCTCACTCTGGCACGCAGACTGGACACTGGCCACCAGAGCTGTGTCGGTCCCAGTGTGAACGTGGGAGCATTCTTGCACCAAGTGATTAATGAAAATGTCATCTACAGCAGCTGTGTGATGTACCAGCTTTGGAGAAGTACACTGAGCTAGCTTCAAAACCGTGTCGGGTTATTGCCTATACCGGTCACTCGTAACATGACCAGCCAACTGAAAATACAAATGTAGCTCTGTCTGAATTTTATTTTGTCAGTCAAATGCTCAACTAATTTTTTTTTGGGTCTTACTAGGCCGCGCTGACCTTTTGAAATTAAAGTGAAGTATAAAAAGGTCACTTGTTGGCAAGAAAAATTGGGATTGTACAGAATAATTAATCTGAACTCCTGCTTTCTTTCCGTTTCCAACATTTGAAAAGACTTTATTGGATAGAATACGTATTTTTTTTGCATTGTGTTTTCATCTCATAAACAAAACAAAACAAAACAAAACAAAAAACGCTTGTTTTCTCATATTGCCGTCACCCAGCTCAACACGATGGTGATCGTCAATGGATGTGGTGACCGTTGAGATATGGCGGGTGGTAATCCAATTACCGGGGCTCGGACACATTTCAAAATTTTTTTTTTATGGTCTTGGTTTAGATGGGATGAGCCGTGCCACTGCCACATGACGTCTTGGTTGGCTGTTCAACCGTCTGCTCGGTTTAGAGGAGCAAGAGGCATGCACATGAGGTTGAGAGTTCAGAGTTGTACAGATTTGAACAGGATGGCAGAAATGCCTATCAGTTCATTCACCTTAGGGCCCCTAAGTTTTAAACTCCCTTCTTGTATGATGGACGTAGGTTTTTTCACACTGAAGGGAATGGGATCACGACTTGGAGACATGATGGCTTCACACATACATGTATGTAAGGGCGTCCTCATACATCTGAGGACGTCTTCACACAAGGACGTGCAGTGCCCTTAAAGTGTCAGGACTAAAGATGTCCTCAAGGACAACAAATTTGTGCAAAAGATCGGGAGTGAACCAAGGCAAATCAAACAATGAATCTGGTTTCTCTTTCAATGACCTTAACTGAAAATCGGGGCCAAAGTCTGAACTCCTGCCATCTGGGGCAGAATGTTCCACACATGGCCCCGGTCTGTGGGGGAAACCAGGGCATTTGGAGCCCTGTCTTGTCCGGCCTTCAAAAAGGTTCGATGAATGCTTTCATACCTGCCTCTGGAGGGAATAAAGCATGCAGTTAGGCAGCTGAGAGCACCGTACATGCGCATTCATATGCAGTCGACCACTCACCACCGTGCGGCTCATGAAGAATGTTGGGCTCGTCATAGCCCTTGGGCAACATGCTATGTCATTATTTACAGCCAGAAGTTTGGGCGAACATGCTTTGGAACTCGCAAATCAGGATCTTCATTTCGGTGCCTGAAAACCCATGAGATTGAGCGAGAATGTTGAGAATGTGTAAGAGAGGCACCGTGGACGGTGGAGAGTTTGTTCCAGCTCAGCTTGAGCATTCGAAAATGCAATTTTCTCTGCCTTGACTGTCAGCCGAGGACAATGCTACCATGAAGCATAGATGAGTACACTTGCGTACTTGTGTGGAAGTGAGAACTATTTGTAAACCATGGACGGGAAATGTCCACGGAGTAGCTGACATGGTCATGGTGGCCATGAGCCAAGATAACAGTAGTCAAGTTTCCACTGCCTGTTCACCCCCCTCCCCTTGTGAAATTCTTTTAAAATTCAAACCATGTCTCAGAGTTCATTGTGACAACAGTGCCCTCACCATTCTCTGTCTCTGTATTGAATCTACTGATCACCTTTGGAATGTTGCTTTCCCAAGATGGTGGGGGGCGGGGCACACTGAATATTAACAAATTCATACACTTCTGCACGGTTCTTCTCAACGACCCCTTCGCTTGTTGTCTGAGAGTCTGCCCCGCAGTACATCCCAAACAATGGGACACTTCTGAGATGCTCGGTCTTTTGCTATTGTTTTGAGTCCATGTTTGAGTCAGTGTGTGCAGGCTCAACGCGATGCAATCAGTACCGAACTGATGATGTGGAACCAGTTTGCTAATATCCGCCACAAGTAATCATCTCCAAAGTCTCCCACTGGAAAGTCCGCTTGTTACCTCGCGGAGTCGGTGCATTGTACATCTTAACTGTAGGCATGAAAAGGGAGAACAGATGTTGGGCATTGGGCCTACAACCAATCATAGGTTTCATTTTCTTACCTGTCCCCCCCCAGCCCAGCCCTGCCATATTTGCCCTCCTGGATGTTGTACGATACCCCATCAGGCCACCCATTTATATGCCTTCATCCTTTGCCCATTTGCAATACTGTTGATTTGACAAGCGGCCGGCACAGACTGAGAGCAGGCCATATTAATGTCATTTGAGGAGCGCGGGTACCATATGTTTTGGTTGGGGGGGAGAAGGGGGAGACATCAGTGTCTATGCCTGGGGTCTCTGTCTGACACTGATGTTGGGGTATGACCCCCTGACGGATTAGGTTTTCTAGAATACATCAGGTTTTCCATATCACAGCCTAGAGGGGGACGTTGACTGCAGTTTCTGATAGATGGATGGACCATTGAAGTCATGAATTGACATGTTCCTGACTCTTGCATTCATGCAGAACTGTATCACTGTATCATGTACACGGATGAGCTGCGGTTTTCCTCAAGAGGCTTGAGCGGATAAAAAGAGGATTTTTGAAGCCAAAATTTGCTCCACAAAACTGTGATTCAGTTTGAGAATTTCTGACCATTTTCATTTTTTTTTTCAATTTTTGTCATTTTAGGTCTTCCCGTACGAGGAGGTGGATAAGGGCCAGCCATGCCTGAGCTGCGGGGATCGATGCCTGGGCTTCACTCCACACAAGTGGAGGTGAGTTTGTCAGTCTAACATGGCACCTCTCCATACACCTGTCTTTAAAGAAACGCCCACGTCTCCACAGTGGAAGACTGTGACCCATCCCAACAAAACAAACCAAAAGTTGCCAGAACCACATTTGCATTGAAGGCCTTGAAAAGAGTCTTGCACGGTGAGAAGCAGAAGGAGCCCCCAACATTTTTCCCCCACACAATGCCCTTGTTCATCAGGATGCCAAACCGACTGATACATCAAAACAGGGAGCCGAATGTGCAAATATACAAATCGAAACAAAATTACTGAAAAAAAATTCCTTAATCAAATTAATTAGATCCAGTCACTCACATATTATATGCAGACCCTTGGAAATCAACTTGCAGCTTAGAAAATTTTTTAAAAGAAAAGCACGGGAATTTTATTGGAACACGTGTGCCCTTTTTTCCTAGTTACCTTGACATTAAGCAGTACATGCTTTAAGGAAAACGGAAATTAATACACAGTAATTCATCAATGCCTCATATATTCGCTGGTTTGTCAAATAGGCTCCTAAATAAATAGCATGCAAGTGTACATATTTTTTTTCTGTGACCGCCGATTTATTAAAAGGTCACAATTTGATGTCATTTAGGAAAGAATGCCAGCAATTACATACCAGAAGGTGCTAAATTGTCATGTGAAATTGCACATTATGTGGAAGAATTCGATTCAGTCTTATCTGGTTCTCAGAAAAAATGTCATTTAAGTGTTTTTATAACTTCATTACTCATCAAAATTTGAGCTGTGTTGGTTTCTTTGGATTTCCACATAGATTTTGTTTGTAAAGTGTGCCAAAAAAGTATGAGGTTTTTTGTTTTTTGTTTTTTTGTTTTTGTTTTTTGTGGTTGGCTTTGGGTGTGTTCTCACTTCAGACTGCTGGCTGCCTTTCCACATCCGGCTTCTTCACTCAGTTCGGTAGGGGAAAAAAAGAGACAGAATTGATTAATAAAATTTATCACTGGTACGGACTTATCTGCCGCATATTCTTGGCGTAATTGTGGCAATAACTCACAGCGTACAATCACCCTTGGTTCTGACAAGCTTCATACGATGTCCCCTCTTTGAACCCTAATCTGAAGTGTCTGTTTATTTTTCCCTCAGCAGAATTTTTTTTTAAAACTCTAATTTAATCTATAAGGCTCTGATCATCGCTGTTGGCCGGAGAGTGGGCTGGAGTATAATGGATTGAAAGCCTCTGAATATGGTCCTGATATCGGTCAGAATTAGGGGGGAAATTTGCCCCTACTTTTTTCCAGAGTGGATGGCTGATCATTTCGCTTTCAATTTCCCCCCAAAACAATCTGTGTAAATGTGTGAAGCTGGCACTCCAAAGTGAGCTTTGTGGGTAACAGGAGTGAGCAGTCATGAAAGCAGACTGCACAGTGGAAGTTTTCTGAGCCACTGTTTTGAATTTCATACCACGAAACATAGTTTGGGGTTTCAAATATTGTGAAAGTACTAAATTTTGTAGTGTGTATGTAGTTTGGTTTTTGTCTTTCAAGCTTGGTCCTTCCTCCATGAGGAACCAAATTGTTTTGTTTTAAAAGAAACCAGCTTTTGAGCACTTGAGTTGTGGTAGTCAGTGATGAACCTGGAACACACCCTCAGCAACTTGGTCTACATGTAATTCAGAGGTTAGAGAGACGGATCTGATGCAGAACTTGTGCAATATGTGCCAGGGCTAGTCTGTTTATCAACTTTTGGAGTTGTGTTGCAATTGTGTGAAAAAAGCGATGCTTCCTAATGTTAATTACAGGCCAAAATGAGCATACGGTTGCCACACTCTCAGAGTATGACCACTGCTGTTAAATTCATGATTCTCTTCATGACATTTCTTTCATGCACTGTTACCAGATATTCTCTGCAATCAAAATGAATCATTCGTGGAACCCAAGTACCCCGAGTAAATCATCATTTTGATAACATTCCGTCCTGTCTGTGGAAGTTCGCAGTTCCAAACATGCACACGACAGTCGCTTGGGACACACGTGTCGCAGTTGATCACCGTGGAATTGAAATGTGTCCACTGTCAATATGCAGGAGCCGTTAGTACGCAAACAACCTGTCTCTGCTATCGACATCTGATCTGAGGTGGAAGCTTTAAGCAATCGTTATTTCAACTCCCAACATTTTATCCATTTTTTCTCGTTTAAATAGACAGCGTTGATACAGAACTGGTTCAAACCGTGTCTGAGCTGTAGTCCATTTGTCAAGCAGTAAAGTGCGCGGCTTGCATTTTTTCCCTGTAGCTGAGAATGCAAACACTAGTGAAAGTGTCACAGGCAAGTTCAAAGCCTGCTTTAAGTTGCCTGCCAGGACATAAAAGTAATCTGTCTCTCCAACTTAGATTCCATGTGGAAAGTGGGCCCACGGGCGTGTGAAAATTCATGGCTTGTGAAGTATAAACGAAAGCTGGCCAAGGGTTGGGAAGGTAAAGTCTTCTAGCTCTGGGCTAGAGAATAATAAGATTCTCTGTAGGAATTAGATGGCGATGAATAGGCAAAAGCATGAGATTAACACTGAGAAAAATACACCGCCAAAAATGCCATTTGACAGAAAAATAGACAGTGCCCAGTAATGCCCAGTAATTTAATGCCGTGCAGTGTTTATTCAACACCACATACAAAATATGTGGATTACAACACCACAAAGCATTACTTCCACACCAACAGTGTCAATTTGACACTACACACTACTTTTTTTAGCCCAAAATATGCTCATTCAACACGGCATAGGGTAGGTAAATTCAGTGACACACAGTGTTTACTAACACCGTGCTGTATTCATTCAAAATATCACAGTAATAAAGCAACAGCACAGGTTTATTTCAACACCACTGTGGTTCAGATCCACGAGGTATTGATTCAACACCACAACTTGTTGATTCCACACCACACAGTATTCATTCAACTCCACTTGGTGGCAATTCACACCATTATATCTCAACTCAGTGTTGATTCCACACCACGTTGCATTCATTTCACACACACGGTTTAATATCCACACCGCTCAGTGTCAATTAAACACCACATGGTTCGGCCCCACATTTCGGCAGTCTGCACACCTATAATGTGGATGCCAAGGTAAAATGACACCAGACATCTGAATCAAAGAGGCTGTCTTTGTAATCCCTGTGTTTGCATCAACCCCTGCAATCAAATTCCAATCAAATTCATGGATGTTGCTTGTGATTTATTACAGCGTCGATTGTGCATGACGTGCTGGTCCGCAGAGTGCACCATTAAGCACTGGATGATACCCATATGTGGTTTTCCTTGTTCCCAGATGATGTCTGCATGGTTGCATTTCAAGACATTAAGGAAACTTGAACCATTCTCTGTTTTTCTATCCTTGTGTTTGTGTGTGTTTTGCCACATTTTTGGATCCGCTTCATCCCAAACAGCGTTCATTAGTGAGGCCGAGAGGCATGCGAACGTACTGATGTCGCTGTGTGTGTGTGTCCACTGTGCATGCTGCTGGTGGAACTCTGTTACCTATTCGCACTCACTGCACCTGTCGCTCTGAGCCGGGGCCGGGTCGTAAATGCCATAGTGATAATTGCAGTGATTGGCCACTGATGCCATAATCAGCACGTAGCTGGCCCAGTTTCTCCTGGCATTGATGGGGGAGGGGAAGGGGTGGTGGAGAAAGCACCTCCGCACTGTGGTCATGTCTGCCCATCTGCCAGATGTACATGTACTTCTGACTCCTTCGGTTACCGCCTTGTCTGAAGGATGAAGCGGAAACTTCGTCGGGGCAGCTGTGCGGGATTGGAAAGTAAACAGGCTGCCAGAGATGGGAATCTGCTGTGACAAGGATGACAGCGACTTCGTGCTTTGGGCAAAGGGGCTGCTAAGTTTTCTCTGAGGGCTCCTTTGGCAGTAAAATAAGATCTGAAGAAACTACCATCTTTTGGGATGGTCCAAACCCAGAAACGGACAATTGAGATGTCAACTGATGGACCCTGCTTTAAGTGAGCCGGCCTGGTATCTAGCAATGTGGGCCCAACCTATGATCAACAAATCAAACATTCTAGTACCTGCAAATTTCACACCCTGGACAAACTTCATAAGATAAAGCCCATTACAATACAAGATGGCTGATGACATCTGAGAACACTTGTGGTTATTTATGTTTATTTATTTTTTTTCATTTATTTATCACAGGGTTGCACTTGAATGTGGACTGTTTCAAAACAAGCTCAGCAACATTGGTTTTCTCTTAAAAGCTTTTGAAATCCAGCAAAAATCCAGCTACAGTCCAGCATGCCGGGGATTTCAAAAGCTTTCCTCTAGAAAGCCCTTGAAATCCAACAATATCCACCTGCAGTCAAGTCACGCCTGCTAAATATACTAGAAATCCCCGAAATTACCCAGTGATGGTTCATCAAAATAAGTTTTATCCCTCCTTAACTATCCAAATTGAAAGAAAAGTCAGCAGCGAGCAAAGCCTTCTAGATTTTGCTCCTAGAATCTTCCTCTTCCCCGATCACATATTTCCTTCCAGACCACAAACTAAAAATCATGGTGTCACCAAACAGTTCCTGTGCACATCATCTGAGATTGTTGTTGACAGCCAACCTTTGAAAATGAGCTCAAACAGTCTCTGTGAAATCAAGACGTTATGACGATCCAATCTGTCTTCCAGATTGCACATGTTATACCCTAACATACAGATATTGCGGAGAACATCATTTGCGACATGACTTTGATACTGTTTCTTAAATTGGCCCGAGTGCCTCATCTCACATCTGATCAAAAAAAGTCGAGTCATTGTGGACCGCAAACATCCGGCTTGTATTTTTAGTCGGAGACTGAGAATGTGGGAGACCCATTTTTGGACTTTGATTTTGGACGTCATTCATCTTGTTCTGTAGGCATGCTCATGTGTGGTGGATTTTTTTCCCCCTCGCTGTCCCTTTAGACATCACGTAGCTGGGGCTGCTATTTTGGTGTGGACTGGCATTTGTTTGAATGTCTCCCCAACTACGTGACAAGGTCTGTTCCTTTGATGGTGCCATCACCTTTCTAATATTGCACGTGTAGATAGCCCAGGTGAGGAGCGAAGTTAATGGCCATGCTCATTAACTGCAGGGCCTGTACGTGCACCAGCTGTGGTGCTTTTTCAAAACCACATTCACGGGATGATGTTTGCCACATTGTACCTTTTACCACAAGAGAATGCTCACTATGTACCTTACGCACTCTACTGTACCTACAGGGCCCTGCCGTGAATTCTATTTCAGAACACTTTCTTCTTTTTTTTGCAACTGTCAAAAGTCCAGTGCTAATGTGCTGGGCTCGAGCATTAACACTTTGGGGTTGCCTGCAATTCTCCATGGTGTGAAAGGCAATTGAGCTCTGCTTTTACACCTCTCTCTTGGGCCAAATCCGGATCAGCCCCTGTTAGCTGTTGGATTCTGTTTTAGTCCTAAAGAAAGTTCCCATGTTTTCAGCCTGTCTGTTTTCTTCAACATGGTAACTTTGAGTCTAGAATGCCAGGGGGCCCATCATGGGGTGAGTTACTCTGCATCCATTACCTCTGCAACCCCCTTTTGTTCCCAGGTATAAACCAATCTATCTCCTCTTGTGGTGCTAATTTTTTCAATTCTCTTAGCGTCCAGTTCGGTACAAGAGCCGGCCCCTTCCCCGCAACGGGCTGATAATGTTCTCCCTCATGATCTGACAACATGATGAACCCATCACATCCAATTTGCGTCCTCAACATTTTTCCCAAGAGTCAAATCAGCACACCAGGCTGACTTTTTGAACAAATTTCATTAGATGCCGGGTTTTATTGGAAACGCAGCTCCTGATCGGGGGGGGGCCTAACCTCTGCATGGCACACAGCGAGGTTCCCAGCGTGTGCCATTGACGGTATAGATTTTAATCAGTCTGTTCTAATTCCAAATTAATTGAGTGGAGAATTCCCAACAGGAGAAGGGGAATCAGCTTCGTAAATCAGCACTTTGCAATTCTTGCGGCTCGCCCATTTCAGTTTGTACGGGGGGGTGGTTGATGTTTTTCGTCACACTACAGAGAAATCTTGAGATGAGAACAGCCTGAATCATTGTTAAAGGAAAGATCTGAAACGTGTGAGATCCAAAAAGCCAGACATTGAAACAACAAAAGTAAGAAGAGCAAGATGATGAAGTTGATGCCGCTACTCACAGCAAACTCATGTTTAGATACTCACAGTTTGCGCGCTTTTAGCACTGTTGCACACCATTCCATGAGCAATTGTTGAGGGATTTCAAGCCTTGAATCTTCATCAGCATTTGGTTAGGGAGATGGCAAACATCGGGGATGGGTGGTTCACCAAATTTTGTCACTTTAAAAAAAAAAATCCATGATTGAAATGTAGATGACTGATTGTAATGTGATTGAGCAAAATGCCAAATACACCTCAAGCTGCAACTCTGTCTCAAAATTTGGTCTGGCTGTAAGCACCTTTAAGTTGAGGTAAATTGAACCCCTTCAATGTTCCCCAACTTGAGCTTTACAAAAACAAATACTTGGACTTGTCACGAAAATGTCCACCCCTTCTCCCCCTTTCCCTCCCGTTAGTGGATAGTGTTTGGAAATTTACCCAGAATGTTGCGGAAAGTTTATTGTTTCACCGGATAAACCCTGCATACTTAATTTGGTAATGACAGGGAACCGGTTACAGCTGCCTGTGGGGGAGGCGGCGTAAATGTCACCAGCGCACATGTTTCCGTCACTCAAGTGCTTAACAGTTGCCGTGATCCAATGTAATTAAAACCGTAATGGGTGATCATTAGCGGCTCGTGTACGCTGGACTTGCCTGTTGAGCAGATGGCGCACGTTGTATTTCTCCTGGGCCCAATCCAAGACGTTGCCACGCTCCATAACTTGTTTCTACACATGTCATTGAAGTCGTTCACCAAAATTAATATCCACCCATCCCGATTCATTTCATGATAACAAATTTTGTGACATAGTTAATAGGTACGGAGAGTTAAGATTTTATGGTTGTTGGTAAAACACATTCTGCAAAGGTAGAAATCACAGAAGCGTTTTCAGGACTCCAAGCTGCTTTGAAACCATGCCTTACAAATACAGTGCTGTCCTACCTTAAAAAAGGTCTTTAAAAAAAGAAAAGGCAAATATAAAAAAAGAAAGAATAATTGGCAAAGAAAAAGCCAACCCTCTTATCGTCAGTTCTACGGCAGAAATCATAAATGAAGATGTAAGGGACACAGACGGGGGACAACACAATATAATTGGAGAAAAACCTGAAATCGTGCAGATTGTAAACGATAGAAAGATCAGAAAATTGGCGTGGATGTCACCATCTGCAGCTGGTTCTCTGCACTTACTTCAGTGATCCCGTCACCTGTTTATATTGTAGCTTAAACGATTTAATGCAAACAAATCAGAGGGTTGTAAAATTTGAATACATGAAGAAGTGTGAGCAGGTCCACTGAGGTACCAGATTTGTTGGAAGGGGTACCAAGTATTTGTGGGTAGTTGGAGTTCCGGTTTGATAATTTTTTTTCCCTCTGGGCTGAAACATAATCTGACATGAAAACCAAGAAACAAGAAGGTATTGTTGACAGGATCATCTAACCAATAAAGCAAGCATACACATCCTGTTGACCAAACCTTGGGAGTACTGGTTTCCTACGATAAGCTCTCATCTGTAACATCAGACAAGATTGAAAGTGCTCTCTGCTTGCATATTGCTCATATTTGGTTGTGTTCAAGATTAGTCGCGAACGGCGTAACGGTGACGGAGTGGCACGTTGTGTTTTCCCCAGTGACTGCCTTGAATGGTCGACCTTTAAACTTATGCATGTAACCTCTGACCTGCAGTGTGTTTCCAGTAGCCCTTGGAATTTGTGGTGGGACGTGTTTGTTAGCCTTGGGGAGAGTCATACAGCAAGGCAGACGGGTTGGTGTTCTTGTGCTTTCCTTGCCTTCATCCAGTTTCATGACCCCTGGCTCCAATCCAATTCCATCCATCATATGGATTGACTCTGTGGCCCCACATAATAGCCTGGGGTTCTCTTCTAGAGTTCTTTCCACTTGCGTAAAGCTGATATCGCTTGTACAAACGGTCCTTGGTTCTTAATAGTCATAAATATTCTGTTTGTAGCCGAGTGATGAAATAGATGCTCAAGAGTTTTGTGGCTTACAATTCTCCCCCCCTCAATTCTTATTCTTGTTTTCCTTTATTGTCACCTGTAATTCCTCTTTCTCCCACCATCACTGAAATCCCTGTGACACCGTGCCCTCTTCAAGATAAGACCCATCTTTTGTTTCAAGTGCCTCTGAGCCTCCCCGCAGCTTCCTTAAGCATCTGTCGCTCTCCTGTATCTGCATCATCAGTAAGGCATCCCGGACCCGGTCTGACTGCTTGTTGCACTCGACTCTAGACAGAGCGGATCCCTCAGCCTGACCTCATGGAGTCAGGGGTCAGAAGTCAGTTGCGAGCACATGATCTGTAAAGTGCAGAAAACCCGACGCCTGTCATCACGTGCCACCAAATAAATTTTCCATGGTAACGTGAAAGGAAGTCGAGTTCAGGAATTGCCATTTTTGGGGGGCTCTGTGTAAGGAATAGTTGGTAATGGCACTGTCAGAATATCTGAGCTGTGTAGGTCAAAATGATAATCTTTGGTATTATTAATGTTTCAAACAGTATGGTGGGGTACGTCTTCCGGAAAAGGGTGACGTGCTGGGTTGACTGTATTCGGAGATATTTCCCATTGCTAGAATTTTTCCGGGGGGGGGGGTTGACAAAGCACTTTTTTGGTAGGGAAGGGATTTCAGGGGGTAGGGAATGGTCAAAGTGCTCATCAGTAACAGACTGATAAACCATTAACAGTGAAAGGAAGTATATTTTGATTTTTTGTCCCCTGGCAAATGGATTTTCATGCCTGTGATCTTTTTATGATTGGTTCGTTAAAATCTGCTCCTTGCAGCCTGCTGGCTGAATTACAAAGCAGTTTACATTTAATAGTTTAACATATACAAAGAGGTTCAAATTCAGTGAAAAGTATAGACTAAAAAAGAGAGCTTAAAAACATAATAAAGGCATAATAATTATATACACATACTCATGCACACCAAAAATCCACATTAAAAATCTTTTTGGACTTTTTTCATTTTTGATTTTTTAAAGTTTTCTTCGGGAGCGGGGGGGGGATTCTTCTTGAGCCCCCATTACCCACGAGCCCCCATTACCCACGAGCCCCCATTACCCACGAGCCCCCATTACCCACGAGCCCCCATTACCCACGAGCCCCCATTACCCACAAGCCCCCATTACCCACGAGCCCCCATTACCCACGAGCCCCCATTACCCACGACGCCCATGGCTATTTCAAATGGCAGTAAGTGTGCATTTCTGTTATTGCCTGCCCGCTAAGAATCTCAGCGTGCACTTACTATGTCCAGAAATCTGCAATTTATGTCTTAATTTGGTTATAAAAAAGTCGAGAGAATGCAAAAAGCAAAAAAAAAGAATTTTCTGGGAGACAACATACTGCTGGCTTATAACAAAATAAAGTATTCTGATCACTTTTCATCGTACGTGGTGCAGATGAGCCACATTTCCCAGGTACATTTAGGGCCATTTTTTAAAATTCTATCTGGCAGAGAAGTTTCCCAAGCTCAAGCTTTTCACATGAGGGCGCTGTAATACTTTTGGCAATGAGGCATCTGGCTCTGCATCCACAAGACACGTGCTCTGTGTGTGGTTTTAATGACAGTCACAGTGTTTGGATCTGACAAAATTCAGTCTTTCCCCTTTTGTTCTCAGTCTGTCGAAAGCTAGCTTGTTATAGTTTGGTTCAACTTTTGCTCTTTTGCATGAACATAGCAAACTTTGTACACAAAGTCAACAAATGGAGGTTCTGAAAAAAGGGGTTTTTTCAAGTCAATGCGGCTGTTCTGTGACCCACTCAGACATTCCGCTGGATTGTCTAATGCTGTTTTGTCCAGTTTTTTAAACCTTGACATTTGAAATCTCATGCCACATTCGATGAACATAATATCATTCCTTTTTTGTTTCCCGACGTGAGCTTTGGAAAGGTTCCAAAGCACAGACTATACCTATGTAACAAAAAGCACATTACTCGGCATGAAACATCTTCAATTTGTTGCCTTGGGGAGGTCGGGGAAATCTTGCACAACCACAGTTGGAAAACAACTACCTCTAACAAGACTTGGCGCATGAATGAGGACATGAGTTTAAAAGGGCACTCTGGCCTAAAGCTATAACGTTGTCGTCACTCACGTGCAGAGAAAAAGTCGGGAATATCTGAACGCCTTACCCTGGAGATTTCCCAATGGATTTCCCACAGCCTGTCAGCCGTAGCTACAGAGCCGCTGTTCATTAATTGAAATGTAAAGGTTCGGCAGCTTGTAGTGTTGTAAAGAACTTGACCTGTCTGACATTTGGTCCTTGCTGCCTGTCTAAGATTTTTTTTTCTTTCACCCTCCGTGGTTGCGTTGCCGAATAGTATGACCTGGTATTTAACACATCTGCGTGGGACATGATTGTAGGCTGCAAGTTGAAGGACAAATTACAAGGCTCTCTTTCTCCGCTTTGAAGGGAAGAGGTTAAAATTGCGTGCAAATGGAAAAATCCGCCGACAAAATGCTCCTCCGTGTCACTAGGAATGAGGCAAACTGCAATCAGCTGTGATACAATCGACTGACAGGGATGATCTGTTGAATGCTTGATCCAATCTTTCTTCCCAGTCTCCTAGGCATCAAGTACACATGTTATACTTTTTGGGACAGCACGGACTGCCTCAATATTGCCGAAGAGGGAAAGGTTATCCGTCCACTTCTTTTGCTGGAGAGGGCAGAAGGGAATGGGCCACTGGATCATCCTTTTTAAGTTTGCCTTGAATTGTAGAAAAGTGAAGACACCCTTGGAGAAAAGGGCAACAGAGAAAGTGATAGATTCAGGCTGCTCTTAAATTTGAATTCAATTTAAAGGTAACAGATTAATATCCAGGGAAGGGAAGTAAAACACCCACATGCATTGGTGTAAAAATTACTAAGAAAAAATATGAAACAGTGCCACCTAGTACCAAGCGCTGCATTATGTGTTGGTCATTGACAATCCCTTCTGGTATGCAAATGATCCTTCTGCATATTTTACATATTCATGTCCCACATTCTTCCTCCCTTCAGGAGTACGTGCACGACGTGTGGCTGTCAGCGGGATGACCACGACATCATCCACGACAACCTAGTGACGGTGCACGAGCGGCTGGGCGTGGACACCAAAGACCAGAACGAGCTCGTCCGCAGCAAAGAGCGGGCCCTGAGCCTGGGCTACTCGTGGGTGCCTCAGGGGCTTTCTCCGGCAAAGGTACTAGGCAGCCTTGGGAGAGTAGGTTCCATTATTGTGGTTGAGTACTTCACAATTACTCCAGAAGTACATCACAAGTACTCTAGTCTCAGTGTCAGCCAATTGCCACTTCCATGAATGGTGATGAGGGACATTCCCTTGTTGTTGCTGTTCATTCACTGTGAGCGGTGAAAAATACCTGTGAAGTAATTGACTACAGCGCAGGCAATTTTGTCAGCTGAAAAACTGTCTTAGAATCTGGCAGGGATCTTTACTGGAGTGTCTAAATCCCTCAACTGTGCAAGAAATTCGTGGTACATTATTTTGGCTTCAGTTTTCAAGGGGAATTTTTATTAAACAGTTTGTTAATGTTGTCTGGGGCTCGTGAAGAAGAAGTTAAAATAAGTTTGCTAAAGGGTGGGCCTCAAATCCACAAGTTACTTGCAGCGAATGAAGGTGTTCCATTCCATAACCACCAAGCATTTAGAGGTCAACTGGCCAGTTCAGATCTGATACGGCATTAGGTACCTTAGCAGAATTGTTTTGTACTGAGGAGATGCAAGCTTTGATAATCTGCACTGCTAACAAAGTTAGAGCTGATCCCTCTTGACACCTTCTAGCTCATTTTTGGGGGGCTTCATTGAAGCGAAGAATGGGACTGTGCACAGGTGATTTTATGCTGACTTTTCTTACCGTGCGTTTTCCCTGTTTCCAATGCAGGTGGAAGACTTCATGAATTCCCTTCCCAACAACCAGGTGCCCCGGCTGCACACAGCCGGCCAGAAGTACCGGGACCGGCAGCTGATCCTGCAGATGCCCCGCCAGGACCTGGCGGAGGAGTTCTGCCGGCACATCCTGGACGCCGCCTCCACCGAGTGCTTTTACCAGTTTGTAGAGCTGCGAGACGAGGTGGCCTTTGCCACTGGCCGGGTCAAGGACTACCTCAAGCAAGATCAGGTGAGTGGCTGCTGAACAAATTTGCTAAGCACAGAGCATTATGTGCTCAGTAGAAATGGGTTACCAGCCAAAATGCCACAACTTGATATGTTGCTGGTGGCTGGTTCTTGGCTGACTTTTGCTGAGCGAGATCGATATTAGCGAGATCGTCTATTTATAGGCTCTATGTAATGGGCCCTGATGCCTGGCTTCATGTGCGATGTGCTGGCGGGGTGCTGTTTTCTGAGTTCCATAGCTCAAGCAAGAACAGGGCAAACAGAGAAGGGTTAACTTTTTCTCTGCTGGTGCAGCCAAGGTCGTATTTTGTCTGTTCAGGGCAGGGCCATAGTCTGGTGCATCACACGTCCAGTCACAGCTCCTGTTGCAATTCCAGACACAAGACCAGTCACAAGTAATAAAATGAAAAGTGACAAAGGAATACTCTGACCCCGTTTCTTTTGAATAGCTTTTGATTTGGCTGAAGGCTTTCTTTCCATAGGGTAAGCTCAAAGGAAGTTTCCCTGTGGAACAAAAGAACTGCTTCACAAGATGGCTATCACGCAAAGCCCTCATAGACTCAACCACAGCCCTAATTCAGGGGCGACCATTTGTTTCATCGGTGCCGATTTTCCCCCCGTCCCCCACAGGAGTGCTTCAAGTGCGGTGGTGAGATCGAGGCTGGCGACATGGGTGTCTATGCCGACCTGCTGGAGGACGACTCGCTATGCTGGCACCCGTTCTGCTTCACCTGCTACACCTGCGACGAACTACTGGTCGACTTAGCCTACTTCTGTAAAGACGGCCACATCTTCTGTGAACGGCACTACGCGGAGCTGGTGCTGCCCCGGTGTATCGCCTGCGATGAGGTCAGTCCACAATCTCTCCTCTCATTGTTGTAGCTGAACTTTCCGAGCTAGAGCTCTTTCTTTAATAGATCCCTCATCTTCCAGAATCCCAAGTATGCAATTTTGAATTAGTATCAGATCAATCAAGGCCTTAACTTTCTGAGGTTGAGATACATCATTCTGTGTCTGTCCATACTCCAGTGTGGTTTTTATCATAAAAAGAGATTTCTCTCCAAAAATGGTAAGAAACAAACAAAAGTTAGGATGGGCATAAGCTTTCACCCATCTAACAACAGATGGCAGCAGACGGTTTGCCCAGGCATGCTCGAGTCGGCAACTTTGTCTCCAAGTCTTGAGACATGAGTGGCCTGTGGAGTTACTGTGGTACACTGTACGAATTGAGTCACATCAAACAACCTCCACGTTGTGATTAATGACATCCCTCAGGTTGTTTCCTGAAGGTCTTGCTAACTATGAAGATGAATATCAATTGAAGGGGATCACTTGGCCAATGGCATCAGTGGTAGGGCTGCACGGGGTGTGGGCAGGGAGTGGAAATTGAATTATGAGCACAGTGGGACTGGCGAGAAAACAAATCATCATTGGTCATTGTTGTGTCCTGACACTTGGAATCTGGAGGTGAGGTTACTTTTGGAGAAGCGTAACTGTGGTTTTCTTTTCCATTTCAACAAATAAGTTTTGTCATATTTGAATTTCAAGTTTGGTTCAAGTGTGGGCAACACCTCTTTTGTGGTGTGATTTTATTATGAAATCTTTTTTTCTAGAGTGCATTTCTTCATTTACTTTTGTATGAGATTGTCAAAGAATAGTATCTTGAGGTGTAGATGGAGAATGGACTGATGAAATCATTTGGCGCCCTCTTGTGTCCCTGATTATAAGAGAAGGGATTATTTCCTAGATGGTATTTCTTCATTTACTTTTGTAGGAGATTGTCAAAGAATAGTATCTTGAGGTGTAGATGGAGAGTGGACCGATGAAATCGTTTGGCGCCCTCTTGTGTCCCTGATTATAAGAGAGGGGATTAGTTCCTAGATGGTATTTCTTCATTTACTTTTGTAGGAGATTGTTCAAGAATAATATCTCGAAGTTTAGGTGTAGAATACTGACGAAATGGTCTGGCGCCCTCTTCTGTCTGTGATTTTTGTGACTTTTGTTTTGAAGATGCATTCATCTGCTGCCCTCTTTAGGGTTGTACCCAAGAATCAAGTCTACCCCATGTAGCCAGCATGGTATGAATTTGCTTTTCCCATTGAGATGTCGTTTGCTGCCCCCTGTTGACAAACGTCTGCTCTGCAGTTCTTACCTCCCATCAGCAACTAATCCTGGTCAACATTCTCTGCAAAATCCAGAGTTTATATTCCACGCAATTCAACATTTGCTGTGTAGAAATTGCCTAGCGTGTATGGCCGACTGAAATTTTGTTTCGATTAGTTCAAGATGGTGTTTGACTGTCTTTTGATGTAACCTTTGCTGATGTTTCCTTGTTGATGTTGGGGTGTTTTAGGTTTATTAAGGTCAAAATTCAATATTTAAGAATTGATGCAAGTGAAAGATTACTATCATTATAAAAGACAGATGTCTTCTTTTTTCAAATCATAGAGGAACCATTGAAGAATGGATATTTTTAGGATTACTCCATAATCTTGTCAATGCGTTACAAAGATGCTTACACACCAGATTAGTCCCGTCTCTCGGCATGAGTACACTAGTACCGTGCCATGTACGCTTTTGATACAAGAATTTTGCCTCTCCCCGATAAAGGAATATGAATCTTCGCTCTGCTCCTCTTCATCATTTCGACCTCTTACCCCCGATGAAGTTTTAGGGTCACCTTCTGGCTGGTGAACCATTTAATTACAGCATTCCTTGTTAGAGCTAAGAAAAAAAAAGAGAAAAAAAATTGGAGCGTAATTGGTTTGTAGGTTTTAGCGGCGGGCACAAGGTTAAAAACTTGCAACACCATTTTTTTCCGCTCCCTCGCTCTCTCTTAACGACAGGACGAGGCGTTGTGTCAACTGTCTCATTAATCTTGTCCATCGTCCCCGGGCCCCCTTCCAAGGCCCTGACACTTTGTTTATTAGGCTGTTATTATGGCGTAGGACGAGGAATGCACGGCAGCGTGATTTATGAAATGCACTTTTGTCAGTGTTTTGGGCCTCGTATTGGTGTGTTGCATCCTTTCTCGTCGAGGTGTCTTGTCTTTGTAAGGAATTCCTTGAGGTGGAATATTTGAAGTTCTTTAGGCCTGCATGAAGTAACTACAGTGTATGGATCAACTTGTGCAGCAATGCATAAAGTAACTTTCCAGTTGATCTCGCTTGAATCTGGATTTGAACCCACCGTCTTGTGGAATCGTGGAACAGCGCTTCACCAATCGAGCGTCATCCAACCCAGAGGTGGAAGTCTCTACATTCCTTCACTTGTTGATCAGTTACAGTTAGGAGCTATGAGTACAGTTAGATGCTCTGAGATTTCGACGGAATGTGCATTCTGGCTTATAAACTAATGGAAAGTTTTGCCAATATTCTAATAACAGATTGTTTACAATATTCTCGACTTTCTTAAAATACAGACATAGTAAGTGCCTAGCAGCTGAAACTTGCATGCACATTTATATGAAGGTTTATGGAGGCATACTCAGGCTTGGGGGGTGAACCCAAAACGGGGCTTCTTTCCACTTATGAAATATCGGTCATTATTTTTGTCACTAAAACTTTTTTGTTCAAACATCTGAAAAAAGTGAATCACCCACAAGACTGGCACCTGTCCATCATTGTAAATGGTGCATGACCACTTGGCACAAGTCATGGAACCAGCTCACCCAAGTTGACCATGGTGCATTGCGAGCAGGAACATTGACACACTTCAAGAGTATGTGCCAGTCCTCCCATGCATGTATGTGCTTTAATCTAGCGCAGCATTAAACTCGTCTTTGGCGCAAGGCTTGACCCAACAACTGCTGCAGTAGAAATAATAAACACGCCATTCGTGGCTGGGTCGAATCCTGAGAGAGTCCATGTCGTCGATTACAGTCTGGGATTACAACTGACGGCCCGAAAAGAAGTAGCTAGATTTGTTTTACGAGCTCTGATTTGATGTGCACAGAGATTCAGAGACCCTCGGACTTTCTTCCTCAAAGGAATTGACTTGGAAACATGAGTCGGCGCCCCAAAATAGCAAATGGCTACTCCATAATTTCAATTTTTTTTTTTGGCTCCAGACAGTGAAACTCTACAATTCTGCAGCTGTTGTTCCAATCAAAAGTGTTTTACAAATTTCCGAATCTCAGTTCTTGATGGAGTCGAGGCCCGAATGTTAAAAGTGGCTTGGAGTCTGTCTAGTAATGAGTGCCGTGCCTGAATAATGTGTCCTGATCTCATTGGTGGACTATTTGATTTTGGAAACTTGCCTTCAGAGCTGTCTGCCCACACATTAGTGTTTGATATCAGAAACTGTCACACAGGAATTTATGGAGTGTCTCACCAACCAATCAGAATATCTCATTATTATGTCCTCTCCCCAAGGGGTGGGGCTTATTTGGTGCTATAGCAACAAGCTGAAATAACATCTGTTCATCGGATACATGAATAGCCTTTTGCACATACGGTTTTTCCAGAAATTAGGGGTCCATTTTTTTGGTGTCCCTGTCACATATGACATGTGATTTTGTAAGTTCAGAACACATTATCTAATTTCAAAGTGGGATGAATTAATGCAAATTACCTGCCAAACAAATACTAACAGTTTGAAATCAATTCTGGTGATATTTCCATGTCATATAAGAAAGGTCAAATGCAACAGGGATACAAAAATGTCACACTTTTGGACCCCTAATTTCTGGAATGACCCATATACAAATGTTTTCTTTATTAGGGTGTGTTTCCATTTAAGCATTTGTTGAACCTTGGAATTGGCTTTAATTGTACATGTTCTTTGTGAGATTTATTCATTTCTTTTTGTACTTTTTTATTTGATGAGCAGATTCAAACTGGCAAATATTTGCAAAAGCGCAAGTTCGGTCTTCATTAAATATCAACATTTTCAAAGTCTTTCTTTCAAAGGACATTTTTTTCTCCTCTGTGATAACAAGAAACAGAATTGTCTCAGAACAGTCATGTTGGAATTCCTGTGAGAAGAAACATCTGTGGGCTGGAGCAGCGGCACTTGTGAAGATTATCACCAATGTTCTCGCATCTTTACCAAACGAGTTCAAGACACTACTCAGTACAGCCCAGTACTTAACACTAACCTGCAGCCATCAGTCATTAAAAAAAAAAATGATTTGGTTACCATATTTTCAGTGGCTTGAAATAATTATCTTTTTGCCCTCACAATATAAGTTAGCATTGATGGGAACCGGGTGGCTCGAAGTCCGGGATATTTTTAGTCAGCCAAAAAAAAAAAAAAAGTTCATATTTGTGTATACACCAGCTGTCAAGTAAGAATGCTGGCCTGGTGCAGGGGGGTCCGATTGGAGAAAGTAGCTTTTCCCTGGGAACAAGGATGGGCCAGATCAGTGGAGAGAGTCGAGTTCAGGCCGCCTCATTTGTCCCCTGGTTTGCTTCACTCATTACCGTAAAAGGGTATCCCTGACTTTTGATTGGCCGAGCCCGGGTGGTCCAGAAATCCAGTGTCCAGCCCAGCCAAGCTGAGTTAATGATGATGACCCCTCAGCAACTTCTCCCATCCCCCCTCAACTACCCGATGAAAAAATACCATTATTGTGATAGATGATCAGCTTGCTGTGACTGTCAAGGCTGCTGAGCTGGCCAGAGCAGAGCCAACAGAACAGGCAGGGAAGCAACTGGTCATTGCCAAGGCACCGAATCCAGGTTTATTTGCTTTTGCCTGGCACAGGCCACGTGGTGTTGTTGACAGAGAACCCAAGGCCCCCTTTGACAGATAGGCAGATACATAGAGAGATACACAGAAAGTTTCAGAGAAGTGTGTGTGTAGGTGACACAGTTTTTTGGGGTGTACCAAGTGTCGGCACACGGCAGGGAGTTTACATGTAAATCTGAAGGGAAGCAGTGAACTGAACCAGAAAACAAGGAGATCCTGACTTCTTCCATTGAGACGAGTAGATGTGATCCACGCGTCTTCCCTAAAGAGGCACTGAAGGAGGTTCAAGTTTCAACCGGCGAGGATTTTGGACTAAATTTAGGTCTCCCAGTCCAGCTGGAATTTGAATTCTCTGTGGGAGCAGATTTTCGGTGGAAAGTGGGGCTTACCAACGGGAGGCGGCAAAGTGTTTTTTTTTTCATCTCCATCAGCCTGGGATTTTTTATCAGTGGGACTGTAGTTGACAGTGAGCAGAGAGAATTATTGGCTGCTTCTTTTTTTGCGACTGGGCCTTCTTGTATTTGTGTGTGTGTCGTGAAATGTCTGCCACCGAGAGAATTCCTGCTCATCTACCTGTGACGCGGACAGGCTCCGGTGGGCGTGGGAAACGTAGGATCGCAGCTGAGCAAGGAAAAGTAAGTAGGGCCGCCATTTTTTTAATCGTCCTTAATTGTCGGGAATTTTTGTCGTCAGAACTGCTTGTGCGATGCTGCATGGTCAGTGGTCATGTTCACTGAAGTGGATGGCACGTGGTATTCTTTTGTTTTTTGCTTACTCTCTGCTGAGTATTACGGAGAGCTGCTTGGAGAGTAAAAAGGATAAATTTTTGAGCAATATAGTTCACGGACGATCCAGGGTTTTATCCATGTCTGGCTGCTTTGTAGTCTTGTTTCTAAGTCAGCCTTGGTCAACCTGGGTATTGTTCTTTATACGTGTAGTTATAAAACGAGGCTGGCATTTCAGGTTTGTCTTTGGTTTTCCTGGGTCTAAGTGACACTAAATATTTCCATTCCTCGTGAACGGGATACCAGTCCATCACTTCTGTAGCCGATGGCATTATCCCGTTTGCACTCTCGAATACAGAGGCAAGCAAAACCTAGTGAAGTTGAGACGGCTTGCCCAAGGGCACAACATGTGGCCAGCTGTTGGATTTGAACCCCAGACCCTTTGGTCATGAACCACAAACCCTAGCCACTGGACTGCACCCCTCCCCTGTTTTCCCTTCATTTAAGGTGATTGGACAGGGGGAAATGAAACAGAAGTGAACATCTCACAGATTTCTTCCCCACCTCAGTTTGTTAAAGCGACAGTTTTTTGTCAGACATGCAGGCATGTGAGAGGGTGTAAAGTCCCCTGTCTTCATTTAGACATTCTATACGTACAGTTCTACAGTGTCCTCTTTACATCTGAGAGTTGTGTTGAAAATCCTGTCATTACTTTTTCGAGGAGGCTTTGACAATGAACCAATTTGGGGTTTTTGACATGGCACATTTTCCATACACCCGCAGCAGAAATATTTTGCAATTCAGGTGATGGTTTGTTCTGGGGTTCACCATGAAGTGTTACATTTCAGGCAGTGGGAAGTGAGCCTGAATATTTCCCTCAGCCTGAAGGACAGCTACTGATTAGTCTGAACACTTGTCCTGCTTGTTTTGTGTTTGTGTTTTATGCCTTGGACAGACATTTTGTAGGGGATCGGGCACCTCTGAGAAATGATTTGTGTTCTTTCCTTAGAATTTCTAAACTCTTTTTCCCAGGAGAAGGAATTTGATGAGAGTGGTATTTGTGTCTAGACCCAGTGTAACCAGAGAAGTGTGTGAGCAGTTTACATTCGCCTTTTGGGGGGCGGGGTCTCTTTTTGAAGGGGCGGTTGTTATTTCTCTGAGGTACCAGTTTTTCCAGGTGTGATAATGAATGTAATATAGGGGAACCGGTTTAATGCTCATGGCACATTATGACTGTTGACACTGGCGCCCTGCAACCCTGGCATCAAGTGAAACAAAATGTGTTGGGGATTAATTTCTCAGTGCATTTGCAGTAACGGCAGTCTGCGCACAGATTATCCTGTCTTGAAGTGCCCTGGGTTATTGAATTTACAGGAGGGTCCAAGAAGCCAACTATTTGTGGTTTCAGATTTCATTGGAAGGGGGTGATAAACTGTACTTGATGCAGGTATAACGCCACTAGGGCATCTGCACCAATAAATGGCATCATTTCTGTAGCCAGCTTCAGGAGATTTTTGACAAAACGCATACACAACAAAACGGAAAAGGAATTTTGTTTCCATGATTACCCCTTGTTAACCCTCTCCAACATATGCGACATATGTTCTTGTCACTCTGTTGCAACTCATCAACCTTCCCTTTTTTTTTCAGATCGGCACAGGCTGCCTCTCTCACTCTTCCCTCGCTTGCTCGTATTCTAAATCACTCAACCCACTATTTTATTTTTTTTATCTCCTAAGCCTTGCCAGGGAGACATCTCAGGTATTGCCATTTGCTGGGATGGCCGGGCCTGGTAGGTAGGCAGGCTCAAATGGGTCTGTCACATGCCCAGATGTTTCAACTGTATCATACTTTTTTTTTTTTTACCAGCAAGAATAGGATTTTTTTGGGGGGTTATGTTTTCTGTCTGCGGTTGTGATAACTTTATTGTGATATAAAGTAAAACATCAGGCTTTCCCCCTCTGAACATTTTTAGTTGCTTTTTTTTATTGTTAAATCTAAGTTTAAAAGCTACTTGATTGATTGATTAATTTGACTATGTCAGTGATAAAGCTTGTTGGCAAGTTGAAAAAATTGAGCGAGTCCTGATATCAGAACTTGCATTCTCCGGGTTCATCCCAAGTAGCACCCTTTAAAAACCCTTCCCTGTTCTGTGCCTCAGAAAGCTTGAAAAGCTATGCACTGGTATCATTCATAGAAACTTGCGTCTTATTTTTAGCCATGACATTTTCTGGATATCTTGTGAAAACCATGAAGGGTTGCTTTAGACACCCAGTTTTTGTTTTGCTAAATGTCTAAATGTGAAGCTGCTGTGAAATGGATGTCCAGTAAATGTTGCAAACAAATTTTGGCATCACCGAGTTTCAATTATGGACCAAAACCGTACCCTGAAGTAGAATAACGTATAAAATATAGCTTCTTTTTTTTTTTTTTTTAATTCTCCAAAGGGTACTTCCTCTACAACACCAAAATCCACTCCCCACTCACTTTTTTTTTTCAACGACTGGATGGTTTTTGAGTCACTTTGTGCCAACATTACCCACTGTTTGTATTTCCAAACTCCAAATATTTAAGCTACCCAAACCGCAATTTGTGTATATATTCCTGGGGAGAGCAGGGTACTATCCGTGGGAAACTGACGCTGTTTATCCCAGACCAGAAGGTATGCCTTGGTGTGTTTGGATGAGCTGTTTGAGATGGACTTGAAAACAATCTCGGGCAGGTAAGAAGTGAGAGTGGCAGGGAGACCAGAGGAGCTTGGAAATGTGAAGATTCAACATTCACTTCCACAAAACAAAGTGGTACTAGTTAAACAGTTCTCCAGCTCTTGAAGCAATTTGTGAGGAGAACACATCACTTTGTAGCCCGACCAGTTATAAGATTAAACCAAATCACGTAACCGGATTGTTGGTAATTTAAGGTTATAATCGCCGTGGTGAATTAGGTTGCAAGGGTAGGCCCCAGCAGGACTTCAGCAATTGCCAGGAGATAATAAGGTAAAAGAGCATTAGCCGAGTCAGCCAATTGTCTGAAAGATAATTCAATATTATTAATAGGAAACATCTGGGGGGAGGGATTGAAAGTTTCATGCATGGAAGGACCAGTGGAGAAAATCGGCAGGGATTTTGAAGGCTACCAAAGACACAGTACATGTGGAGGTTGATACCGTTTTCAAGTTATTTCCACCATTGGAGTAACTGTTCAACTTCGGCGCAAGAGATATGAACTGCAGAAATGGTGGCATTGTTTTGTTAGATCACTGCCGAAGTGAAGTGGAATCCTGAATGTCATGAGTGCTCGAAGGAAGTTTTGTTTTTTGCGAAGTAGACCACTCATCTGTAGTGTGTTATGTAAAAAATAAATCAGCAAAATATCCGGAAGGGACTCCTGAATCCACTTCTTCTTGAGAAGAGATGCAATCACCTCTTGCAATCTGGACTGACTGAAAAAAAAAGAAAAGTCATATTGGCCCGTGAATGTCAGACAGTTTCAGCCCGTGGGTGTTCCTGCGATACGGGCTCCACAAGGAGTTGAAGAGTTCACAACTGGATCGGCAAACCGCAATCCAATAAGCCAACACTTTGAAAAGGCTACTCAGAACTCCAGGTGCGATCCCCTTTAATAGCGATGATGACCGAGGTGACCATACCGTAAATGTCACCAACTTTCAGGGCAAAAGAGGCCAAAAAACAAATTGAAGGATAGAAACGGATTACTCTTGGGGCTGGTTGGGCTTTGGTTTCAGCTTGCTCCGTGCCTCTGTGAACGAACGAGGCACCCCCGTGAGGTGTGTTGGGAGGGGGGAGCATTGTCGACAGCGTGGCATTCCATCCCTTCAAATTAGATTTTGGTCCCTGTCGTAAATGAATATTGCCTGCACTGCAAAGGATCGGAGTATGAAGAGAGAGAGTGAATTGGGCTTGGCAAGTTTGTCATGCCATTGGGTATTTGTTTTAGTGGAATGAACTTCTGGTTGGGTTTTCTTATTTAGGCAGTAAGGGCTTCTCCCCCCCCCCCAAAAAAAGTCTCTGGTTTCTGGTTTGTGGCTGGCTCCAACAGTGGTGCAACGAGGACGTGGCTTTTCTTTCTTTTTTTTTTTGTTTTGCCCTCACTTTTTTTCTCCTAGAAATGATGCACACGTACCAATACCTGCACTTGGGCGTACCTACCGCCACTGCCAACACTGGAATTGCCTGGCCCCCTCACTTTTCAGCTTGTAGATGTACACAGGACATACGACCACCTCGCTTATGTGGTTCCCAGATATGTAAATGTATAATGGGTTATTCCAAAAATTAGGGGTCCATTTTTTTCTTGTCCCTGTCATATCTGACGTATGATTTTGTAAGTTCAGAACACATTTTTCTAATTTCCAAGAGTGATGAATTAATGTAAACTACCTGCAAAACAAATAGTAATAGCTTGAAATCAATTCCGCTGATATTTCCATGTCAAATAACAAAGGTCAGGTGTTCTGGAATTACCCATATATGGAAACAACATCATCTGAAAAAAGAGTGTCCAACTAACTGTGGGGGGCCTCAAAGGACCCCTTTTTACTGTAGGCCTACCTATTATTCAACTGTACCTCGTCTAAAACGTGTAAAAATTACGCAGTAGCAGGATTCCAGATGATCAAGCAAGTTTGGCAGCTTTTGGACATCATAGTATACCAAATAAAGTTTTTTATTATGCCAACGCGCAGGTCTATGGTGACGTGTGCTCTGAGCAGAAACCAGAGACTTTTTGACGTAAAGGACTCGAATGCAGAAAGAGGCAAATAGTGTCTTGGCTACAAGTTCAAATGATTACGATAAATTGTGTGGATTCCCTGATCGTGGAACCTTCACCCATAATTATGTGTCCATCTTTTTGGAGTGGTTTGAATTGTTTTCTTTTTAATGTACAATCCTAGAAAAAATGTAACCAACTGAACAGAGATTGTAGCATTTGGGGTTGAGTGGCTGGGCCAGTTTGCATGGACCACATTCGAATGACGGTGCTCATTGAATACACTTTGTTTTAACCGTTAAACACAAAGTATTGTTTGGTCTGATGGATGTTGCTGTATGAGCAGTTACGATTACAGAATTTTACAGAATAGCTTTCTGAATATTTTTCTGCTTAGAAATCAAACAAACAAGGAGAGATAATTTGCATAGCACATTCATGGACAGTTTTGCTTATTGTTTGACTAGAACTCTACACTGTCCACTTCATGGTGCATATTTTAGCCTGTATTGGACGGACTAAGAAAAGGCTTCACAGTTATGACCGTTTTGTGTACCTTGAGCCTTTAATGTGAGAGATAATGTAACTTAGTAACGGGCCATTCCCCCAGTTTGCCAGGCAACTGGAGATGGTGATGAGCAGGGTGATATCAAGATTAGGAAGGAAGTATCCAGGTATTGACCCCTGGGAACAAGACCCACAGATTGCTAGGTTAGTGTCTGATTGTGTGTACCAAGAATGCTTTCATGGTTTTACTGCGCTTTTTTTTGGTGAGCTTAAAGAGGCAACCTGGCACAAACGTTGAAGAGAAATACCTCTCTCTTGTTTTTAAATTGATCTTGCACTTATTCTCATCAAGGTCAAGCACTGCATCTAGGTTGGTTTGAGAGTAGACACTTCAAGGTATGTGAAAGGAGGGGAGAGGGGAGAGACTGCAATTTGGGGCAGTGAGACTGGACTACTGTTTGTGGCCTGGACCATGGTGCAAATTGGAGGGCTTTTATTATTTGAATCAGCTCCTGTGTATGCTGCTGCAATGTTTTTGTTGGTATTTATTTAAATGGAATAATTCAGTTGATATCCTGCTATCAATTAATGCTAATTGGTAAACAGTCGACTTGACTCTTTAGTGAAGTGCTTCAAATTGCCAGTTGGTTTTGATTAAATGTTAACAGCCAAATTCATTTTGAAACGTGAATGAACACCAAGGTTTGTTCCAAAAAAGGACCCCAAAAGTGTCCTTGTAAGTTAGTTCCAAATAACAAAGCTCCATGACTTTTCTGGTTTGGGATCTTCATTGACTACCAACCCTTCAGTCGTGTATTATTGACTCGGGAAACATGTTTCTTTTTTTCCCCCTTTGGCCACCCGCAAACCTGGCTGACATTTAAACATGGTATGCATCAGACTCAGTCTGCTGGGAAAAAAAAATGTGATGGGTATGCCCACATTCTATGGTAGCTCAGGAAATAAATCTGTTGGTATTTCAAAGGGGCACGTTGCTAACCCAAATTTAGTGATGCTTGGAAGAGCTTTTGTTCCTTATGAAAACATTTTTGACTCTGTAATCCCCTTCAGTGAAACCTATGATTTTATTTCCTTCCGAAGGAGTATCTTTTCAGTTTCAGCATTGGTTTACTTTTTTTTTTTGTCCGACCCAGAGTGCACCTTTAAGCTTACCCAACTATTTAATGTCAAATAGTTGACTAGCCTCTGCATAGGGCTTGTGCAGGTTTTATACTGGAGATTTTTCACACTGTTCCAACCAACTGGCAAGCAGAAATTCCACCACAGGCACATCACAATAAGCTGGCGTGCAGCTCTGTAAAGAGTGGAACTACGTACACAGAGGTTGAGCCAGTCGGCGGTTTGGTAGAGCGTCTGGTTCTGTGCGTGGAAGAGTGAGTGAGTGTGTGTGTGTGTGTTGGGGTTTGCGGGGGCAGGTCTACGCCACCAGTTTGCCCGTGTCGGAAGTGGGTTAGGAGAACAACACTGCAGAGGGCTGTGAGGGTGCTGGTGTCTCTGTGCTTCTCATTGGATTGTCTCTCTCTGTGTGGCGCGCGTGTGTGTGTATGTGTGTCTATGCATGTCTCCTCTGGAGGTGGCTGTCGAAGGAGCACCATCGTGATTGGTGCCCAGTCGATTCATCGATCGATTTTTTAGTAGGAGGGCCAGAGCGAGGAGTTGTACAGCAGCGGGAAGCGTGCGCCGAGTGTCTGGCAACAACTCAAGGTTCTTAACCATCTGTTCCATTTGACAGGTAGGCCGTGAGATACTGCAGTTTTCTTGTCATTATTTCATAAATCCAGCCCCAGTGTCGATGTATTTATACCTCCTTGGCAAAAGGAGACGGCGAGATGTGTGGAGAAACATTCCTCTTGGCACATCCATGCGCTCACTGGGTCAGCTAATTAGGAAGGATCCCTCTGATTGATTTAAATCAGTCTGCCAGTGTTATCATTATCAAGGATACTCTCCCAAAGTTGTCACAGTGACAGTTTGAATACTTCATGGGTCGCACCTCCAGGGATATAGGGTATTGCCGTGGCACTTTTTTCCGCCCCGTCTTTTGGAAAAGTTTGAAGGTGCCAGACACTAAATCATACATTGTACTGCGCATGAAAGGAGTCAATTGAAAGTTTGACAGCTGACAGAAGTATACTTTGGTGCCGTATTTGGAATTTTTTTTCTAGCTAGATCGAGCATGCGATTTTCTGTCCGTCTTTATTATTTGTTGGCGAACTATTAAATTCTCATGCTAATTTGGTTTTCTTTTACATCCATCTGCCAAATGCGGAAAAAGGTCACCATCTGAGGTACATGTAGTGGAAATGGCTTACAGTGGTTAAAATGGTCCAAACTAACTGCAGGTTATTGGGAACGTGTGCAGGCTTAAACTAGTTAAAACACAGTCCTGTCATCTGTTGTCGATGAGTGGGATCGTTGCAATATAAGAGGAAATGCCCACCCGATGACGTAGCTGTGACAGAATACATTTCTGCTTGTGCTTAGTAACTGTCGGCACTTGTTTTTTTTTTTTCAGTGAAGGTGTTAGCCTAGCGTTGGTAAAACCAGCTTTCAAAACTTGTTCGTGTTGGCTTTCTTGATAAAAAGTTGGCCATTATTATGAGGTATGGAACTTCAGAATGCACACTTCATGTCAAGTTCTCTTCTCCAACCGACCAAACATGAACTTTGCCCAGTCTGAAGATCATGCCAAATACATGTACATGACGTTAATGGATTTGATGTGGTTAATGTTACTGCGAAGCGGTAACTCTATAACTAGGGCAGGTAGTACGTGCTGAAAAGGCCCACCGTATATCATATCCAGGATATAGGACAGACCAATTGGTGGGCACGTTTCCATGGGAACCGGCCGCTGGACAAATAAACTGGTTTTGTGGTACCTGGGAGGGAGAGAAGAGAAAAAGGAGTTTTAAGATTTGCTTGTGAGAACCGTGGGTCCTGACAACGTGTGACCGATTTGTTGGGAAGGGGTCATTGAACTTGTGGTGTTGATTGGGCGAGCACTTTGACAGATGTTTTGTTGGAGCATGTAGAGAGAGGTCTGCTCATTAGCAACAATGCGGAGGAGGTCCAGACGTCCTGGCACATCTCAATCTTTTTCTGAAGATTGTGTCGCGTGGAAATCAACTTCCAGAGATCGTATAAGTTATTTTCCCATTCCCTGACTCTTCCCATGATAAAAAGTCATTTTTCCACCTGTGCGTGTTTCCAGATTTGTTTCTCTGGTTTTGAGGAAGGGACTTTTCTTTCAGTCTGTGCAGTTTCAAACCGTCCAACTTTTTTTGGAAGGGGAGGGGGGGAGAGTTGAGAATTTTACCCCAACTTAAACAGAGAACATCATCAGCTCCATGTGAAAAATTCCTCCTCGTTGTTCGCTCCAGCAACATGTCACATGCAGCATGCATAGAGAAGTTTTCAGTTTTTATGTGACACCACATAACCATTCCATCTGTTCATGTCACCTCACGTTAACGTTGGACTTGACTTTTGCATCTTTCTCGTGAGTCAATAAACTGCTCTTCTTGTTGACACGGGCCGACTGTCAACAAGGGAGAAAAAACGAGCGGGTCATTCACAGGGGGCTGGTACAGACAGCTCTGGCATTTAGCTAACAAAAGATCTGTGTTGACTATGACAGCTGAATGGGTCTTTTTTTTTTCTGTAGACCTGTCGCTCATTACAGAAATACCTTAAACGCGTCTGGCTTTGTGAGGATTCCACCTATAATGCTGTCCTTTAAGGGATATTCTGAACGAGCCCTTTTGAAGCAGTTAAAGTGGCTTGTGTCTGCTCATCTTTTGTAAAGCAATGTTGCAGCTTTTGTGCATATGAAACCCTAGGCTGAGGTGAAAGGGGGTTTGTCTTCTGAAGCCGCTGATGTTTCAAATTCAGGTTGAGAAATGAAAGATGTACATATACACCAAAGCGCAGTCATGCAATTGGGTCAGGTTTTTCAAGAGAGGCAAGTTTTAAGTTGTCAGCCAAACATTAATGATTATCTTGCAGCTAGAAGGTGGTCACATTGATGGCGTTTCCAGCGTCCATACTGGATTCTGAAATGTTCCAACTGTAACCCCAACTTTATGCTTCGTGGGTTTAAAGACACTCTGTCATTTATTATGGTTGTCTGCTGTGCAAATGCGTGGGTTTAACCGTTACAGTTGATAAAAAAAAAAGGATTTGAAAGCTGTTCACAGAACCCAAACACTTCATCAGTCATCCCGGTGTCGAGGAGGGCCAATTTGCTAACAACAACGGGAAAAACGCAGCCAAATATTCGCCAACCTGCACCACCCTGGGAGTTAAGAAAGCGTGGCATACCACAGGATGTAGTAACCGTCTAGGCGTGCGAGCCTTGTATGGTATGTCAGGCTGAGTGCAAGGGATGAGGGGAGGGGATTCAGTATGTGTTCAATGAAGGCGATGCCTCAGAGGCCGGAACAAGAGTGAAAGAAAAGAAGCTCTTTCTCCGCTTAAAGATTTTGGCTTGCGGTGAACATCTATAGCGATTGGAAAATGAGCAGAAATTGAATTTTAAAGGTACGGTCCACCACTTGCAGTTGTCCAGAAAGTAGCAAATGAAAATATTGTTTTGATTGATGCACCACAGCTCTCAAGTTTTGTAAACGTGATTGACTAAAGCAGCTTTTCCTCCGACAGTGCCAGTTTTCTACCCGAGTTGGATGGACTTGTCCCTTCAATGAAAATACACAGCGTGGTGGATTTGTTGTTTTCTTGGGCAGTAGGATGTGGTGGCCGAATCACGGGACTCTTGCTTCTCACATTACTGATTACTACCCCATAATCAAGATTATCGCGTACACACATAGGTGTGTGATGTTGATTTTGGTGTACCAGAAGTTCATAAAAAAAATCCAAAACGAAGGAACCAGCACAGGGACTTTAGTTGAATTTAATGATCGTTGACTAATGTTATCAGAATGTGTGATTTCACACACACTCACAATGACGGGATTTCTCAGCAAGAGGAAATGAGAGGCAGAATCCAAACCAAATTGTTTCCAGTCCATGAAACGCCAGTGCATTAGCGAGTAAGTGTGCTCAACTCCGAAGGTTTCTGTTTGACAAGTTGTGAAAGGTTTCCTTTTCTGTCACTGACCTTTTGGCACCTCTGCCTGCCTTTTTTCCCTTTAATGTCCCCCATCCCACTCGATATGAGCACACCTCTTCAAAGCATTTTCTTTGTTCTTTTGTTGCCTAATCTTTCCTTTAAAAAAAAAAAAATCCGGTGAAATTACATCCTGCCCCGCAGCTTACAAATAGTGGTAGGTTTCAAAACAGAATCATTCAGCCTGACGTTGGTCCATTCAGGAGCGGGACACATTTTACATGGATCATGAAAGCGACACCCGGCAGGCCTTGCATTGCAGAGGCTGACTTCAGGACAGTTGTACAAGCTTGCGGTTAAAGTTTTCTCGGACAAGAAGTGCTTTTTTAGACTTTTTGACAGCTTTGTGACTTTTAATTTTGGAGGGGTACGGAGAGAAGGTAGGCCTCAATATGTCAGTTTGAAACTAAAACTGTGGCTGTTCCTATGTGGCAAATTGTAAGCTAAAGGGGGCAGTTCTCTGAACAGTAGCTGTAGCTTTGTGATGGAAATGCCCCTTATTTGTGGGCACCAAAATAGATAAACTGTAGTTGGTATTGTGAGTTCCAACAATGGGGTGTGTCGATCAAGAAAGGAAGACATGTGTCTTCTGTAAGAGAGCCTGGCATATGATTTGCATTCCACATCATCGTCACGGTCGCGGACACTATGTGTAACAATCCAAGCAGTAATAAACTTAAATGGATTTCAGTAGAGAGGTCTGTGCCCCTAGTCACTCAGGTGAAATTCCTCGAGTCTGAAGAAGCAAAGATTTAGGGTTAGTTCCTTGGTCTGTCACCTAATTGCCAGTCCGTCTGCCCTGTGTGGGGGTACCCTGGTGTGACAGCATTCTGACAAATTGGTCGGCCATCCTCCCTGTCAGTCCTGGTGATAAAGATGCTACTGAGCCGCCTGCCGCTTTCAATTTGTCGCTTTCATTTTTCAAGCGGGGCATCTTTTCCTCACAGCAGCTCCACTGAAGGACCCTGGGCGGCGAATCTAGCCGGGGCCTGTGGCCACTGGCCACCTTAAAGTTTAAAAGTGTCACCGCCATGACCTTTTCCAAGGTTGTTATAACACTGACATTGGAGACACAGTACGCAGCACCCTTTCCACTAGGCACTGTCTGTCACATGTGTTTTGCTCCAGTTAATGCTCCATCAGGGGATGTCAAGTCTTATTCAGGGCTTTCCATTCATCATGTAAGTTTGTAAATGCTGTACATGTGCCAAATGCTTCCTGAGAGCTTAAGAGCGGGAAAGTATCACTTCTTGTACTTAATCCACAAGCATTTCTGGTACTTAATCTAGGAATTAAACCTGCAACCTCTTGCTCAGCTGTGCTGATTTCTTTAAGTACTTGACCACCTTCAGCCTTTATCCAGTCAGTGTCATTCATTTAGTAAAATGCCGTTTCTTAACACACTTCCCTACCTTTAAAAAAATGTTCCATGGTATCAACTCCATGCAGTTGCTGCCAAATTGTGTAAGCACAGTGCCTACTTTTCAATTTCATAGTCGCAGATCGGCCCTTGGGGGATACAGTTCCCTACAAACAGAATCGCATCGAGAAAGTTTGTATTTGTTTGATTAAAAAACATGGTGCCGATAAGCCACTTAACCCCCGGCTCGGCGCTTTACAAATCTGATAGAAATCTTTCTCCCCTTGCGGCTCTCTTGCAGCCGCGGGATCACCCTCTGCTGTACTTTTTTTCTGAAGTTATTGCCGTGCATGTCTGCGATCCGGCCTGAGAAACCCAAGAGTGTGCGTCTGCCTAATAATGTGCGCCTAATGGAGCAAGGAACACCAGGCCGGGTTCCTTTGCTCAGTGATCTGTCCAAGGAGACAATTTCACTGTCCAAAAGGTATTGCATCACTAATGGACAGCTGTTAAAATATAAGATTCTAGAGGACATTTGGCATTGGTTTATACACACACGTTGCTTATTAATAAGATTTTCGAATATGTCTGACCGAGGTGTATACCTTCTCTGCGTAGGGGGTCGGTGGTGAAGATAATTAAGTAACATTGTGCATGAGCATGAACATTTTGTTGCTGGTTGTTCAAAGCACATTCATTATGCCTTTGGCCTTGATGTATGCTGAACAGGCAAATCTAAATGTCTGTGTTCTCCCCTTTCTCATAGGTTAAAACTATTAGCTATTTTGAGGCATTTTAACCACCATTTTATGTGATTCTCAATTGGTCTGGTCACTGTATGGAAACTGTACAATAGAATATGCAGAATAGGAAGGGCTTTTAGGTTTTTATAGTTTGAAGAACAATTATGTCTAAATTTAAAAAAGGGAACTAAAATGAAACTCTTAAGTTCCTGGGAATCCTTCATGAGGAAGCTACAGATTCTATCAGTGCAGATAAACCAGTTTCCTGTTGTTTGTAAATGGAATCTAGACACAACGTAAACCCTACATGTAAAGTCACAGGGACGGGGCTCTTGAGTTCCAACTTTATCAGAGTACTGAAAATAAACCGAGTGTTGAATTTCAGCCCGGTTTTCACTTGTTTCAGACGGAACATCGTGTCACCGTCCGCAATTTTTGAATGTGCAGCCACCGGGCGAGAGTGAAAGTTGGCTCCGGTAGTGTAGGGCATTTGGAGTGCCCTCATAGGCTGTGTCACCCTCCAGGATGTTAGGGGGAGACGGAGTAATAGAAACAAGATAGCTATGTTTGTTGTTTGGGCGTATGGAATCACGGATCTGGGTTTGGTATTTCCTGAAGAAAGTGTTTGTTTTTTGGTTGTGAAAATTTTACCGTTAAGAACTTTAATGTTTTGCTCGCTCCAAACAATTAAAGTAGGCCTACACGTCTATTCCTGTTGCTCAACACATTGTTAAAGTCTGCTTAGAAGTACCTGTTTAATGAAATGGCAGTGGGCTAGGCACTCTAGAGTTTTGCTTAGCGAAAATATACGGTCACACTTGAGGCCTGTGATGAGCGGAAAATTGTTAGCTTGATAACAAAAGTGCAGAATGAAGTTCCTCCTATTGATAGACGGTGTCGGGTGTCCAGATGCCAATGTCCAATAAATAAGAACTATCTTCCCAGTCTGTAGAAGGCGAATATATATTGAGAGTCTGTGGACTGCCCTGGTCAAACAAACAGCAATAAAACTGACGTTGTGCCGGTGTGATACAACAAGGATATCATTCCTCTTTCACTGGCCGAAAATGGCTCCTTGGAATCTTCAGATACCGTGGCTATCATAAATGTTCATTGCACTTATGTGGTATGCCATTTTTTTCTTACACATTTTCATATTTAGCTTTATCATTTTGTAGCATTTTCTTGTTCTTCAACTTTTTTTTATTTGGGGGAATAAACAAAGGGATTCCTCAAATTGCACATGGACTATTTTTTTAGTAAACCCAGACAGTAACTGTTCCCTTCATTATCAACTGATTTCCTCCTTTCTGTTTTTGCACGGTATGCTGTTACAAAGTCTCACATAACTTGGAATTGCCTCCCCCCCTTCTATAGATTCATGAATGCAACTCTGGAGAAAATCTGAGAGAAAAACACGGTGCCAAAAAGTCAGTTTGTGAGAAGAAAAATGCATGCCAGTGCTAGCAGTGGTGATATTAAGAGACTGGTAACAAGCACAGTGATGTATGTACTTCTCGGCTTGGTGGGGATTCGAACCTGCACTCAAACCTATCCGAATTTTGAAACTGAAGTGTGCTATCTTGACTTCCTCGTATAAAAGGCTCACTCCACAGCTGATAAAATACCCTCCCTCGACATGGCTAGGCTGTCATGTTATCCATTTGTATTTTTGCCTACTTCCTCTTAGAATGCAATATATGGTACATGTAGGGAAAGGGTTCTGTGAGCTTTTTAATAGAATATGCTATAAAACCCCAGATGTTGCTGATGCTGAATCAACATTCAGTTTTGTGAAAAATCAGCCGTGCGTGTCATTCATAGTTTTGTGCTGGCAGTATCAACCCCCCCGACTGATGCACAATTTTTATTTTTTGTTTAAAGCGTGCCTGGAGTAAAGGGAAGGTCTAGTTAGTAGAACCGTTTGGTGGTAAAATTTGATGCATGTGGAGTTGGTTTATTTGGCTGTATGAGCGGGGATGGCATGCAGACATTGCCAAGTCGGCTGGTAGTCATCTCCAACTGGTGTCCGGCAGTTCCAGGGTGCCTGTGACCCAATTATCCGCTTTTTCTCTGCTAGTAATCCAATTAATGTCGTCCGTTGGGGAATTACATGTATCAATATTGTGCACGGAATCTGCATCTGAAATTCAATTGCCGGTATGATGTTGTTCATTTCAAGGGGAACGTTTATTTGAGAGTGTTGTTTCTTCCCGTGTAGAACTCTTTACAAAGTCACCCATCCCCCAAATTTTGAGGTGTTATTGTTGGTGAGGTGTCAGTAATAATCTCAGATATGTGTAAATGCTTTTGTGATGTGCATTGCCTTGTATCTCATTGAGAAATACAGTCTTTCAGTTTGAGATTTTGCACTGAAATCAACAACCGAACTTACAGCATATGACAAGTCCAAATTCTGAGGCCATTTCTAAGACCTGACGGAACTCATTTCGTTTGTGAATTGTGGACTGAAGGGAAAGTGGTTGTATCCAAATTCCCTTCAACTTTTGATCTCATAAATTTTGCGCTGCCAAGATTCAAAATCATGGAGATACGCCTTGGTCAAAATCAAGACGAAGGTACAAAGGTACTTCAGATACCTTTTTTGGGGTTCATGCACAAACATCTTGTTGAGATAAAAAACACGAAACCTAAGGGGGCTTATTAATTTTAGTCTTCCTCCAAATGCCTTCAAACAATTTTTCCCGCTTGCTGGCTTGTTTTCCTTCTTACATTTTTTGGCCCGGGGCACGAAACGCTCCGTCTGCCTGCCTGCCCTTTCAGATCATCCAATAATGAAATTCTCATCTTTCGTGAGTCAAACAAAGAGGAGATCCTCGTCTCTTCCTCAGCCTTGACACGCGCCGGCAATGACTCTTTTAGCACAGATAGGATCGCCGCAGAACCGAACGTGTTTTCAGGCCACCAGACCGCCGTTGATTTCTTCACTATCTCTCACCCTGGGGCGCCACGATCATCTCCACAGTGGTTGTCGGTCCGTATGCCAGGATGCTATCATCTGCAAAGAAGAAAGTCATCCTATTTCCCCTCCCCCCTACATCAGATCTTCATCTCACTTTGATTAGGAGCCAGACAGTAAAACTTTCTTCATCAGGAGTGGGGATTTTATCTCGAGTGGGAGTATGATTGTGTGTGTTTTTTTCTAAATATTTGAGTCAAGTTCTCAACATTCTAAGATAATGTGGTCTTTGTAATTAATCAGCTATAACTGTGTTTCCTGATCATAAAGATGCGGACAATTTTCTATAGCTCATTAAGTGTCATAATATGTAAACACAAGCACGTCACGCATGGTAGGTCAGTGTTTGCATACAGCTGAAAGTATTCTAATTGGTTGAAATCATTGAATGGGATTTTGAACAACTCGTGACAGGACTCAGAATGTGTTCCCGTCATGCTGTTTGTATTCCTCAGACAGAAGGCTGTATGCTTAAGATGCCAACATTAACCCAGATTCCATCCCATGGGTCCAATATCCCTAACATCAGAATCTGTCATCATGTAGCCACAAATATCCCAGGTGGAAAGTCGTTTTTTTTTTTTTTTTTTTATTTAATTCCTGGAATAAAGATTTAGATGACGGGCTGCACGGTTGAGGTAAAAACCTTTAATAACTCATCCGTCATCACCTTCAAAGCCAGTTGAAAATTGTGGCCCAAAGCTTAACACGTCCGCCAAGGATGCTTCGCATTTTCATTGCAGGGGAAGATTGTGGACTGGAAACCCACTGCCTCACCTCAAGAACCAGCAGGGATTAAATCCAGGCAGTTTTGGTACACGTACCTCTAACCTTGCCCAATACCAGCAGGGGCCTTTCATTTAAAGCAGTTGTGTCCTTGTAACAGAACCTTTTTTTTTTTTTTGGTACAAAGGCTCATTACAAGTTGGTTGAATGAAGAGAAAGAATTTAAGGTCTGAGGATAGAGACGAGCTAGCCTCCTTGTAAGTTTGCCCTAGAATATAGGCCGTCGGTTACATGAAATATTGAGGATTTCTTCCTTGGTTTCTGTCACATATTGGAAGTTGCTGACAGAGACTGCTTGCAGTAAAATAGAATTAACAAAACATTTGGCACACATGAAATTTACAGAATTCAGAAGCATTCGTATGTAAAATATCTTGCACCAAAAGCAGGGATGGTCTGTCACTCGTGAAACTTAAAATATGTCACACCTGCAGCTTTGTGATTTCTCTGATTTTCATTGACTCGGGGCCTTCATTTGCTTATAATTTCTCTGAATTTTGTGGGTCCAGGGTTGTCCGAAGCAGAATAGCCCAAGTTCTGTTTTACCCAAGTGCAGACAGTACAGGTCTTTGATTCTCTGGAAAATGTGCCGTATCCTCTTTTTTAATACAAGTGATCAAACAGTGCCTCCATTTCCCTCCCGAGCTCTCGAATCCAACTGGCAAGTTTAATGGACGAGTCTGCCCCTCTGTTGGTAGGTCACCAGTCCATCATTCCTCGTGCTTAACATTGAGTCTTCCAGAGAGGGTTGTGTGGGTGTACACCATGCAGCGGCATACATGTACATGAACATGTACATACTGTATGATGTACGTGCCTGGGCCAGTGAGGTTGACTATATTTGGCCGTGTGCCCAAGCGCCTGCTGTGCCCAGCATACTTGGTGTTTAGTCGTACCAAGCAGGGCTGGAGGTGACTTTTTATTTCTCCTGGCTTTTTTTCCCCCTTTTTTTTGGGGGGGGGGCATGGTGAGATTTGATTTCAAAGTCTTTCTAGAGTTGGTTTTGGCTGTCTGATTAAGACAGATTGGGATGAGGGGAATGCAAAAATTGCCAGTGACTTGACTGGCCTCCGGGAAAAAATGTTACCGTTTCCCGTTGCCGTCCAAGAAGTAATTTTTCTCTTTGAAAGATTTCTTGTTCAGGATGGCAGACCTTTTCAGTTTTCTGTTGGCCTTAAAGAAATGGTGCTGATTCTTCCTCCTTCTCATACAGAAAGAGAACCACTTCTTTTCTGGAAGTGACTGCCTCATTTTCTCGTTCATAGTTGTTTGAGAGGAGAAAAGTGGGAAGTGTTTGTCTCTGTGGTATGCTTTTCCGGAAAGGTTTATCACATGTGCATAACAGACGAGCAGAAAATCTGTGCCGTGAGTTGTTCTTTCATGCCAAGTTTAGTCTTAAGCCCAAGATTAAGTTTGGCCAGCTGCAAATGTGTTCAACATATGGACTTACAACAGGGGGTAATTAGATTGAGCCGAGCAAACCAGACCAGTGCAGATCCGAGGGTTGTACAATCATCCAGTACCTTGTCTTGGGTGGTTGTACTTTTTGAACGTGCATAAAGCTTCCCGGAAGTTGGAAATCACCTTTTGTAGTCTGTCCCCTAAAAATGTGTCACTGAGGAGTAGCCTTGCAATTTTACTTCTCAGTAGTTTATTGATTAAAAAGATGGAAATTTATCTGACAGTTGTAACTTTTTCATTTACAATCAATCATTCGCCACTGGAATGTTACATCTGTCAAAAGATAGTGTTGTGAAATTGGAGTTTTCTACTCCACAGAAGTCTTGTGTGTGCTGCTTGTTCTCCTGCGCTATCTTGTTATACAATGAAATGGCAGTCACTGTTCCAAACGCATCTACTTTGTAACAAACATAAGTAAAGTTCTCTCGCCTTGTCTTTTTTTCCAGATTTCTTGAAACAGTGCTTTTATTTCTTTGAGTTTCTCAGATAATGTTGTAGGACAGGGTAACCCCAAAGAGTGTGAAGCACTGGGAATGCTTCAACACTGTGATGAAAACGAATAGAACAAAGGTGTGGTTTGGCTCCGAAGCAACAACAAATGGCCTCTTCCTGTCCTGGCAAGTCTCCTGTATAAACAAAAGAGAGGTCGCATACCCTGACTCTGCCTTTGACCCTTACATACCCAAACAAAAAAACTGCGGGATGGATGTGGACTGAATGAGTGCTCTCTCCAAATTATCTCGTTGAGGTGATGGTTGACCTTGGCGGGCACTATAAAAATATTTTTTTGTGTTCAGGCATCCAGGAAGTGGGGTCATCCTTGTGGGCAGGTAAGAGCTTCCTCTTCTACTTCTGATAACAGTCATAGTAATACTGGGTAGGACGTATCTGTATTTAGCAGGTTGACGCACTCGACAGCGACAAAAGACCGAATTCCTGGGCCGCCGCGAGGAAAAAATATGTTGAGCGGGAACAGCCGTCCCGTTTCGGCTGGCCGTTTTTGGTTTAGTGAGGCTCTGGAACTTGTGCCCTCTGTTGATAAGATGGGGGGGGGGAGATGTGATTCCGATTGTGTAGAAATTGACTTCGGTATGTTGGCTGAGCAGCTGGTCTCTATCGGTTTAAAGTAGATCTAATGAGAAGCTTGAAGCCCAACAACTTGGGGGGGGGGGAGGAGATAGGACTCTTGTAGGAGATGTAGCACTGAGGCACTGGGGTCTGGAGAAGAGACTAAAGAGATTTCCTCCCACAAAAATCTCGTCCCCATCCAACCTACTCTGGAAGGATTGTGACATTAGGCTGTCCCCAATGGCACATTGGCTTATCTCAGTTGGAAACTGCCTTTAGTTTGCACCAGTCTGCCATTCGTAAGACACAAATTTGATGGCAAAATTTTGGTTCAAGAATTGCACAAATCAGCAACCATGTCACCAAATTCCTCAAATCAAGATCTAGAGTCTAGAACGTGATTGGAAACATTCAGGGTGAGGGTAGACTGAAACCCTTTACCTATCCTCTTTGACCCCAGGGTTTTCTGCACTTGCAAACCTCACTTCAAGTGTGGGCAGTATAGTGCAGGATGCTATGGACTCAGTTATAGTTATTTTACTTGAACAGTGTTATATGTGACCCACTCTATGAAAATGAGTGTTAAGTCGCCAGAGCCACTTTTTGAGTTTTCATTTGTATTGGAAAGAGCAAATTGAGTTTTTTGTTTTGATGCATCACTCAGTTTGGCATCCTGATGAAAGTGGATGTTCCATGGTGAACAATGCTGTGGGTCCCTATTGGTTTACACTGTGCAAAAGTATTCTTTTGAACTTTTTACTCCAAAGTGGCTCTGGCAACTTAAGACTCATTTTCACAGAGTGGGTCACATATGTGTGCCCGTCTGGTATTGTGTAATTAATCAACACCCCACCTTTGAATTTTGTTACATTTGATTCCCCCCCCCAACTGAGCTTGGCATGAATCAATTACATGTATCATGTAGATCTGTCGAGGGCTTTCGACCTACCAGTAACATTTTGCGCTGATCTGGCAATAAACATGTCAGCCTTGACTGGATTCTCCATATATACTGCACCTTGATGAGTGAAAGTTATGCCCGAAATAGCTTGGGCAGAATTTGGTGTTATTTTGGGTGCGTGTGGTTTGTGGACGGCCCATCTGTCAATATGCATACAGTTTTAATGTTTAGAAACTGACAGTGTTTGCTTGGTGCTACCAGGCAGCTGAACTAAGTTTGTAGCAATTGAAAAGGTGGCGGTATTCAGGAAAAAATGATTAAAGCAATATGCATGGCCTTCAGCGGAAGCTGTCCCAACGCGGGGCATACCAATCGTCTGCATTTACATAACTCCTTTAGTTGGATGCATGTGTGACCTTTTTTTTTTTTACACCACTCCCTGCTTTCCCAGTGCACCTTTGTCTCATCGGGGTCAAGGTCAGCAATGTTGTTGTTTTCGGGGTCATCCTCCCAGTGTGGTATGTAGGTCGGTTCCCGCATAATGGAGGTGGCAGTAACAGGCTGTTTTGCTCCATTTGGTTCCTGTGGGGCAGTCAACTCTGCTTGACAAATGAGTTATGAGCAGTTGATACAGGGGACCAACCATGGCAGTAGTGTCTGTAGCAGGACGGCTTAGCCGGTAACCTCATTCTTAGCAGAAATGTGCAGTACTTGGCTTACTTGTCTATTGCCTGGCAAAATCATGCGCCTTAATACAAGTCATGACATAGTGCTTCAGGGCATCAGGTATAAGACAGTTCAAAAATGGAATTTCCATATGTCTGTCTACTTTCAAGTTTTGTTTTTAGAACATGAATTTAGAAAATGTTAGGTTTGAAAGCAGAAATCTGAGCTAGGCTTTTGCCGATAGAAACACATTTTCATGAAATACAACCTTCAGGTATATGGTTAAACCATCTGTGTACTGTTCCCTTTTGGACCCCTGGATATCGGACATTTTAATTCTAGTGTAAGTGAGAAAAAGAGAGAGATTTATGTGGCTGTGGAACATTCCAGTTGCAACCAGGTGATGTGCCATTGTAAGGGAGCATTTCATAATTGTTGAAGGCGGTATTTACTGCGGTACCGCTGTTTTTTTTAGCGGCACCGTACTGGTTACCCGAAAGGGCTTAATGCTGGTACCGTCAAAAAACAGCGGTACCGCAGTAAATATCGCCTTCTGTAATCATGAAACGTTCCCTAACATAAGATTCTGTCCCCATTAAAATCTTCATCATTGCTCATAATAACAGTTACTGTTGGTTCGCCGAGTTTTGTTTAGTCTTTCTTGAGGCCTGGCTTCCCAATTTTGAAGAGTTTATTGCTTGATTGAGGAACCCAGTTTCCAGTCGCCGTTACCTTCAGCTGCTTGGCTAACAATCACGTTTGAATGGGCTGGTGATAAAATCTGCTACAAGTTTGCCTTTTAAATTGCTCAGTTTTTCTGGATAGTTGTGAAATCGACCATTGGGCTAATTGGACGAGAAGACTGTCCAGTCAGTGTACCCTGACCAATGTGCCTACACTCACTTTCTCACCCGTCTGAACTATTGACAAGCAGGTTTCAGTCGCGGGATTTGCTTGCTCATTGGAAGTTTGTGATCAACCACCCGGGAGCCAGCCATGCCCTTCAGGGCACACATTTGCTACTTGACAGAGAGACACAGTTGAAATAAAGTGTCTTGCTTATGGACACAAACTTGACGAACTCGTATGCCCTTTCCTCAAACTGGCTTCAAATCACCTTCATGGGGTTCTACACACCTTCAATGAAATGCAGCACGGTTGCTCCCGAATTGAACACGAATGTGAAAGTACAGCTAAAGGTTACATCTGTCTGTCTGTTCGCTGAGGTGGTAATATTTTTAAAATGCGGCTGTTAAATCACTGTAAATAATAGGATTTGCCAGGCTGTGTTTAGCTTACATGTGAAGGAATAGTGCATGGCCCGAGGCTAGGTATTCATATATATGTATTTGATGTGGAAGCCCAGATCTAGACTACGCAAAAAGTGTGCTGTTAAATGTCGACAGCAAGGTAGTTTTGCTAGAATAATTGAGAGAAAGACTGTCTCTTATTTTCTTTTCAATTAACAAAGAAATTGCAACTCCAGGAAGCTCAAATTTGAGCTGTGTTCTTTAAAATAAAATGAAATGAATAAATTGTGGGGTGACAGGGTTAATCAATATGGCCATTGTGACAAAATAGCCGCGCAGCATTTTGGTCTCTTGGAATCCTGTGTTTGCTCCATTATTTTATCATCAAATTATAATTCTTGTTTGTTGTTTTTTTGCTTTGTGGCATTGAGGTTTTAATAAAACTGGGATGACTTTTTGGAAAACTTTTAAACAAAGGAAAGACATCTGCTGTCAAAACCCAAACCACTTGGGGTGTGCGAAAAAGTTGGCATTGAAGGATTTAGATTGGTTTTTAATGGGATGTTTGCATCAGAAAACTATTGAAGCCAGCCCCACTGCTGCAATATGGTCATGAAGTCCTCGCTGCATGCGTGGGCGGAGGTATCTTTATTCCTGTTTCACATTCGCCCTTCATTACAGCAGATGTGCGAACGCCAGATGTGCACGCTGGTCCCACAGGGAGTGGTCGCATTCAGCATAATGCCCACTGTCTATTCCAGTCAAATGTTGGCTTTGCTGTGTTTGCACTTTGAAATTTCATCCTTGAAATTCATCTGAGCTCCAAATGTTGAAGATGTGAACTATCTCCATCAAAGTATTCATTTAATATGATAAAGAGTTCTTGGCGCTTGGAAAAAAATTACGCATACCGTGAATAAACATTTCAGATTTATTCCGGTCATGGCAGTAGGATTTAGCAGCGACAAGGTGGCATTGACGCATAATGATTTCATGTACGTGATAGGTCAGTGGCAGATATGCACACCGTTTGGTTGTCTTTACACCCTGGGCAATTTTCAAACAGCTGATGCCTCCGAAGGCCCATCTATCCTCATCATAGTTGCCGTGGCAACAAGGTATCGGAGGTGGCTCTTAACACCTCTATTAGGGTTTAAGTGTGAAGAGCTTTCTCCCACCAATTTATGGAAGATGTTATGTGCTAAGTAAATACTTACCTGGTAACCAGCCAAGTAGTGCATTGCACACCGTTTTAACTGGTGGCCTGTCTTTACTTTTTATAATAACAAATAACAAATTTGACCCAGAGGTACTCAAAGTCAAACAAACTGTCTTGAATGCATCATTTATGTTTTCTTCTGTGGCTTTTTTTACTCGTCTTAGTTGATCTTCTCCCAAGAGTACGTGCGTGCCATGGACGGCTCCTTCCACCCCGGTCACTTCTGCTGCAACCACTGCGACAAGTCGCTGAGCGGTATGAGCTACATCCTACGGGAAAACAACCCCCACTGCATCCCCTGCTACAACGACCTGTTTGCCAACACCTGCGCCGAATGCAACCAGAAAATTGGACACGACTCCAAGGTAATGCTTGCGGTCGCGGCAGTGTCGTAGCCAGAGTCTGACACAAGTCCTTTCACAAGTCCTTTCTCGAGACCGGTCATAACTTGAGTGGTTGGATGATTACAAAGGAATTTGTTGGTCACAGCTTATTTGAATAGTTTGTGACTCCGGTCCTGGACCAGTGGCTTGTGATGGGCTTCAGATGGCCTTGCAGGGACTCGTAATGAAGTCAGTCACAGTATTGGATCACAAAACCCATTTTGCATTGGGTTCTGAAACCATTCTTAAAACACTCAAGATGTGTGACTCAACCAAACAAATGAGCCACATCTCATAAGTTACCAGAGTCACTAGTGAGTTCAAGCCCGTAGGCTGGAGGGGTTCGGGGGGTTTGACCCCCCGCTCGCTTCCAAGTTCCGTTCATTGGTGTGTGTGGGGTTTTTTTTGGTTGTTAGAAATATATAACTTTAATATAGGGGCCTACTACAATTTTCTGAATGTAAGCCGCGGTTTATACATTGATTCTCACGCGGAAAATGTCTGTGCGGTTTATAATGAACTAAACTAAACGCCGCTCCATGCCTGCAGCGCAGCAGAACCCGGACCAACGCCGCGGCCAGCCAGCCACGCGTACTACCGGCGCAGCGCAGCGTTCCGGACGCGGGGACAAGGCAGTTTTCATTGGTTGTCCTTTACATTGGCTCTACTCAAGTGTTGGAAAGGAAACCAGTCCAGAAAGACTTGTAAAGGCCCTGTAAGTACCGTTCGCCCCTCAAACATTGTGTGGTACATCTGTTAGTTTTTGTCTTTTACGGTTGTGTAATCCATGTTATTTATCATTTTAGTGGTCTAAAAAAGAACAGCGTCATGGCCCATCCAGCGAGGACTCGGGACACTAATCCAGCCCACTAAAATTGGTATTTTCAAGGACTCAAGAAAGTTTAGGCTCAATGAAAACACTTGTTCGTGCGCTGCTTCACGTTACAATTGGAGAATGCGCACCGGAAAGTGGCGCGGACCCTATGGGCACTTCGAAATTTCACTTCTAACATTTGTGTATGGAGCAACATTTTATCTCCAATTTCACAAAGGGAGAAATTTAATCAAACTCCAAATATTTTGATTCATAAATGTCGATTTCATATACCCGCTACAAAGTTCCAATGACATGTTAATTTGGCCCGATTTTCTGATTTCTTTTCCAAAGTGCAAAATGAAATGTGCCCTAAAATATTCTTTTTTTACCATTTTTAGTGAGGTGAGTGGAGGTAATAATGATTTACTAGAATGTATCACTTTTTTTTAGAACTTCTGACTTTTTTTGTGGGATTTTCTGAGAGTGTTTTAATAATCATGTTCAAATCATTCGCTCGCCGTCACCCAGCGCCCGATTCAAGGTGCTGAGTGAAGAGCGAATTCATATACCAGGCCAATGAATATTGAAAACTGAAGTAGGGGGGCCTATGCAAGTCTTACATGCATCCTTCGGTTCACGACAAACATGGAATTTGTTTGATGCTGTGCTCCAAAGCACATTATGATAGCCCTTTCCATAAAAATATGTGTTCACAGTGCCAAGAGTTACACTTTTGGATTTGACAACCCTCCCAGTCTCCGGTCAGGCAACAGGCCTGGAGTTCAAGGCCTTGTAAGGGGAATCCTACACAGTGTAAAATCAATGCGAACTCTCAAAATGTTTCACCCGCTCTGTGTCCAAACTGAGTAACGCATCAAATCAAAGAACTTGTTCTGCTCTTTCTAATGAAAGCTAAAACAAACCTACTGAAAGGATGGCCCTAAGACTCATTTCATGAGATCAGGTCATGTGTGAAAAGTGATTTTGAAGAGCCAACTCAAACTAGAAGTCAAAACTCAATACAATTCTCCTACCTTTCTCTCTGAAGGACTTGTCCTTCAAGAATCAGCACTACCATGAGAGCTGCTTTGAGACTCGCTACACCTGCCACTTCTGCAAGGAGTCGCTGGCCGACAAGGCCTTTGGCAACTGGGACAACAAGATGTGCTGCTCCACGTGCTATGAGAAGCACCTGGCTAACAAGTGCCAGGCCTGCGGGGAGATCCTCAAGCCTGGTACTGCAACTCTCTTCCCTGTTCTCCCCATTCATTCTCTTTTCCCTCCTGTGTAACTTCTTTCACAGCCACCGGCCGGCATAGCTGAGGATACGGCAGGGTCGTTCCGGGGGCCAGTCTCATACTGCAGTTAGGCTTGGAAATTTGCTTAGGCTGGGGAAAATGTATGCTTAGCAAAGACAGGTGACCAGCCAAAAATGTCATAATATGTATATTGCTTGTGGCCGGCACCCTTCTAATATTGCTTAGCATGTAAACTTGCGGATCAAGATTTTCTGCTGAACAGCCCTCTGATATTGAGTCCTGTGTGTTTGCCCAATTTAGATGTGTGGGGCTCATTGAATGTGTGCCTTTATTTTGGGCACATTCTGATGGAAATAAGTTTAATGTGCTACCCCTCACCTATAGTATGATTCGTTGATTTGGCTCTTAATGGTCCTTGAATGTAATCAGCCCTTATTTAGCAAAATGTGAGTAAGCTCCAGTAGAGAGCCTGTTTGGCCAAGAGCAGATCACTTTTGCCCTCCACTCTCTGAAAAAAAAAACAAACCAGCAGAGGGCACTCCATTCGGTAATAAGGAGGCTCCAAATGTGTCGTCATAAAACCAGTCTCAATACCATCCTCTTCCCTCCTTCTTTCTTGTAGGTGTGACGAGACTCGGCTTCCAAGGCAAAGAGTGGCATGACAAGTGCTTCCGCTGTAAGGTCTGCGACAAGCAGATTGGCACCGGCAGCTTTGTACCCAAGGACTCATCAGTCTACTGCACCAAATGCTACGAGGACACCTTTGGTATCAAGTGCACCGGCTGTGGACAGGTAGGCTATTGCCCACGTGGCCAGCATGGAGGTAGGCCAAATACCAGAGCGTATGGCTAGCCCAGTTGCCAGCTTCGGGCATGGGGGGGGGTGTTACCAACTTGGGTGGGGAGGGTCGCATCACAAGAACCTTAGATCATTGTTGTGGTTATGGTTTTTGCTGATGGAGGGGGCAGCGGCTTGCTGTGGTCCCTCTGGGCCTCTCCCCCCTTTGGTGACAAGCCTGCTTTTAGGCCCAAAACAGATGTGTTAGTGTGAGCCTACTTGGTTGACACCTAAATGAGATGTTTGAGGGCAGTACGTTTCCTTTTGAGAATCTCCAAGAGCAACAATGTACTGGTTACATATTTGAGTTGAACACATTCCCAAATGCTTGTCCCCCCCACGCATCTTTCTTCACACAACCAATATCCTAATGCCGAGCCCGTGTTGGACCGCCGTCTCCCCTGCTCCTCTGCAGATCATCTCCAGCGGCGGTCTGTCCTACCAGAAGAAGCCCTGGCACCGGGACTGCTTCTGCTGTTCGGGCTGCTCCAAGTCGCTCTGGAACCAGCGCTTCACGCTGCGAGATGAGAAGCGCTACTGCGCCGACTGCTACGGCGAGAAGTTTGCCCGCCGGTGCTCGGCCTGCCTGAAGCCCATCGTCGGTAAGGTCTATTTTCATTCCGGTCCGGGAGACCGGCATGCGGTGTGGCTAGCCTCCCGCCTCTGACTTTTCTCGGCCTTTGTTTCCTTACGCCTTCGCTGCTTGCTTTCCTGTAAAGCCTGGGCTTATTTTAAAGTTAATTTTGCTTGCTGTATCATGGTGAGTATCCAAACATTACGGGCTTAGTCGGTAAAAGTGTTGCAGGTAATCTCATTCCTAGTCCTCTACATTTAAACTACCTGGAAAATCAATCATTTCAGTGGTTAATTGAATCTCTAAATGAAATTCTTCCCATTTTTCTTTCAGATGTCGTACATAAAAATCTAGCTCTTCTTTCAGAAATCACTTTGCCCTGGTCTATATTCTGTTGTTGAGATAGCTAAGTCGTCATTTCAAAATTCCTATCAGTTGACTATAGGGCAGGGCCATCTGACCGATCAGTAAATAATAACAGCGACTTGTGTTGAGTGAATAGAGGAGGGGGTGTTGCTCCACCGAAACCACATAGCCTTGGGAGTAATGCAATAAAAAGGCATTTATCAGTTAGAATTGGCCACTTGAGAACACTTCACCTGATAGCCAACTGATAATAAATGTATCGGTCGGATCGTTCTGTCCGACACCTACCTGATAAGAATTTTGAAATGGTGCCTAACCCTGGGCGAATCCATGTCGGCAACAGACGCTCATTCCAAATGGACCTGGGAAGTTGTCTTTGCCGTAAACATGTAAAGCATTACTTTGTGCCGCTCGCTTGACTAACCTTGCCGCTTTCTGATGCAAGTTGGAAGCCAAAGTGTGGTGCTTTGGGATCGGCATTCTGGTGTTTCAATTCCCAGGCAAATCTGGCCCTGCTGTGTCTGTTAAACAGTACAAGGGAAAGTTCCAATGTTTGGCCAAAGTTTGTCTTGCCAGCTTTGCCGTGTGGCAGTGAGCACTTTCCTGTTAAGTGGCCCACTTTTTTACCCTCCTTTTTTCTTGTGTAACCCCAAGTTCCCTTCCCCTTCTAAGGATTGAAAGTCATGTGTTTAGGTATCCTGGGATGCGTGCCGTCCTCCCTAGCCCAAAATGTTTCAAATGGTCTCCCTTTTGTGCATATAGCAGAGCCCTACCATTGGTGGTAGCCAAGTAACAAGTATATCCGCGCATGTGAAAATAATTAAAATCCCACATAACACAGCTAAATGTTTATCAGCTTGAGCAGTTTCCAATATCTTGGCTTCATCTCCTTGAAGCTTTGGTTCTTGAATTTTAGTTGCCTGAGTTAAGATATTTCGGCTCACCGTGCCTCTATTCTCTGCTCCAGAAATATGAAATCGCCGAATATGAGGCTATTTTTAGACTTTTGTCATTTTGTTCAAACAGCAGGCATTCCAAACTGATTATGAAGTTTCAGACGAAACGAAGAGTGGAGAAAAGAATTGAAATTGAGGAAAAGCTGCAGAATTTGGAAAACCCAACAGGTTTTCCAAATGCCTTGAAATCATTGGTTTATGGGATTGAACTGGGCACTGTGAAGTGAATTTGCCGCTTGTGCAGGGTATCATCATAGTTTTATATTTCTTCACCCTTTTACCCATTCCTTGACCCGCTTTTGTATAACTCTCCTCCTGTTGGTGTGTCTTTGTCTTTGAAGTGTCTGGCTATTTAGAAAGTTAGTTCAGAAACTGTGGTCCTCTTGTCAGTCTTGAAAACAGGGCTCACTGGGGGGGTTTCTAAATGTCAAAATTAATGCGGTACATGTAGCCTTGTCAGTCTGACAAAGTGCATTAAAGCTAATATTCTTCCTAACACTAAACAGCATGGAGTGTAAGAGTTGAAGAATTAGTCAGTTCTGAGTGGCATTTAATTGGCTCCTCGCCTGACCAATTGACCAGCGAGAGACGAGGAGATCCAGGAGAGCTGTAGCTCGTGGGTTGAGCCCCACAACACCAATTGGGAGGTCTGGGGTCCACGTCCCAACTATATCAAACTCCTTTTGTCACACCGAGGCCGTATTGTTCACATTTTAACTGTTTCCTGTAATAGACAGGCGCAAAATGTGTTGCTGAATCCACCTCATGTTTGCAGGCAGTTTTGTTTCATGTTATTCCACAGAGTTCCGTGTCTTACGTTACATCAGTATCATCTCCATCGTGATTAGCTGATAAATGTATCATTTTGACGTATGTACATTATCTGTGCATTTCTCATTGCTCTGGGCATCCTCCATTCATCTCGGTTTACGGTATGAATATGCATGTTGCATGGCCGACCTTAAAGAAATTCCAACCGACTTTTCCCCCTTTTTCTTCAGTTGGCGGGGCAGCTTCAGGCGATGCCACTTCTGGTAAGGACTGTACGGCATTTTGAGTGAAGCTCTACATGCATTCAGAGTTTTTCTCTTTTTTCCCCCTTTTTTTCCTTAATTTTCCCTCATCCACGTTTCCTGCGTTTTCATCCTTTCCGGCTACTTTGAGTTGCTTAAAAGCCCTATTAATCAACCGAGGTGTCAATCATTGCAGCCTTATGGTTGTGGCTTTGTTTGGAAAACTCTGTTACTTTTGCTCCATCCGTGCACTGTGCTTTAATAAACTCCAGAACCATTGACTATACAAAGCATTCTGTGGTCATTAGAAAAGACAAAAAATAAAAGTTCAGTTGGGTAAACAGATGATGAAGAGGGTAGGCATTCAGGATCTCTGTATTCAGCATTCAGAGAATGTGCCTTTTTGGTCAGATATAAGGAAATGCTAACCAACTTGAGGTGAGGAAGAGTGAAGAATATTGGTTAAGGAGTTTCAAACGAGTACAATGCACTTACGGACTTTTGAGGGTGTTGGCGCTCTCAAACGGAAAGAAGACCAAATTTCAATAGTCAAATGAGAGTTGTATAATGAGTTTGGATGCCTTTTCTAATGAATAAGGGACTTTGTCATGGGAAATCGTCATGTTTGAAATGGATTTTTGTGGTAATTTTGACTCAGCTGCCCAAACCGTAGCCCAGTAGAAATTGTTTGAACTCTTTCTGTTGCATGCATGGCAGTTCTTGTGTTAGTTTTCATGTCAAATTGCCCTCTGCATCATCCTGACGCTCTTCAACTATTCCGTTTCATATTCCATCCATGGCAGATTATGTTTACAGTCTACATGTACATGTAATCATTGTATCATGTTTAGCTGTCATCTTTGTCACTGTGACCAAGGGTTCACCAAACTGAAGTTATTCGTCTGTGCTGAATCTATTTCAGCACTGATCGGACTGACTCCGGGATGAAGGGCGGGGGGGGTAAGCTTGCAGATGAAATTGTAGGCCCTTGCAGAGGCAATTTTGTTCAGAAATTGAAAGCTGATTGTCAACCCGGATGAATTATTTTCAGGCAGAGACGTTCAATGAACGCAGGCAAACTAGTTGTAACCCGGAGTGGCCAAATATCCACCTTTAATTTAAAACAAATCTAGGAATTTATATTGCACAGATTTTACCCTCTCTAGTAATGAAGTCTGGTAAGACCATTATCAGGTAAAAAAAGAGACGGCAACAAATTGTAGACCAGCCATGTCTAGCTTGATGTACCTCTGACTTCATACTCTACCGGCAAACAAAACTCACTCATACATGCCCTACAAGCTTTCATTGGCACAAGGGCTACAACAGGTGTGATTGGTAGGCACAGGATATCACACTTTGGAACTGCAGGCCAGCAGTTAGGGGTGCTGTTACCATGGTGACATCAGTCAGTTTCCATTGTTGAGAAGTGGTTGGCTCGTGCTCCCTCATGGGTACTTTTATGAGGCGAGTTTACATGTATGTTGTACGCTCGTATCCATGATTAGATATATCACACTTTCATCGATCACAGATTATAACAATCCTACAAGTCATTAATGCTAGACAAAAAAATGACAAGACATAATGCATGATATCACTGCAGTAGTTGTGCACACTTCAAGCCTGAGTTGTCTTTCTCTTCTGGAAAACCTTGATTTATCGCATCGAAATAACTTTCATTAGAACTGCTCTATCATCTTCCATTTTTTTCCATTTTTTGGAAGAAATGAAGTCTGGTGTCATTGACCAAAAGATTACAATCTAAATGTGAAGGTGCTCCTTCCTGTCCTTTCAAACAATTTCCTTACCCCTTTTCAAGCCCCATAAATATTGAAATAAATGCCATGTTAAAAAGATAAACATCTGGGAATCTGAGTATTGAAAGTTTTATCCGTTTTGAAAAAAAAAAGAATTTAATTTGATATTGAAAAAAATCAAGTGAAAAAGGCGTTATCAACAAAGCCAGAAAAGTCCTGTTTTCTCGTGATCCGTTTCCTCCTTTGTTCTCCTGCAACCTCCCTAACTGTGTAAGATGATATGATATGCTTGCTTTCTTCTTGTGCTCGCGGAGGAAGAAAAGTTCATTGAAGTGTTCAGTAAACCCTGTGTTCTAGTTATCTATTTTCCAGAAACTCCCTTCCCAAATTTGTTGTCGACTCCCCCGTGGACCTAACTATCCCCTCGAAAAGAAGAGTTCTTGGAAGTGTTTTCCTGCTTGTACGTGTATGCCGCCTTGTACACAGACAGCCCTTTGTCTTTGGAAGTGTGGGATGCTGGATGTTGTATTGAGCACAGACACCTGCCAGAGGTTTATTAACATTTTGGGAGGAAGAGAATTTGTGCATGCATTCACAGTATCATGGAAATGGCACCAGTGGGTTACTTTGTGTTTGGAATGTAGTCAATATGAAGAGAGACGTTCGTTAAACTTTGACATTAAGGTTTTCTTTAAAAACAAATAGAGTTGGTTTTGTGTCTTCAGCTGCTTGCAGAATGTGAGCGCTCTGAAAAGCTTTCATCTTCTGTCAACCCATTTTTTATTTCTGGGATTTATGCTGCTTTAATAATGTCAAGATCCTCCGCTTGATCCTTAACTAGAGCTGCACAAAAGCCACTGTTTTACCTTCTGCTTTTATCACTGTTGTACTCCGTAGACTGCTATGCAAGCTTAAACCTATGTTCATTGCTATGCAGCTGGGCTGTCTTGGGTTGAAGACACCATCTGCAAGAGGGTTTCTTTCCAAACCGTGCTCAAAAACAGAAAGTGGAAGAGCAAAATGAATTTGTTGACCTGAAGGCAAACCAAATAAAGCACTCATCAAGAATAGAAAGCAGACTTGGCTATTTGCAATCCAACTTGTCCCACATTTTGTTGCTGTTAAGCACTATACTTTGAAACAAGTTTTCCTATTTGGTGCTGTGTAAAAAGTCAATGTAGTAATTATGCTCAGGGACACGTGGTTCAGAGGGACCTCACTTTTTTAATTTAATGATTGAATGTGACTTTTCAAAGATGCAGAAACCAAGTGTTGGATGAAGATTTTGTAGCTCTCTGGTTTTGACTAACTCAATGCCATTTTTCTGCTGTTATTAACACAGGCAGTCACCACTTAATTTTTTAAGCATTTCCTAATTTGGCAATTCCAATTAAAGCCAGCCAGTTATAGAATACATGTACCATTTATTTGGCATTGGCAGCATTGATCACCTATGAATATCAACCCTCCACAACAAGGTATAACTCGGGCAAATCAGGCACTATACTAAGATGCCTGGTAGTCAAGCATTCAACCAAAGGAGAAACAGTCTGGTTTCCTATTAATTAGTGAGAATTGGCCTTTCCCTTAGGCTCAGAAGCATTTACACAGTAGTTATGGTGTAAACAGAGAGAACGATGATGCACTTGATTCAAACAGTACCCAACTCTGCCCCTATAGGTACTCCTTGGTTGAAAGGAGCAATTGCAGTAAAGTGTCCAGCCTAAGGACACGATGATGCACTTGATTCAAACAGTACCCAACTCTGGCCCTATAGGTACTCCTTGGTTGAAAGGAGCAATCGCAGTAAAGTGTCCAGCTTAAGGACACGATGATGCACTTGATTCAAACAGTGCCCAACTCTGGACCTATAGGTACTCCTTGGTTGAAAGGAGCAATCGCAGTAAAGTGTCCAGCTTAAGGACACGATGATGCACTTGATTCAAACAGTACCCAACTCTGGCCCTATAGGTACTCCTTGGTTGAAAGGAGCAATCGCAGTAAAGTGTCCAGCCTAAGGACACGATGATGCACTTGATTCAAACAGTGCCCAACTCTGGCCCTATAAGTACTCCTTGGTTGAAAGGAGCAATCGCAGTAAAGTGTCCAGCCTAAGGACACTCAAGCTGATGATCAAGTATTCAAATATTGGCCAGCCATATTGAATTGTTACATTCAAGCAAGCTTGTTGTTTTTTTTAAGAGAAAGGAAAATCAAGATTGTTCATTTTCTGGAGAAGAAAATCTCACTCTTTTTTTCTTGTTCCCCCCCCCACTTCTCTCATTGGTAGGCCAAGGAAGCACGACATATGTCTGCTTTGAGGATCGCAACTGGCACAACAGTTGCTTCAAATGCCAGAAGTGCCAAGTGTCGCTGGTCAACGAGTGCTTTGTCATGGACGGCCAGGACATTGTCTGCCCCAACTGCGCCCAAGGCTGATGGGAAAGACTGACACAGACAAACGAACCTGGAGGTTTACATTTTGGCTGCAATTTTCCTTATTTTTTTAATTTTTCTTCCCCAAGTTTGGGATTGAAAGCCCTGCTCCTCAGAGTTTCTCCCAACCAAAACTCTAGAATGTGTTTGGGAAATGTACTAATTAGAAAAAAAACTAACCTTACATGGACAAATGTGTGGAACAGAAGAGCTGTGAAAGATTGAAACTTTGCAACTTGCCACAAATAGGCCACAACCAACCCTGTGTTGAAGTCCAAGCTGCACTACATAGGATACTAGACTAGAGCAAATCAGTGGAATGTGGTGGGGGGGTGATGTCTAGTTGGAGCTAGAGCAGAACTTTTCTCAGAATTGGTAATCGTTGGTAAAAGCAAAGTGGTATCTTTAAATCCCCCCATGTGGACACTCAGTGTTTGACAATCCTGTACATAGCCACTTTAATGAAAGACTGAGAGAGTCTTAACTTCTCTCCAGATGGCACCCTCTTGAGCACCAGTGGATTAATGGTGAATTTGTGGACGTTCACCTGATCTGAACTTTGGGAAAACGACATTCGATATCCATTCACTTGGCAGCTATTTATGGAAACTGATGCTACACAGTTTCTTTGGTCATTTAATGCGTAAGAGAAATTTATATGAGCAATAGCCTTTGAGATTGTTCTGGTGGTATTAAAAAAAAAATGGGGTCATCTCAGCAGAGATGTCGCACATTAAAATAAATGTTCCAACAGGTTAGTTGGCCTCCGGTTTAAATTTAGACTCATTTGTGTGGCAGGCTGGTTTTATCTTGTAATCTTTTACCCAGGATATTTGACTTAAAGTTGATTAGCTTGGCAGCTCTAAGAAAGTGCCCTGTGGGTTTGTTTTTTTTTTGTTGTCATGTTGATTTTTCTCCCAGATGAAAAGACTTGAATATGCAACGGAATGAGAATGCTGCTAAAGAAAGTAGTGTAATTTAATCTAAATGATATTAATAATTGTTGGCTTTTCTACATGTATGTCAGATCTACGCAACCCATTCTGAGAACCACTCCAAGTTCGGCAAACAATCAAGTGATCGTATGAATGTATTGAGTGAAATGCTGTGGTTAAAACAATGAACAAGATATTTAAAATATCTACTTCCTCACCCGTGTCTAAATTCTGAAATCTGCTGAACAAAAGATAAAAAGACTTGTATTTTGAAAAAAAATGAATGTAGCACTGATCTGTAATTTTTTGTGGACTGCTAAGGAAGTACTTTTAAAATGTGCACAGGGTGGAAAGCCAGCACCAATGTAATTAATGTGTTTTCCTAAGACATTTTCTTTAGCGATTGTTCCATTTTACCATAGACTAATTGTACGTTTTTTTTTAATGTGGGATTCAAAACTATGTGCTCTTTTCCAGTTTTTGCTCGAATTTGGTCTGTGGAAATCCCTTGTTGGCATTCAGTGAAGGACTTTTTTTCTGGTTTGTATTTATTGCCGCTCAGTGTTCCCAAATGAACTCGTTAACAAGTAGTGTACATAATGTAGGGTAGGCCTGTAATGTGTTTTAATTAAAGAAACGTTTATGCAACCTTTCTTTCAGTTATGCAGGAACTCTACTTGTGAGGATATCAACCTCACTTTTGCTAGCGTTCCCTGGACAATTCAAATTGCACTTTAAATGAAAGAAAAATTCTCAAAAATTTGACTTTAAAAGAGTGTAGCATGTCTGAAGTACTTCAAAATCGTTCTTTAATCAAGTTTAAATCTTGAAACACCAACCGTGTATAAAAATCCAGTACTTTAGGATTTGAGAAAAACATGATTTGAATGTTGCAATCTCTCATCACAAATGCGGAGTATGTGGTATTCATAGGAAATTATTTCATGAACAAGAACAAAATCTATCTGTCTGTCTATCTTGTGGTGTCTTGTATGAACAAGTGATAAAGTCTGCATAACAACTTAGAAAAGTGACTTCACGACACACTAAAAAGTTTCAATCGTTACCACTTTTACAGTACTTAATTGAGGACTTATCTTCTTCCAATTTTGTTATTTCTGAGATTTTGATAAGTGAATTAAGAGAAAACTGATCAAGTTAATTATAAATTGTCATCAGAACAGTGAAAGGCACTTCTGCTGGTTTCGTTTACTCAACAAAGTATAGCTTTCTTCCACAAAAGCGCAAAGATAAATGATAAATTATGCAAATTTCATGAGCACGAGTTTGTATCATTTGCATAATGTATCATTTTTGTTTAAATGAGGAGTTTGTCAGATAGAAAATATAAAGTGTTCCATTTCACAGAATTGCTTAGCCATTTCTTCAAAACTGAGCATGGTTGTCAAGTAGATGTATCATAAGCTGTATTATATTGCCTGGTACCCACTTTTTGGTTTTGGTTTTGTTTTGTTTTAAAGATAAGCCAGGTTTGCTTAACCAGTTTTAAAGCACTTCTGTGAAATGGGTTGAATGTTTAATTTTTCTCTATTTAACTAACAAGACACTTAAACAAGGCTGCCAGTGATTCAACAGGAACAAAGAAATTTGTTAATTTGTTAGAAAATCCTTTGAACTTAAAAACATTTATCTTTTATTTTTTAGTTTTTTAATGGATTATGTAATTGACTGCTACTTTTTTGGCAGCTTGCAAAAGTGATGTAGGCAATAACAGTGTGCTTTATATTTAGTTTTTGCAATTTTTGAATTTGTTTCTGCTCTGAACGGTAAAGATTTCCCCTCTGCATTCAGCAGTGTCATCGGGTGGCCTATAGGGTTTGGCAAGAACAGGTGAAATCTAAAAAAACCACAAAAGAAGTGCCACAAAATAGAATTGTCATCATTCACTGTTTGGTCGAGCTGAATATGAAACAAGTATTGAAGAACGAAATTACATCATTTCTGATTTACCGCCATGAACTACGTCCTCTGATTTGCCAATCAAAAAAGGAAAATCAGATGGCATATGACAAGCGTTTTGCCAACCTCATATTATCACTTTTTGGAAAGGGTATTTCAGTCTTACCCACTACTTCTTTGTGATTGTAAAAGACAAAGCTGGTGTCTTTATTTTATTGAGAGCAATTCAGATATTTAAATTCTTCAATCTTTGACCGCATCTTTACCGCACTAAATTAGATGTATGTTTTTTGCCATGTCAAGTTCTTTCATACCCAAATTGCATATATTTGACACTAAAAAGATTTTTAATCTATTCACTTCGGTTGCAGAATTTTTAACAAGTTAACTTATCTTTTAAAATGTTACTTTTGAAGTATAGGATGCTATTTTTGTTCCTTGCGTACAGAATTAATATTACAAAGAAAATAGATAGCTAAGAAAAGACATTGTCTGAAATTTTCTCCCATGGAATGTGTCTTGATGAATAAGCAAATATGTAAATTTTTGTGGTGAATTATGCATGAGGTTTTTCCACGTAGATGTATTTCCTTTATCTAGTACTGTAGCTTGGTCCTGCAATTATCAGTACTTTAGACATCACTGAAAGAAATTAGGCACATTTTTAAAACTTGAAGACGAGTGATTTTGAAATCGGTCATGTTTACGTAAAACTCCTAGATGCCAAAATGTTCGTCTCATTTATCAAGTGATAAAAATGCACAGATTTTTGGTAACGTCTGGTATATTGAGACGAGCATTAAGTTGGCACTGTCAGATGAACAAAGTGAAATGACAGATTTCTGCTGAAAAGTTTTTATTGTTATTATCGGATTAGTTTGATAATTTAGGTAAGGACTTTTTTGTGGACAGAATATTTTCCCTGGATTTGGAATTGCAATAAAGAATTGAGTGACAATCACTACTGAGGTGTGTATTTTGTTAGTAATTTGCTGAACTTTTATCATAGAAAAAGACTCACTCAGTTAATTAAACAGTAGAATTGCCCCAAGACTGTTGAATCTTTTTTTTTTTAATGATTAGTCCGGGATTGGTGATGTCAGGTTGGACAAAAAAAGGAAATGGGCCACAAATTTACTCGACACTATTTTCTAAAAGAGTGAGAAATATCCATATTCCCCTCCTCTTGCTCCCTAACCCCTCCCACCCCGTCGCAAATCCAGAAGAAAACGGTCAAGGTTGTTATCCGACGCACGTATCGCATAAGTTGATAGCACCGGTACTTTTAAGCCAACGAATTTGACGTGACTCCTTCAACGACACTCCCCCCCCGAGCCCTTGGCCATGGCTCATTTCTAATACGCTCACCCATTGCTAGCTGAGTCGACAGGAATAGACAAGCAACACTTTAAAACCAATCACTGATTAATTTGCAATCGTTACTTGACTTACTTGCAACGATTGCCCGCTGCCATGTTCCAATTATAGCAGCCGATTACATAACGCGCCGTGGCTCAAATCAGTAGAACTCCGGCCAATAATTGATCCGCACATGCGCAGTACCACGTTGCCGTACAACAGGTTTGTCACCATGTTGGAAACCGAGGACGCACGAAACTAAATATACACACGTGAGAAGGACGAGATCGATAACGCGGAAATTCTCAGTTTGTTTGCTCATAGAAAACACCGGTGTCTGGTTTGCAGCATGTAGAGTAATATGAGAGCTGTGCCATGGTCGTTTATGGCGAAATGAAGTTGCTGCTTTGTACTTGGCAAGTTCGAATATTGTGTTCGTGATTAGCGGTATTGTGTAGCGATCCAGGTAAGTCTGGGTACACATGTAGGCCTACTAAATAGGCTAATTGTAAGTTAGCTGTTTGGAAATAGTGGTTTGTGGAACTTAACTTCTTCCTTCCTCCGTGATTAGACCGCCTCGCTCAGAAAAGCTAGGCCCACATGTACGTACAATCACGCACCAGGTATTTTCATGGTAACTAATATTGGTGTTACGAAACGTTGGAGCCGCCAGAACATCGTTCAGAAGACAATTTTTTTTTGGTCATGGTTTTTGTGGTGCGTAAAGGTCAAAGTTGTACTCGGCCCCATTTTATCTCAATATGTTTTACCTTGATTAGAAGGCTTTGAAGTTGCTTTCAAATGACAGGCCTAAATCTCCCACCTTGCAGAACGGAAGTTATGTTAAACTCAGCTATGTGCATGTTTCGATGACCTTTAAAATATTTACTGAGAAATAACATGCAATTTCAAATATCTGTATCTCATATTGTGGAACTGGAATTTGTAGGAAGGGGAGTGAATTAGGATTTCTCCCAACCCTAGGGGGCTCTCAGCACCCCTCTTCCCTCACCGCAACAGTGGATTTGAGCTGATAATGTGCAAGGTAATTAGTCATAATAACCACATTTCAGTTTTCTTCTTTAATGCAAATCTAGTCCAACATGTACCGCAGGTACGATGCAAAAATAAAGTCAAGGTACATTTAAGTATATTCAGTAATAGGCCTATTTTTCTGAAATTGGGATTTCTGTGAACGTTGCCATGTCATTTTGTGGGTCGAATCATGGAGGTAGGAATAAATATTTTTGGCCAAAAGGATTACCGCAGATTCAAAGTTTTTAAAGTTAAGTAATGTCCGTAGATTCTGCAAATCTGCACATTCTCATTTTTAATACAAGTACCCTTTCGGTATTTATCAAGGTCAAATACGATGGTCACAAAAAATATTAGAAATAGCATTGGGCCTATCAGGAATAGTGCCACCAATGTCTGGGTCCATGAATCCAGCTACTATAGGCCTACAGCAGGAAGTAATGCTCTGAGGAATTTCTGTCCAGTTTTTAGGTATTCTTTAAGTGAATAAATTCCTGGTTATTTTCACCAACAATTAACTTGGATGTTAAAAACTGATTTTTGCCCCAGATTAAAATCCCAAGATTTTGTTTAGTATCATATTCCAAAGCTTAGTACAAGTAAAAATACGGTATTCGACAAGCAAGCAAGGTTACATGAAAACATTTCTGAAATTGTTGCCCCCACAAATGAGTTTGCCCCTCCTCTCCCCCCCTGCAAAAAATGGTTCTGGATCAACCCCCCCGAAAGAAAGAGTCTTCAGTGCTCAAATCACGCAACTAATCCCCAAGAAAAATCCCCTGGCAACTACACCATACATGTACATGCACGTTCCTAAATCCTGACCCCTCCGAAGCCGTACAATCCACAATACAACTGTCACAGGGTCATAATCAGCCGATTGTCGCATCATGAATTATTCATGAGTATTGCTGCCAGCAGCTGCCTCACTGGACAATTTACAGCATTAGCCAGGGCAAAGGAAAGGAGATTCTTATACAGTGTAATCCCATGCCAACAAATACGGCGATTAAAGGAAAATGGCAGTCCAACACTTTCTTTAATAGTGTTTGTAGTATTGCTGTTTGCAACTGTATCTCCGTAGTATCTCTGTTACGTAGGTGCTTACAAATAGTTCTCCATTACTTTATTGACTTTGCTCTTTGAAGGGTAGACAAGATAAATTTGCAAACAACATTCCTGGGTTGTAGTCCACCTGTTGGCCCACAATGCTATCTAGATGACAACATGACGTTTATAGAAATTAATTTTATCTTGGTGTTTGAAGAAAATTTGATGCCGAGTGCTGGAACAGTGGAAGGAAGCGTGCCATGATATTAGTGTAATTTTTCTGGAGTAATGTGGTGCACTATTTTTTTTTGCCTAGATTGTGTGTACATGTACTTGCCGTCTTCCACTGGACCCGATCTTTTTGCAAGTTTGTTAAAGATGAACTGCATTGCAGCGTGCATATTGGAAGCTTAACAATGGAAATAATCTGCTGTCATGAAGACTGTTAGTCAGTTTGCACAGCAGTTGCCTTCCAACATCTACAGGATGATTTATTTGTGCTGGAATACTGATTAGCGATGTTGTAGCAAAGCTTGACACTGAAGTAATGGGTAACGGTGCAGTGACCATGGGCCAGACGGGGCTGGCCCTCCCCGTGCCCTCCAAGAGCCGCTACAAGTCGTGGCAGAAGTTTGGCAACATCCGAGCCACCCACATGGCAGTGTTGCGCATGCAGGGGGGCCAGGCAGGCCACCTGTGGAAAAACAGCCGCGGAGAGCGGGAACCGTGGAAGACGCTCCTCCTTCAGGCCCAGGAGACACTGGAGGAGGAGCGGAGCCAGGCACGGCAGGGCGGGGCAGGGGCTGGGGCCGGCGGGATGGACTACCGCTCGGTGATGCAGGGGGAGGCAGCCGGGCCGCACCTCAAGCGCAACGCCCGGGAGGTTTGGGTCTTCATCAGCTCTACCTTTACCGATATGAAGCTGGAGAGGAACCTGCTCATGGAGGACGTGTATCCGTTTGTCAGGGAGTACGCCAGGCTGATTGGCCTGTCCTTCAATCCTGTAGACATGCGGTGGGGGATACGGCAGACTGTATGTGATGCCCACCAGGCCAGCGAGATCTGTCTGGACGAAGTGGAAAGATGCAGGTAGGACTTTTCCTCACTCAGATTAAAACAGAAAAGTGTGGTAAATTCTAAAATTTTACAGAGCTGGAATCTAGACTTGATGTCACCAAGCTCCTCACAGCAAATGTCAGGAAGCAGAATTCATGTGTTTAGACAAAAATTTCATCTGAATGTGTGTAACTTGGTGATTGTTGACACATGCCCTTGGACACATGCCATTTATGACTTTAAGCCGAGTTTTATTACTGCACAGATCCATAATCTTACCTAACCTTTATTTAGACTGTGCAAACATGCGCAAGCCGTGATTTTGATAATGATTAGTCAGATACTCCTGCACACTCACCAACAAATCTGTACTGACGTCACTGTTGGTTAAGATAACAAAGGCATCTTGCTAGATATCATAAAATCCTGAAAATCTGCATGTCATGCTTTTCGGCTTCGATTCCAGGGAGAATTCCGTGGGACCGTTTTTCGTGTGCATCCTGGGCCAGAAGTACGGGTACCGGCCCATCCCGTACCGCGTGTCTCAGTCCGTATTTGAGCCAATCATCGGGTACATCGAACGCCAAGCGGAGACAGACAGCTCGAAGGTGGAAGCGTTGAGACTCCTCAAGGAGTGGTTTCGGCTGGACACCAACTCTGTTGGTGAGAAATATGAAAGATGACCCCTCCGTTGTACATGTAGAAAGGTGTACTTTCAGAAAGCTTGCCCTTTATTTGTGCACTGTACCTGCACATGGTTTGGAACCCCCTGTCTTGGTTTTAGTCTCTGAAATTTTGACATTTGTTCATTGTCATTAAATCAAACATAATTACTCAATCTTTGCAAAATACTCCTTGTAGTAGGTTTTTCAAATCGGTGGTTTTACTCTGTATTAAGTTGAGAAAGCTCCTTTGCATTGATAAAGAACTGCCTGTGGAAAACTGTACTGTATTACCGAATTCTAGAGCCTGGCTTTTGGCGGCAGTCATCTGTTGATGAAAATTTGCAACTTGTGCAACTTTCTCGTGATAGGAGTTTCTTTCTTATGAATTTTACTCTGGAATGTGTCAATCACAGACTGTGAGTACGTCATGCAGCCAATTGTCTGGAAGTTTCCCAAGCATAACGAGGATGCCAGGCAGAGGGATGGCTGGTGGGCAGAGTTCTGCACCATGCGGATGGCCTTCTTTGCTGCCGTCAAGCAGGTGGTCCAGGACCCCAGCTTGCGGCAGGAGATCCTGCGCTCCATCACGGAGGGGGAGATTGCCAAGGCCATCCAGGGCAGCCACCCGGCCGGCCACTGCCGCTTCCAGTTCTTCCGCCGGGCCTTCGCGGGCTTCAGCCTCCGGGCGGAGGGCGCCTCGGGCTACGTTGACTGGGACGGGGGACGGGTGGATGCGGAGGCAGCCATGAAGCTGGACAACCTGTCGGAGAGCATCGCCAACACGGTCAGCAGTGATCGCATTGAGAAGTGAGAAATCCTTGTCACTTGTTTCATTTAAAGACTGTCTCATCACACCAAGTCAACTCTTATTCACAGTGAGGAATTAGCCTTATCAGGTCATTGACCTTTTGTCATCCCTGATCTTGATCCAGCTGAGCTACTTTTCCTGAACAGTCGATGATTGCCATGTTATGCCTGTAGTCATCAAATCGCATAACACTTTCAACCGAAAACTTAAATGTTATCTTATGCAATAGATTTCATGCGTCCCAGTCTCCAGGGTCCTAGTTTGATGCTGTAGCCCTGTCGTTCATTATTATTTGCATTTGATGCTCATTTTGTATGTAATGTTTTCCCTGTTTGTATTTTGTCGTTTCTTTTGTATTGCCTTGTTTATTTCGTGTAATGGCATGCGTCCTCCAGTGGCCTGTTATCTCATACATTGTTACTACTTACATTTTGTCACGAGGAGGATATAACTGGAATTAAATTGAATTGAAACGAAAAGCAGATGCTTTCAGTTTAAAAAGTCATCTTGGTTGCAAACTGATACTTCTTAAAATAACAGCAACTGGCAAGACAGACTTGTGTGAAAAGTCCAAAGGATCATTTTTAATGTGTTTTTTTTCTGACGTCGGCTTCAACTGCAAGCTCCAGCTTAAATTGTCTGCTTTGCAGAATTCCTCTATTCTCGTACAAAGTGTTTTTTCTTCAAACGAAGATCTGTAATCCGACATGTTCCCTCCAGATATAGCCTCCACTTTCTGCCGACCGCAGAGGCCATGTTTAAAGACGACAGGAACAAGGACCACCTGCGAAATTTTCTGGATCAATTCTGCCATTACCTCGTGAAATCAGTCCATCAGGGTAAGACAGCAATTTTTCAACGAGTGTTTAGTTTCCCATTCAAAACACAAGCCTTTCCTTTCCATTCGCAGTTTATTTTAGATCAAGTTTCAATATGAGATCAGGTTCATATTTCTGTGATAGTCTAAATGGACAGAATCTTGTAGTCTATGAAATCAGAAACTCGTCTGACTTGACTAGACTGTAAACAAGCCCTTTTTGTTTATGTTTATATCAGGTGCGTTGTCCTTAGCGAGTGCCTTGGATGATTCTCTTTACACCGAGGTCATCAGTCACAGCATCTTCTGCCGCGAGCGGGCGGACTTCTTTGCCGGACGAGAGAGGTTGATCGGGAGCTTGATGGCATACTTGAAGCGGCCGCACGGCGAAAGAGTAAGCTCGTACCCACAGACATCCTGTCTTTGACCCTCCCGCCCAAGGCTGTGAGACCCTTTGTCACATGATCTTTTCTCGCCGTTGTCTTCCTGTGACCCTTGTTGTCACTGTTGATTGGATTGGCCCGTCCCTCCTTGACAAGTTTGGAGGCTCTTTTTTCCATTTTTCCGTCTCTTTTCAGAACTGGAGTATTTTTTCCTTCCTGACGGTCGAAAACAAAAAGGTTTTCTTATACTTCATTGAAAACGCTGAGACTTATTATTCGGAAACTGTTTAATATTAAAAAAATTTAGGAAACAAAGTCTAACGTGCCTGTTATGTTGTGTGAGATAGATGGTAAAGTGAAGTGTTTTCCAATCATTTTACTGATGTTTCTTCTTTATAGCCCTTTGTGGTTCACGGCTGTGGGGGCAGTGGTAAGTCCTCTCTGCTGGCCAAGGTCATCAGTCGATCCCTGGAATCTTGGAAGGGATGTGAAATAGGGAGGTAGGTTTACATCCCAGGAATCCCCTGGTGTGCAAGGTTATTTTAGCTCCACATGACACCTTGTATTGATTAACTATTGGACCCGCATTACGGGCAGTAAAGTAATAAAGAAGCCCTTCTATTTTCAGGCCAAATTTTAATGTGCCAGAAGATCTTCCAAGCTCTTAGTTTTTGGAGCCAAGTCCCATATTTTCTCAGAAGACCTCGCAAGTGGAGAGATTGCCTTCAACAAACGGGTTAAGACGACAGTCAGTATTTGTCATCTTTTTTGAAGTATACATTTTATAATTACCTCTGAATTACAGACCTGTTCATCTGATGCGTTTCATTGCCAGTACGCCGCACTCCTCCAACATCCGAGATCTGCTCTACTTCATCTGTTTACAAGTAAGCATCTTGCATTGGTACCCTGTGACCTTTCACCCCACCCTGTTCATAATGCATAGCTTCTCTTGAGTTTTGTAACTTGATATTCATGCTTATGGGTTTTTGTTCTCTCTCTCTCGTTTTCTCTAGCTGAGTTACTGCCTGAATTTGGACCAAGATTCAGTGCCGACTGAGTACAGACTCCTTGAGGCCAAGTTTCATGATCTACTAGGCAGAGCAACTGCAGAGAAGCCCTTCAGTCAGTAGACATAATTTTAGGACAGAAACATTGCTTTTATTGCACAATTGCCTTTCTTTCTTCAGAGCAATTGGATACGATGTGCTTTCCATACTGTTTTTTGCGTTCAACCATTAAATGAAGTTTTCTACGTCTATCGTCTTGTTTGCAGTGATCTTTTTGGATTCCTTGGATCAGCTCAGTAACGAGAACGAAGGTCGCGACCTCCATTGGCTAAGGTCTGTCCTGCCCAAGCATGTACATCTCATCGTGACGATCCGACCCAATGCTGGGGGTGCCCTGTCCGCCATGAAAAACCTTGTCAAGGTAACATGGACAGAGTTTAGATAATCAACATTTTCAGGATTGTTTTGTCAACATGAATGTATTTTAGATCAAGTCACTGTGTAATGTGTTTCCATGGTGTAATTTTTCTCACAGCATGAGGAGTCCTATCTCGAAGTCTTGAGACTAGACGAGCAGGACCAGAATAGCCTGATCGATATGATGCTGAACAAGGCCGGCAGGAGGCTGCAACCAGACCAGAAAAGTCTGGTGCTGAATGCCCACCATGACAATGACCCGACTCCACTGTTCACCCGGCTGGCCTGCGACATCGCCATGCGTTGGCGTTCTTACACGCCGATGGAGGAGTGCCGTCTGGCGGACAGCACACCAGGCCTCATCAGGCAGCTGTTCAAACAGTAAGTTTACGAAAAGCGATTACCATTTGTCAACCCCTTGTCAATTATGACTGGTAGTCAGGATACTTTTTATGCAGAGGTTACCAGAGAAAATCAACCAACGGGTGACAAATGGTCATTGCTCCAACTTGTCCCACCATGATCCCAAAGCTCATCAAGCCAAGACATTACCTTGACATATGCCAGCCAGTCTCTGACTTTATCACCAATAGAAGCTGTTTTCAGACTAGTGACTGCTTGCCAAGGTGCTTCAGGTGTTAACGTAATCTGCTTTTTTCAATTTCGACCCGATATGTATTCTAGAGTTCAGATCAGTTTCCTGAATTTCAGTGTATTTCTGTTTTGACAGGTTGGAAGTCAAACATGGTGAGATCTTTGTGCGCCATGCCCTAGGCTACCTGACTGCTTCCACCTCTGGTCTGTCGGCCAGCGAGCTGATCGATGTGCTGTCATGTGACGACGTCGTGCTAGACGATGTCTTCCAGTATCACATTCCACCCATCAGGAGGCTGCCCCCGTTGCTGTGGACCCGACTCCGGCTAGACTTAGGTGAGGCACCCATGCCATATACCACTACTGACTGACAAGGAAGGCACTAGTTCTTGCCCTCGCAACCAGGGAAATAAACCCTCCTTTGGTTACAGTATCACCTCAGAAGATAATGTTATGTTTGCCAGTCAGTCTACAAATATTGACTGACAGTTTGGGCTCTAGTGCCAATTTATGAACCTTCCATGTGAAGTGCCAGTCACTGTCATCCAACTATTGACTGATGGGGTGGTCACTAGCAGCACTGTAATCAGAGTGGCATTTTTGTGGTATTTCAGGTGACTACTTAGTGGAAGGCGGCGTGGATAACTCAGTGGTCTACCGTTGGTATCACAGGCTGTTTTATGAGACGGCTAGACAGATGTACCTGGGGGAGTCAGGGCCTTTGCTACACCAAGCTCTGGCCATGTACTTCTTGGGGCGGTAAGTGCAGGGGCTCATACCAACAGTGCCCCCAAGATAGAATCAGAGACTCAGGTAGTAATTTGTATTCATAAAGTACACGCTGCAATGTTGGTTTACGAGATGCAACGTGGTCTTTATGCCTGTTTTTGATGCCACAAGTCATTTTTGAAATCATCTTAGCCCCCTGGCAAGTCCGCAGTTTGATATTATATCAGAGGTACCAGTACTCATGGGTAGGGAGAAGCAATTTGTAACAGCAGCGTGTCTTGCCTATGGACACATGTGCCTTATATCTCTCATAATCTTGTCTTCTCACCTACATTTGAGAGCTGAAGAACCCTTTATTTGTCATCTAGAGATAATTCAAATAAAAAGAAAGTTCAGCAGGAGGAGTTTTGTTTTTGATAGATGGGCCGATACCCCCAAGCCCTACACGGAGAAGGACTCGGGCAAGCTGGCCGTGGCCCACCGCCGCGTCCAATCCCAGCCCATGATTCTGAACTCCGCCTCGGCCTGCCAGCAGCGGTCCTTCACCGATGTGAGCAGCACCACGAAGCCCAAGACCATCCACTGGAACCTCAGGAAGCTGACGGAGCTACCGCGGCACCTGGTACGGGGCAACCTCTGGGAGGAATGCGAGATGGTGAGTTGTCGCAATGGCCAAACTTGTATATTTGCCGTTGCAAATTTCTCTGTCATCTATTAGTGATTTTTCTCCCCAGAATCCTCATTGATTTGTGCAATGCACCCTCAACCAATCAAAAGATGGAATCTTTGTCTTTATGTGTTCATTTTATATATAACCAGTATCTGGATTGGTCACTTGGTAGAATAGGAAAGCACCAGACGGTTAACCGGGCATTATGCATGCTTTCATAGCGTTGTTATAGAATATGGATGAGATATCCACTTACTGTAGGGATGATTTTTTTATTCATGTCACAGGAGATGTGTTCAATACCCTGGGTAGAGGCAAAATGTCGGACAGGACGCATCTACAAACTTCTTCTGGAGTTGGCGGAGGTCAGTCATACTCAGATCTCATTTCAAGGAAACAGAAACAGCTCAGACGAATAAATTTACTTTTTATAAGGGTGGAAATTTGGTGTCCCATTGCCTGCCCCCCCCTGCAAAAAACCCGGAGAATTCCTCTGATCCACTTTACAATTCTCTCCGTCGTTTTCCACAGTCTGCCGACAAGAGCGAGTCGGTGAACACCAAGCTGAAGGACTTCTATCGCATGGTACGCTCCAACGTTAGTATCATCCAGAGACACCCGGAGCTGATCTGCCAGCAGGCACTGAATGAGCCTGACTCCTCTACCTGCTCAGCAGTGGCTAAGGAGTACCTGGCCGTGAGAGGGAAACACAGTAAGCGAAAAAATCCCTAGTCCGCGTTCTTGATTTATCTTTAAAAAGAAGAAGTGAAGAATGCAAAATGTTCCACTTGTTTATTGTTTGTTCCCACAGTGTTTACCTGGTTGGACCTATCCAAGGATCAGAACAAGCGAGCCGAGATCATGACCCTGACCCACACGGCGCCGGTCAGGCTCTGCCAGTTCTCTGTTAACTGTAAATATCTTGCCACGGCCTGCACCGACCGCACGGTGCGAGTGTGGAGGGTACGTTCAACATTCCAGTTTCATCCAGGGCCCTAGTGATTGCTTGGAACAGTGTCCAATGTTTTCTTTCAATCAGCTGATATCTTCATTTTATAACTTCTGTAATAGGTCTACTGCTGTGGTCCTTCACTCGCCTAAGTTCATTAACATTTTTATCTATCTTGATTTTAATTTTCAACAATTTTGTATATATTGTACTAATAAACATTTTACTCACTAATCATGAATTATTGGTAATACATTTTGTGAAGCATTTTGAGACGTACTATGTGAAACACTATGAAATATTTCCAAATAGGTCACTTAGGAGACATTTTGTGGTAAATTTTTCGACCTTAGGGAGACATCGGTCATTAGGGAGACCTTTCAGTGTCTCCCTAATGCTCCAACTACCAGAAGGAGGCCGAGTTTTACAGTCCAAATTTTGAGAGATTATAGATTGGGGTCTAAATTGAAAACTTACAAAGTTTGGTTCAGATCAGATTAGGGAATATTGAATTATGGGACAGTAAAGTTTGTGCACGTTCCTATGGGAATGTCTCCCAAGTGACCCATTTTCGGTAATTAAAATATAAATTCTTTCATCATTATTAACCTGAAGTTTGTACACAGTTCGGCAAGTTGTGTACACCCCTGTTGCAGATGTCTACAGGCAGTACCATCACAGTAACTGCTTTGAATTATGGTCCTAAGATTAAGTCTAGAATGGATTTGCATATGTGGTGGAAGCTTAAGTGTGTTTTGTTGGAATTGCTAATATTTAGATCTTTCCAAACTTTCCAAAAATTAAAGCCCATCCAGTGATCTGTGCCTGTGTTCTCCTCAGGTTGCCAGCGGAGCCTTGGAGGTCACGGCCGAGGCCGACCCCATCAAGATGGCCTTCCCCACCCACTGCCACTGGCTGGCCGTCCTGGAGAAGACCGGCATTAACTTCCTGGGGCTAGGGCAGGGCGGGCATGCCAAAGGTAGGTCGGTGGCTATGCTGAAAACCTTTGGGAAAGAGCAGTCGGGATCACCCATCAATGTTATGGCCAAAGAAAGACGGAACAAATGGAGGGAATTTTGTTTCCTTTTTCTCTCGTAGGTAAGTTTGTACTGCAGATACCCACAGAGCTGGAGCAGCAAGTGAGCGTGTGCATACCCAAGACCAACCGACACATCTATGTTGTGGCTTTCGGCCGGCTCAACGTCTACAGTACCAATGACGGGAAACTGGTGCAGAAAAAAGAACTCAAGGTATTGCTGAAAAATGCCCGAATTACTCCAGATTGGTCGGTTTCCCCCCGAGAGATCTTCAGTATTTGAAATTAAAATGGCCCCCGCCTACCTGGACCCAACTGTCTTTCAGAAACATTTTCAGTTTTGAATCATTTTGGGTTCATTTCTTGATGTTTACCTCAGTGTCGCCCCAAAGCCGTATCCTTCGCATCCGGTGGAAAGTTGTTGGCTATTGCCAATAAGGATGTCTTCCTCTGGGATATGGCCAAGGAAACAGTGAGTGCAAAGTTTCTCAAAACTACTTTTAAACATTTTTTTTTATTTTGCCATGAGCTAAACCAAATGAACAATTATATTGGTTTTTGCTCTAAATGTAGTTCTTAAAAGATTCTTTACTGTACTTTCAACTCCCAGGAAAAAAATAGGGAACCCAGTGCTTCAAAAGTGTTTAACTTTTTAAGGTGTTATGATTAGATGCTAAATAGAATTGATATGCAGTCCACTCTCGATATAAAGAATGCTGTGATAACAAAATCCTATTAAAATGGGCAAAGTCTGCGAATCCCAGTTTCTCTTTGTATCTTACGTTTTTCTTAGTTTTTCAGCTACAAAGTAATTTGTGTGGTCCCTCTAACTTTGCTATAATGAGATCACTCAAACTTGACTTGCAAACTGTACCCATCTTGTTCAGTAAATAGTCTAGTTTTTCTTTCCCACCGTGAAGGACACCAAGCACTTTGAGACCCAAAACCTCAAGGCCCAGCTCAATAGCTGTAACCTGCAGTTCTCCGGCGACGGGAAGCGGCTGATGGGCGTGCTGCCCAATGGCACCTACCGCTGGGCCGTCAGGGGTAACAACACCAAGGCCCAGGGCCACAAGCTGTCACTGACCTGCCAGACGGGTTCCTCCGCCATCTCCAAGAACTTGGACTTTGTGGCCTCCCTTTGCGGGGAGAATGACCTGAGGGTAAGATTTGGTCCTGAAGGCCCCTTGGGGATGTTTCATTGGGCCAAGGGTAGCCAAGACCCCGTCCACATGTTACAGCTGTGGCTATAAACCTGTAAAAGCCACTAGCTAGTGGCTGAATCCATATCCTAAAGACTAGTGTGTTCCCTACAGTCGCAGCCAGTCGATTTGGACATGACTTTACAAGAACCACCTAGAGGCACCTCTGTGACAGTCATTCATTTTAATGAAAGACTTATTCAGTCCTAACTAGTACTCAGTATTTACTGCGTAAACTTTAGGTCTTCACAAGAGGACACTCTGGTTGCTCTGATTGGTGGAGACGTTTCGTAAACACTTGTTTTCTCAGTTTGGATGTTTGTGGGTACGACAATGGAGTTGTTTTGCTTTGACACTTGCAAGAAGTTTGAACCTATCTTTTTAGTCAGGCACTAGACAAAGACTAAAAATGCCATGCCGTTGTCTACAGACTAATCCGATTAGACGCTGTAACTGCGGTGGCGCCACACTCGCGTTCTTCAGCTTGGTCAAAGAGGCATGGAACACGCCTGTACCACCTGTCCACGAGCGTTGCACCACTGCAGTAATGGCTTCTAATTCTGGTGGTCGAATTACAGTATAAGACACTTTACCAACCCTGAAAACTGGACAGATATGTTCTGGTAAATAATCACCCATTTTTATTTGCCTGACGGGGTAGGTCCTTCGTCTTCAGCCTACGGTGGAGTGGTGCCTCTTGCAGGGACATCAGGGCCCTGTGCTTGCAGCAGACTTTGGTGAGACCCAGAACGAGGACCAGCTTCTGGCCACGGGGAGCCAGGACTGTTCAGTCCGGATCTGGGATACGGCCAGTATCACCAAGCACATCACCGTACAGGATGAGGTAGGAATAACATTCAACTCCCCCCCCCCACAGCTTAGCCAAAAGCATAGGTTAACAGCCAAAAATGGTGCATGATGTCTGTTGCTTTCGACTGGTTCCCTGCTTACCATTGCTGTACATGTTACTTCATGAATATTCATAGCATGGATGAATATTCATATTAGCTGGCACTGAAGGGGACTTTCCCAATGTCTTCCATCTTATTGCAGAATCACAGCGGAGCTGTTGATGGCTGTGTTTACTCGGACGATGGCCGCCTGGCTGTGTCCTCTTCCCCCAGTGAAGATCACCTGGTGTGGAGTGTCACCACGACGCCCCCAAAGGTCACTCACCACCTTCAGTCCATCGAGTCATGCAGTGAGTATGGATCAGAGCACTTTGGAAGTGCGATCAGTGTGGAGTGCTGTAATGTCTTGTAGGGCCCCCCCCCAAAAAAAAATTGGAGTCCGTATGTCCAAACTGGGCTCGTGTCTGGTGTCAGCTGTCTGTCAGCTAAGATTAATTCAGGTAATTTTGTTCACCATGTTGTGATTTGCAGAGCCGGGCGAGGTGTTGTGCATATCTGCTAATTTCGTCGTGGGCTCTTGCAACGGCAACGACTTTGACATCTGGAACCTCAAGAGCCCCCCACTGAGGACCGACAACATGGTCATCAAGGGAATACACAGGTAAATTGAAGCAGGAATATGAACATATTTTTGATTCAGATCAACTGTCTCTGCCGTGATGTCTGTTTTTGTTTGCTTAGACTGCTTCTTATTGGAATCATTGCCTCACCCTCACATCTTAATTCTTAGTGTCCTTTTTCTTTTCTCAGACTTATTTTAATGTCCTCTGATTGCTGTCCCCAGACTGCTTCCTCTTGAAACTCATACCTCATCTTAATGTCCTGATTTTTGTTATTGTCCTGTTTTCCCTCTCTCCCCTCACTGATTTTTGTATTTCCGTCTTCGGATTGCTACCTTAAATGAATCCTCTTCTCATCTTCACATACTCAAGTTTTTGGAAAGTCCTGTTATTTTCTGCCCTTAGACCGATTTTAGTGTCCAATGTTCTATCGATCCTCAGACTCTTGCCTTGTGTGAACCCTCACTTAATCTTCACGTCCTGATTGTTTTTAACTTCCTGTTTCCGTTCTGTCCTCAGACTGATTTAATATGTCCTGTTTTCTTTCCGTCCTCAGACTGCTGCCCTACGTGAACCCACACCTCACCTTCACCGTCTTCCGGCAGGCCCTCCTTTCCTGCTTCACCACGTCCAACCGTCCAGGCATCCTGTACCTCTACGAGGTCCTGCCAGCCGCGGCCCTGAGGGACTGGCTGCAGAATCCGGACATCTTGCCGCCTGTCCAGGCCTACGCCCAGGACGTCAAGGAGTTCAAGCACGGTGCTAATTTCCTGGTATGTGGGCAACAGCAACAGAACAGTTTTTCAAAGGGGAGGGGGGGACCAGCTTTGAGACCATCAGGTGTCAGCCATTAATACACCAATCCATTAAGCTCCGCCTCTTATGGGACCTGCCAACATAGGGGGACCAGTGCCCGCCCCCCTCATTGAAATGGTTGGGTTCATCCCTTGCACCCCCTACCCCCTTCCCAATGTATGTGGATGATTATTGTCACTGAATTCCCTTCCTCCTCGTGAGCCTGGGTCCAAATCTAATGGCTGTGGCCGACAAAATGCATGCTTTACTGAAGCCACAAGCTAGTTGCTGCATCATTCCCTATAGAGGCCTGTGATACTGCAAGCCACAGCCAGATGTTGGGGACATAGCCTGATTATAGGGTTATATTTGGATGTTGTATCGTATTTGAAACCGCCTACCTAAAATTTCAAGGACATGTCAGAAACTGTCCCATTTTAGGCATCTGCCAGTCTGTTGTATTTCCAATTTCTTGTCATACCAACAGGTTCCTGCAGCCACACTGAATTCCGAATGCAGCCGGCTGGTCACTCTGACTGTCAAGATGACCAGCGAGCAGATGATGGCCTCCACCATCCGCTTTGACAAACTTGAGTACCACCACGGCTCACCCGAGCTCCTGGTCTGGGACGTCCAGCGCCAGAACGTCCTCAGAAAACACCAGCTGGAGAACTCAGTGGGCCGGTTCCACCAACTGGGTGTCCTTGCGGACAAGTGCATCATGTTCTACCAGCGGAAGGTCTCTGGTGCCACCCTGAAGACCAACGGTCACAGACTGGGGGATGAGGTCACCGAGGCTGTCGTCCAGGTCTTTGGCAGCGGCTCGGAACCACTCCTGAAGACCATCTGCATTCAGGGAGCTTATAACAAGATGGTGATGCCAGCAGACGGTTACATCAACCCCAGACAACCGCTGGACAAGCAGCTGGAAAGCATCCTGCTGAACTGCATTGGTCCCGAGGGCATCTTGACCACCTCCAAAGTGGGCACCGGTCAGCCCGTCGGCAAATTCATGCTGCAAGTGGCCAAGGTCACCTGCTATACGTTCTCGCCAGACAATCAGACGGCCATGGTGGGCTTTGACAGTGGCCATGTGCACTTCCTGCGGATGTACAACGCTGTCGGGAAGAACTACTACAAATGAAGTGATAAAGATACCAAATCGTACCTCACGAACTATAATTATTGATTTAACTTCTATTTGACTCCATTCTAGAGCTGTGAGAAGTTCAGTCCCAGATCTGAAGCTGACAATGAGGAGCTGGTAAGCGTGGACATTTTGATCAGCAATCAATTTATGAAAGAATATTTGCCCTGTGGGAACAGGTTTAACCTGTCCAGTTGTCCTCTGTGGTGCACACTGCTTTTCACTGGGTTCCTGCATTGATATTGCTAAGCAACAGTGTCTGTGGAATGATTCCACGACCTTTGGCCAAGGGCCTTTGTTTATGGAGCAGCTAAGCAGATTACAATTTGGGTTTTGTTTTAGAAAAATATCCCTGTGGTGGAAGCTTTTTATTGTCTTGCAGTGTGTGTGTGTCATGAATCTGTTCCTCGTTGGACAGGTGAAACAGCATTTTATCTTATTTGTTCATGGTTCTTTTAACCCTAAAAGAGCTAGGGGGGAAATCCAACCCCCAACATATTTCCTGATATCTCCACAATGCTTTTTTTTTCAGGAGTTGAGCCTGAAGGAGTTTTAGAGTAACTCTTTGCGGTCAGTTTGACATCAATTTTGCAATGTCAGACACACTGCTGTTGCGCATCTTTCCGAGACGGGTCAGCCAAAATGTATACTTCCCACTGCGGTGCTCAATGGACGCGGGTTGGCACATATGTAGCCTTGAATTTCAAATGACCATACCAACTAAGCTACATGTCTGATTGAGTTCAAAGTTCAAATATGTTATGATAAAGAGTTTCTTTTCATGCATGCCAAGTTTCAAAAAAGTCGAGCAAGTTCTTGGGCCCCCAGCTGTGAGAGGAGCCAAAATAACCCTGGTCTTTTAGGGTGAAACCTGATTTCAACGCGGCCCATCTTTAATGGGCATGAGGAGACCAGTCATTCATTCATAGAGGGATTTCACATTAGCGCTGTCTGCGCGCATATCCGCATCGAAACCGAGGCTCTCTGTGTTGAACTATCGCAGGTTCGTTAGTTCGCGGTAAATTGCTGTTACTTTTTCTTTTGATTTTACGTGTCGAGTCATCCTGAAAGACTCTTCCACAAAATTTGCAGCTTGAAAAGTCTGAATTTAACATACCGTTATGTACTTTGTGTCTTGACTCCTTACTTTCAATCGTCTGATCGTATTAAGAATTGAAGCTGACACATACAGCCTCCTTTTCAAACGTGGAAGTGTGCAGACCGACGCTAAAAGCGTCATATTGGGAACTCTCTATTGTCTCTGGAGGCAAAATCCCTCTAAAATGGCTGCTATATTTAACATCTATTTATCTCGCAAAGTATTTTTTTAGTATGTTGCCCAATACCAAAGATTACAGTGAAAAATCTTGTCAAGTCTTTCCCTCTTTATCAGGGATGACGAATGTAGATATTAACTGTATTATAAGTGAGATTTTTAACATACATATACTTTGAGTAATATTCTGTAAATAATTACTGATCTTTAGTTTTGTATATCACCGACTCGACTCAAACGTTGGTACAAAGAATTTTACAGTATTAAATTGGACACCTTGACACGTCACAAGTTGGTTTGTGTAAAATGATAATTAAGAATTGACTTATATATTGATAACATTTTTTAACTCTGTTTTGAAGTATGTTTGATGTAAATGTATGTGTTGCATGTAGACTTTGTCATGAATATTTAAAAGAGACCATATTGTGTGATGAGAAGTACGTAGATATAGTTGTCGGTTTGGTAACAAAGCTCTCTCTACATGTGAACAATTTTGTTGATATTATTTCTAAACAGAAAAAGTGTGTGACAATTTCTGACGTTTTTTTTCCCCTTGCCTTGCAGTGTGTTGTCTTGGTAGAGGCCATGGGGCGAGAATCGTAATCTTATGACAATTCCGTCCATTTTCTGAAATTTTGTGGTACAGTATTAAAGTTGCAGATGGGCAGCTTGCTTTTTCTTCAAACTGCTTTAAAATGATTGTAGATGTTTAGGAAAATGTCCTAAAGACCAAGAGGTGTCTTGTATACGTCAGGAGAAAAAAATCATGTTGCAAAATTTTGACATAAAATTGCAAGGGGTTAGCCTTACATTTTTATGAAATTTGGACCAAAATTAGACTTTTCTTCAAACTTCTCTAAAACGATTGTAGATGACTAAGAAGGTGTTCTAAAGACCAAGAGATGTCTTGTATACATGTCTGAAAAAAAAACCATGTTGCAAAATTTTGACCCAAAATTGAATAAAATTGCAAGGGGTTAGCCTTACATTTTTATGAAATTTTGACCAAAATTAGACTTTTCTTCAAACTTCTCTAAAACGATTGTAGATGAATAAGAAGGTGTTCTAAAGACCAAGAGATGTCTTGTATACATGTCTGAAGAAAAAAACATGTTGCAAAATTTTGACCCAAAATTGAATAAAATTGCAAGGGGTTAGCCTTACATTTTTATGAAATTTTGACCAAAATTAGACTTTTCTTCAAACTTCTTTAAAACGATTGTAGATGACTAAGAAGGTGTTCTAAAGACCAAGAGACGTCTTGTATACATGTCTGAAGAAAAAAACATGTTGCAAAATTTTGACCCAAAATTGAATAAAATTGCAAGGGGTTAGCCTTACATTTTTATGAAATTTTGACCAAAATTAGACTTTTCTTCAAACTTATTTAAAACAATTGTAGATGACTAAGAATGTGTTCTAAAGACCAAGAGACGTCTTGTATACATGTCTGAAGAAAAAAACATGTTGCAAAATTTTGACCCAAAATTGAATAAAATTGCAAGGGGTTAGCCTTACATTTTTATGAAATTTTGACCAAAATTAGACTTTTCTTCAAACTTATTTAAAACAATTGTAGATGACTAAGAATGTGTTCTAAAGACCAAGAGACGTCTTGTATACATGTCTGAAGAAAAAAACATGTTGCAAAATTTTGACCTAAAATTGAATAAAATTGCAAGGGGTTAGCCTTACATTTTTATGAAATTTTGACCAAAATTAGACTTTTCTTCAAACTTCTCTAAAACGATTGTAGATGAATAAGAAGGTGTTCTAAAGACCAAGAGACGTCTTGTATACATGTCTGAAGAAAAAAACATGTTGCAAAATTTTGACCTAAAATTGAATAAAATTGCAAGGGGTTAGCCTTACATTTTTATGAAATTTTGACCAAAATTAGACTTTTCTTCAAACTTCTTTAAAACGATTGTAGATGACTAAGAAGGTGTTCTTAAGACCAAGAGTCGTCTTGTATACATGTCTGAAGAAAAAACCATGTTGCAAAATTTTGACCCAAAATTGAATAAAATTGCAAGGGGTTAGCCTTACATTTTTATGAAATTTTGACCAAAATTAGACTTTTCTTCAAACTTTTTTAAAACGATTGTAGATGACTAAGAAGGTGTTCTTAAGACCAAGAGACGTCTTGTATACATGTCTGAAGAAAAAAACATGTTGCAAAATTTTGACATAAAATTGAATAAAATTGCAAGGGGTTAGCCTTACATTTTTATGAAATTTTGACCAAAATTAGACTTTTCTTCAAACTTATTTAAAACAATTGTAGATGACTAAGAATGTGTTCTAAAGACCAAGAGACGTCTTGTATACATGTCTGAAGAAAAAAACATGTTGCAAAATTTTGACCTAAAATTGAATAAAATTGCAAGGGGTTAGCCTTACATTTTTATGAAATTTTGACCAAAATTAGACTTTTCTTCAAACTTCTCTAAAACGATTGTAGATGACTAAGAAGGTGTTCTAAAGACCAAGAGATGTCTTGTATACATGTCTGAAGAAAAAAACCATGTTGCAAAATTTTGACCCAAAATTGAATAAAATTGCAAGGGGTTAGCCTTACATTTTTATGAAATTTTGACCAAAATTAGACTTTTCTTCAAACTTATTTAAAACAATTGTAGATGACTAAGAATGTGTTCTAAAGACCAAGAGACGTCTTGTATACATGTCTGAAGAAAAAAACATGTTGCAAAATTTTGACATAAAATTGCAAGGGGTTAGCCTTACATTTTTATGAAATTTTGACCAAAATTAGACTTTTCTTCAAACTTCTCTAAAACGATTGTAGATGACTAAGAAGGTGTTCTAAAGACCAAGAGACGTCTTGTATACATGTCTGAAGAAAAAACCATGTTGCAAAATTTTGACCCAAAATTGAATAAAATTGCAAGGGGTTAGCCTTACATTTTTATGAAATTTTGACCAAAATTAGACTTTTCTTCAAACTTCTTTAAAACGATTGTAGATGACTAAGAAGGTGTTCTTAAGACCAAGAGACGTCTTGTATACATGTCTGAAGAAAAAACCATGTTGCAAAATTTTGACCCAAAATTGAATAAAATTGCAAGGGGTTAGCCTTACATTTTTATGAAATTTTGACCAAAATTAGACTTTTCTTCAAACTTTTTTAAAACGATTGTAGATGACTAAGAAGGTGTTCTTAAGACCAAGAGACGTCTTGTATACATGTCTGAAGAAAAAAACATGTTGCAAAATTTTGACATAAAATTGAATAAAATTGCAAGGGGTTAGCCTTACATTTTCATTAAATTTTGACTAAAATTATACTTTTCTTCAAACTTCTTTAAAACGATTGTAGATGACTAAGAAGGTGTTCTAAAGACCAAGAGATGTCTTGTATACATGTCTGAAGAAAAAACCATGTTGCAAAATTTTGACCTAAAATTGAATAAAATTGCAAGGGGTTAGCCTTACATTTTTATGAAATTTGGACCAAAATTAGACTTTTCTTCAAACTTCTTTAAAACGATTGTAGATGACTAAGAAGGTGTTCTTAAGACCAAAAGACGTCTTGTATACATGTCTGAAGAAAAAAACATGTTGCAAAATTTTGACATAAAACTGCAAGGGGTTAGCCTTACATTTTTATGAAATTTTGACCAAAATTAGACTTTTCTTCAAACTTCTTTAAAATGATTGTAGATGACTAAGAAGGTGTTCTAAAGACCAAGAGATGTCTTGTATACATGTCTGAAGAAAAAAACATGTTGCAAAATTTTGACCTAAAATTGAATAAAATTGCAAGGGGTTAGCCTTACATTTTTATGAAATTTTGACCAAAATTAGACTTTTCTTCAAACTTATTTAAAACAATTGTAGATGACTAAGAATGTGTTCTAAAGACCAAGAGAAGTCTTGTATACATGTCTGAAGAAAAAACCATGTTGCAAAATTTTGACCTAAAATTGAATAAAATTGCAAGGGGTTAGCCTTACATTTTTATGAAATTTTGACCAAAATTAGACTTTTCTTCAAACTTCTCTAAAACGATTGTAGATGACTAAGAAGGTGTTCTAAAGACCAAGAGATGTCTTGTATACATGTCTGAAGAAAAAACCATGTTGCAAAATTTTGACCCAAAATTGAATAAAATTGCAAGGGGTTAGCCTTACATTTTTATGAAATTTTGACCAAAATTAGACTTTTCTTCAAACTTCTTTAAAACGATTGTAGATGACTAAGAAGGTGTTCTTAAGACCAAGAGACGTCTTGTATACATGTCTGAAGAAAAAAACATGTTGCAAAATTTTGACATAAAATTGCAAGGGGTTAGCCTTACATTTTTATGAAATTTTGACCAAAATTAGACTTTTTTTAGACTTGATTTCTCACCCAACTGCTCTGAAATGCATGAGAGGCAAGTGTGAGACACACCTTTGTTATTCTTTTTTTCCACCATTAAAATACACACCGATATCCAGAAAGTTGGGCTTCACCCTCGTTGAGTCAATATGCTGCAGGAGAGCAGTTTATTCCTATAAATGCGAACAATTAAAGAATTACAAAATGAAACCAAATTTAAAGCCAAGCATTATTTCTCATACCCAGAAACTCTGCGACTGGCTGTCACCATTCAATCAAATCTCTTTCTGAGCCCTGCAAGAGAACTTGAGAAAAATAAGTGTTTGTATTCAAACCTTCAATTCTGATATCACAGTAATCAAAGTATGAGGAACAAAGTTAACATTGGTGTTTCGTTTCCAATGAAAGTACTGATTAGACATCATCAGTCGTCGATCTATCAGTATTTAAACCTTTCTGAACTCATTTTCTCCTTCAAAAGTCATAGCATCTCACAATAACACGCCTGTCGTAACAACAATGCCACAGAGTTATTACTTGAAAAGTCACCAAATCTTTGGGTGCATCAGGTGGAGAGAGAACAATCACAGTATTTACTCTGCATACAAAATAGTTTCATTTTAGTCTGGTCTTGGTGAATGACCGCCCAGTCCTTTGACTACCTGCCCCCCCCCCCAAAAAAAATCAATAAATGCTACAAACCCTGATCAGACCTGCTCCTATTTGAAACAAAAATAAAACTGCTACATTCAAAATCAAAGTACTGTTATGTCAAACACAGCGAGTTATTCATGTCCTAACTTTGTTTTCTCAAAGTGAAGCACTAGTATTGCACTGGCCCTTCAGTTCCTGTTTAGATTCAAACAATAAGAAGATATTGCACCTTTTCCCAAACATAACCCTACTTGCACACAGAATAGCATTTCACCAAAATGCACCAAACACTCAACTTAAATTATACATCTTAGTTTACAGAACATCAAAAATAAATCCTTTTTCGGAATGTTATATTTTTTCCAAGTCAAGTCATAAATATATCATCAACATTAACAATAATTTGCTGAGCGTGCGTGCTTAGTTCAAAAAGCTGTGCTCAAGATCTACAACAATCAACAAAATCATATCTACTATTAACTTAAACTAGCAACTGTATGATGACAGTTGATCTCAATATAATCAATCATATCAGTATACTATTTGAGTTTCCAGGACATTAAGTATTGATGGTCTGTGAAATTCTCTCAGTCAATAAATACCTTGGGTTGGAGGGAACCATTTGACTGTCTTTTGTGACGATGTTTTCTCCGAGAGCGAGGGCTCTGTTTTGGGCGATTCCCTGTGCCACGTTTCTCATCTTCTTCCTCTTCACTCACCCAGTAACTCCTGGAGTAGGTCCTCCTCTTCCTCCGCCTCCTCTTCCTCTCTCTGCAGCTCCTGGGCTATCGCCGTGAGAATCTGCAAATCCTCCAGCTTGTTAATGTCCTCCTGAATGTTCTTCAGCTGATGGGGGAGGTATACAGAAAAAAAACGAAGAAGGGAACAGTGAGTCCGAAGTGAGCACAGAAAAGTGCAAGGATTGTGAGAAGAAAAACACAGCATGGGAACAAGGACTAGAATTACGAAATAATAGCAAATAACAGAACAAGAATTTGAAAAATGGCAGGAACCATAATCAGAATGACGCTTGAGATACAGTCAAGAAAGAAAGTACACAACCACAATCAGACAGGAACAAGAACCAGTTTAAAGACAAGGTAAACGGAATGGAAATTGAAGTAGGAAAAAAACATGAAACTGAGATATCGTTTTTTGACCAAGAAACAAAGAAAGACAGAAAGTGAACAAGCAAACTATTCGTTGGAAATTCAAACATCAAACATCTTCAGAAATGGTACACTACAGATTTACTATACAGTATATTAAATTCGCACCCATAAGAGGACTGAAGTGCAATTTTATTTTCCATTCCAAAAAATACTCAAGTGTGTCAGACAGTTAGACCCTAAAAATTGGTAACTTACCTCATGGGGGGGGGTTTGGAAGGAGAATATTCCCTTTTTAAGTGACCCAATTGTGTAGCAAGGGGGCCCTTGGCGGCATGACCCCTATACCCCCCGGTAATTTAGAAAGCAAAGAAAATAACACTACTATTATGAAAGTACTGGGGCTTTCACCCCCCCTCCCCCCTCATTTTAACATCCAGCTACCCAACTTGTTCCCTTTACAGTGAGAACCCTGGCCAGGCCACTGGAGAGCCTCATTAACTTAACAATAGGACCCTTTCTTTAATGTGATCATGCAGAACTTCAGGGCAGTTGCATTAACCAAATTAATCAGTAATAAATGTGGACAGGATCCTCCAAGTACATGCATATTCAACAGTAATTTGGTGCCTACATTCTTCAGCACGTTCCAAGTCACTCCAAAACAAGCATGAAAACTTTTCAAAAATTTCAGCCCGGAAAATAGGGCAAGTCGGGGCCTTTGGTCTGTCAATAAATGTCCAACCTGATATCTCTTCAAACGGCAAGTAAACAAAGCGAGTGACATTAGAGTCACTGACCAAACATGTTGAATGATTGATGGTCACAGGCCCATCGGCCATTTCCAACCTCTTCTAGAGTTTGCCCAGAGATAAGATTCCATTTGCCAAAGTGCAGGCTGATCAAATTTTGACAACGGGGAATAACTGGGGGTTGAACTCAGGCTAGAGTTGATCCTCCCCCTCCCACATGTTGGTTCTGATGGAACCATGATCCAATAATCCACTGCGTAGGTGTGGAAGGGTGTAAATAAAGATCCAGGGAAAAACTCAGCTTGAGGGGTCAATATATTGACGTGACGACTGCTTAAACCCCCCATCAGAATGTCAAAAATGACATTCAACCTAAGCCTGAAGTCCAAGTTGAAGATGTCACATTAAAGTTTCATCGTGAAGTTGCATCTTCAGTTGCGGGTTCAGAGAGGTTACAGTAGGTGTACTTTGAGCATGTGAATATTTCTTTATCCTCAAAAGAATAAAGAAATCTGTAAGAGGAAGAAGAAAATGTTTGAAACATTGGAAGGGGTTGAAAAGAGCCATGTTGGTCGGGAGCTCAGTATTCATTTTGTTGGTAGCTATGCGACTGCAGTGCTTGCAATTTGCAGTCGTTCATGAACCGGCAACAGGAGCCTCTGTTGCTAAGGAAATAGTGCCCTCTCTTGGTCAAGCTCGAGGCCCACTGTGGATGGAATTTAGGGGTTTGAAAATGATGAATATTCTTCTGTAAAGATACTTACATCATTCTGCAGGACAGCCCTCCCATCTATAAAATCTCCCCACTCATCTCCTGTCTCCCCATCCACATCACCCGCAGCATCATTGACAAAGTTCCTCCCTGATAACCCCAGAGCATCTAGTAAGGCATCATTGGATAGAACACTTGCATCTTGGGGTTCAGGATACGGGTACACTACATAAGTCCCGTCCCGCATGTCGAAGAAGATCTCAAAGTCACCTGGCCACTCCTCATAGCCGAGGTCCGATGGATCCAGGAGGATATAGGGGTTATCCACGGAATCCTCCTGGAGTGGACCTGCAGGGAGGTCCTTGCTGGACAGCTTCCAGTCCCGCTTCGGCTTCATGAGGCTCCCCAGCATCCGGCCCTGGACGTAGTAAGCACCATGGGGGCCCGGGAGGCTGTCTTCTCCCTCCCGCCTCTCCCGCGGCTCGTCAATGAAGTCACCCCACTTGGCCTCCTCAGCGGCCTCGTTTATGTACTCCTCGTACAGTCTAATCAGGTCCTCTTGACTCAGAGCGTTAAGGTCACTGCTGGGAGCCAGCAGGGATCGCCGGTGAAGCTCAGGAGGGTACTCAGTAAAATCCTTATAGTCAATGACGCGTGGAGCCCGCTTTATTGGACGGCTGCTGCCAATTCCAACCAGATCCAGTATGTCCTTGTTGTTCACGTCCAAAGCCAGCTGCAAGTCTTGCTCAGCTTCTTCTTGAGCCAGCTGATCCAACAGCTGCTGGTCCTTCCCAAGCTCCCTGAGGGCCGAGATCAGGACAGCCTCCTCCAGCTCAGCATTGAACAAGTCCATCAGCTCATTGTATTTCTCCAGGAGGGTCGCTGGGTTGATATCGTCTGTCATTTCTTCATCATCTGCCATACCGTTGGGTCCGGAAAAGAACGGAAAGTACTTCTCACGGGAGAATGGCTCCAGACCAGTTTTAGGGTAACGAACTGCATCAGGAGGGCTTCTGGGAACAAGCTGTCTTAGGAGATTAGCTGCTGATCTTGAATCATCATCTGTTTAGAAAATGACATTTTTACAATGAACCAAAATACTGTGATTTAGAAATAATTCAATAATTTTATTATCAATTTTATTCACAAGATATTTTGAAAGCATAGCTTTATACTGTCTGACTACACCTGAAAAACAGCCTAAAATTGTCAGTGCTCGGTAGGAAAAGGAAGATTATCTTAACTTCAAAGACTTACCTCTTTGCTCAGCTCTCTTGCGGTATCCTTCAAGATTCTGCAAGCTTTCAATATACACCTTCAGTGCCTCCTTTTCGTCATCTCGCTTATATCCATCATACTTGAGGGTGTCCTTGATGTACGGTGACCCTGGAACAAGGTATGCGCCCCAAGCATCTCCATCTTCCAAGTCCTCATCATCCTCAACAAACTCTCCAGCTTCTTCTATCCCATCTTCTATGCCTGCCAAATCCTCTGCTTCCTCCAAGGCCTCCTCTTCAATAACATTTTGGATCTCGCCCCTTGTGGTATCTCGAACGATCTCGTTCAGGACTGGCTCGGGGACACCCAGGTAGAACTGTTCTTCCTCTCCATCATTCTCTGCCTTGGCAGCCTCATCCTTGAAGTACTGCAAGAGGTCCTCAAAGCGGTCTGCTGCAGTCAAGCTAGGATCACCCTGGGCTTTCTCCTCCTCAGCCTCCTCCTCCTGTTCTTTCTGCAACCTGTCCAGGGAGTTGATTTTACTGAGTAAATCACCATCTTGCTCAAGCTCATCCCACGACAGGTCACGCTTGCTCCTGTGTCTGCCACCCTCTGGTGACGACTGTCCATCCCGCTTCACACGAGAGGTCAATGTATCCTCAACCTCAGCCTCCGCACTGCTGTTTGTGGCTGCCTTCTGATCTTCAGATTGGGCATCAACTGGGTAGATGTCCTTCTCATCTGATTCTTCCTCCATCCTGTTGCCCATCATGCCCTCTTCTGTGAATCGGATCTCATTGGGCTCCTCCCATTCCTCATCCTCTGGGTAGACTCTGATGTCATCGCACAGCCCCAGCATGCAAAGAAACTCGTCCATCGTCTGTTCCACTTTGTTATTCAGCTCCTCCCCAGGGACACCATTGAAGCCTCCCTGAAGTATGTTCAAGCTGAGGTGGTTGTCAAGGCGGTTGTCTTCAGCCTCATTCATAGGTTGGTAACTGGATTCATAGTAGGGGAGGTACTCCTCATCAAAGATTTCAAAGTTGCTGGACCACTGACTTGGGTCGTTAGGGGGGTCGTGGAATAACCAGGGGTAGAGCTCGATTTCTGAATTGTCGTAAGATGGTTCCCACAGGTAGTCACTGGCATCTGGCTGGCTGCTGCTCCCCGTGACTATGACATCATCGGGGTCCAAGGAATCGTCATCATCGATGATGTTTTTTGTCAAGTCCTCAATGACATCTTCCTTGCCCTCGTTGATGACCTCATCCATTGCATCCTCCACTATCTCTTCCTTTTCTTGCTCATCTTCCCTGAGGGTGGCATCTTGGTCATCTCTGGCTAAAGTTATCTCTTCCTTGTCTATCTTTTCGTCTTCAGCTAATGCATCTTCAACAGCTTTAAAGATAAACATACCATAGAATCTTATCATTCATTTTGTTTGTTCTTGATACTTGAATAATCAAAATATGATGAAGAATAATATCCTGTTCAAAGCATTGAAGAGCCTTTGTAAATGGAAAAGCTCCAATCTCACGGATACATGTACAAATGACACGTACAAAACTCAAGTAAATTTAGAAGTACAAATGGCGTCTTGAAATATGCCCAGATAGTAATCTTTGACTTGCCGAAAGTGAGCAACTGAAAACCACAAAAGAAGACTGCTTTTGAATGAAATCCTCTGATCAACACTAACCTTCCTCCACTTCCCCAAGGTTTCCTCCTTTTTCTGCCTCTACCACAGCTTCTTCAAACTTCTCCACATCCTGCTCCTGGGCACCTGTGGGGGCAGCTCGGACCATGCATGACGTCACCATAGCGGCTAGCAACACCGCTACCCAGACCAGCTTGAGGGATGAGGCCATGTTTGCCGACCTGCGGGTGGAGAAGACAACGAAGATTTGCCTAAATGGGGTGATGTATGAGGACTTGAAGTGACTCTATATCACAGAGCCACCGTGTACGCATCGGATATTTTGCCAGCTGTGCATACACCACGGCTTGCAATTTTTCAATTACTCCATGGAGACCTGGGGAGGGGGAATGCCCCATGATGTCAAACTTTCCTGCAAACTTTCAGGGATCACAATCATGTCGGCAGCACGCCCTCAGTTGGTAAATCTTGGTCAGTATAAAAAGGCAAGTTTAGAGTACAAGTGATTGTTTCAAACAGAAAACTGTACAGTTTGTTTTGTTCACTGTGCACAGTTGAAAATAGAAAGGGTTATTTTTGTTCACTAGTATTTCCACTTTTGAAAACGTTACAAATCATCGTCACGGGTGTTAGAATCTAATGTCTTTGAGACGTCTGGTTTGGTTCAAATTGAACACAAAACAGTATCGTTGATATTCAGAAGATGGAAACAGTGATTGATGGTTTTGTCATGAATGTACTGTTTCGTGCACGTACATGGCAAACAACTCTGGCCGAATGCTGGTAATTTGTTAACACTAGACGATCTGTCACAGTCTCCGATGCAATCGCATTTGGCGGTGAGGTAAACAAGGCGGTGCAAGCACCGGCAGATCAGTCCTGGTGTGACGTTTTCCAGGATATTGCTGTCTGAACATGGCGGGGGTAGGATCTCAGTAAACAACGAAATTAAGCACAGTCACGTGTACGGGGGCTACCATCATTAGCAATCTCAAAAAAAGCCAAGACCCTTGTGCAGAAACAACAGGCGAAGTGGAGCATTTGCCTAAGAATTTAGCATTGAGAGGGAATGAAGAGGGAATCTTGACGAAAGAGAAAGTGGGGTTGAAAGTGCTTTCCAGCCCGACAGAAGCTGTAATTACTTCACCAGAGTTGAGCCCTGGTCCGATGACAACAGATGCATGAATCCACACTGGTCGAATCTACACTCTTACCACGACGAGCAGTAGGTATATATGGCCCTACTATTCTCACATCCCTCATGGTGGTCCAATTTTGTTACATCTCTTCCATTGTAACATCCGGAATGCGAATCCCATGACTTCCCAATTATACTTCCATCACCGATCAAACAAAACCCGATATGCTTCATTTCTCTCCAACGATAAATGAACGTATTTGTTTCCGTCCCACTCTGTAATATTTTAAAGGAATAAAGGGCAGCGTAATTTTTTCCCCTTAAAATTATCAGTCATAAATTGTTGAAAAAAGTGGTATTGTAGAATCCCCTACTTTTTCCCTCTTTGTTTCTGGGCTTTTTATTAAAAGTCTTTGCTGACGTTCTTGAAAGCCCTTCTGTATATTAAATTTATTCCATTACCTGAGAAACAAGAGCAATAAAAAATCAGGTTAAACTTTTGAGTCCAAACTATGCAAAAGATGATGTCCAAAAATTGAGTGTAAATCAGGCAAAAAAGATAAAAAAAATGTGCCACGTCAGAGAACGCGTGACACTATATTGTAAGAGAGAGACCCTTGGCTCCAAATATGAAAAAAACCATGATGAATGGGCTGTCACTTGCGGAAATTAAAACACCAGGCGATTAATGTTTGTGTCCTTTACGTTTGAGGTAGTAATTTCCCATTCGCATCTAATCGGTAATGAAATCCCAAATCCAAATTCAATTAAGTGAGGTACTAAATGCCTGGCACCCGCGCCTTGGGACTGCAGTCATTGAGTATCAATCAAAGACAACGGAAATTATTTGAAATAATGGACAACTTTCTCGCCAGAAAAAATTACCTTTTTTTCTTTTTCAGTTCATTCTTTACTTGGGCATTGTGTTTGAGAAATTGCCTGCCAACATAATGAGATACAGTATAGATATAAAATTACTTTTAGAAGTGCAAAATCATGTTCAAACATGACGAGACGGGAACTCAGCAGTAGCAAAACATTATCTATGGTCTCGTGCGTACGATATGCAAGCCTTTCGTAATACTAAGCATTTAGTCAACGTCGCCAAGAACAGCGTATTGGATGTGATGAATTGAAGCTGACGTATAACCAGTCCATTCCACACGAGTGTCGCGTGTATGTTGCTATGAAAACAAAAATGAATTGAGGCCTTTACCCCCCCCGGTTGCGTGCGTGCGCCCCACCCCCACCCACCGGAGGGAGATTGCATTACACGAGCACCGACGCCAAGTTGTTTTCGTGGTCTCGCCTACCACTCTTCTCGTTGCTTCGCTAACCTAGAAACTGGTCGCCCCGTCGCAGAAATATCAGGCATAAATGTGGTCACACGTCCGTTGAGGGCAAACTCGTTTGAAATAAAGCACAGCAAAATGAATTGTGTTCGATTCGTCGGCTCTTTAAGTTTAAAAAAATGTCAGTTAAGTTAAAAATATCGTCAGTTTCATTACAGACACAAACTCAGCACAATGATGGTTTCGGGGGCTCATTGTCAAAGTAATGTCTCTATCTACATATGTACTGAAAAAGCGTCAAGCTCACTCAGCTTGAAAGGTATCATCTTTCGAACTCTGCATTAATGGCATTCAAGCAACATCCCTCTTTTGAACCCATTCAAACGGGGTATACCGTAGTGCTCGCCCTGGATATCCGGTAACCTCATGCTGTTTCCATTCATCACCTGTACCGGTGAAGGATGGTCACAGTCGGGTAATCTCGGGCTTAGGGAGTGCACGTAGCCTGCATGGGAACAAGAGAAAATTCCTCCGCTCCTGAAATATTCATGTCTAACGAGTGAAATCGGACTCCGTCGAGCATGGACGCAAATAACACCTCTTGCTACTCAGTGAAGTTCAGATGATCTCGATATTCACGCTATGCATCATCAATCATGTCCACGTTATTTTGCTTTAATTTGACAGGCAATATCTGTCAAATATCGTTTTAGCACTAAGAACCTGACCCAGGACGTCCCGCGTAACGTTATAAAAAGAAATATCTTTCAAGGAAGTTACCAACTGTCAATTACTGTAATGCAAAGAGAACGGTTTCAAGACTCTATTGAAGAGAAACACCTGAGCCGACACTCCAATCTTGGAGGACTCTGATACAGGCTGTGAATGGCAGCCATCTTACACGGCAGTTCTTTTGTTCGACAGCATACCCTGTGGAACAAAAACACTGGCCTGTAAGATGGCAGCTATGCAAACTCTACATAATGAGCATCATGTATTAAATCAAATGACGAAGCGCCAGAAACAATGCAGTCCTTCAATCAAGTAGTTTATAGACATTTTTTCCAGATTAAAATTATTTTAGCAGTATGGGAGGACTGAGAAACGATACTCCTTCAAGTAAAAAATGATTTGAAGTTAACATGAGGAGAAAATGTGTGCACTAGTCAAAAGACCTTTTCCGTACATGAGCTACCGTAAGCTTACATTACAACTTTCTGAGCCAGCCATAGTCTAAACGGCTTACTGCCCACGTAATTCGATTTCCTGTTAACAAGTAAATGAGACGAGGGGGGTTTCTGGCTTCCTCAAGGAGCTGAAGAATACAGCGAAGAGCAGGAAGTTGGAGATTAGGTAGACATTCGCCGCCCGGGCGGGGAATGACAGGGAGTCAAAGATCCCAGGAGTTTCCTCGAAAGATGACGAAGATGTATCAAGACAGTTCATCAGTAGATAACCGAGGTAGTTCATCAGTAGAAAGCAGCTGGTGTCGCACGTTAGGTCTTACACGCGAGGCACCACGCCCTTTCTCTCTTCAAATATACCAATCTTGCGCCGAATTTTACCCAATAAAGTTGCATGGATTGGCGTTATTTATGGAAACACGCGACAAAACTGGCAGCTTTCCAGCTCATACGAAGGGCTGACGAAATATCGTGTGACATAATCAAGGAAAAATGCTCTTTGCAGTACATTAATTTTAACCACTGAAAATAAAAAGTATGTTCCAAACATTACGAACGTTTCCTGGAATACTACAATGAAAGTGCAATATGTATTTCTCAATTCCCCAGATATAATTCTTCTGATAATTAAATACTCTGTGCTAATACCAGTCGGCATTCAAGACAGTGCCGAATTTGTAATATTATTCTTGCATAATCTATTTTACCAAGTGTCATTCCCCCTACATGCAACAATAAGCCTATAGCAGATGCTGCAAGATGCTAATTACAAGCACATGCATTCTTGATTATATCGTCAATCAGTTGGCACATTAGAAGAAAAAAAGAACTCAGATTCCAATGACATATTACGGAAAACGCCGATATAATTTTTGACAGCTACTTCCCAAATAAATAAGGCACGGCAATTCCATGCTACTGCTATTGTCCCTCGGGGTTTCGGCGAAAAGTGGACGGAAATGAAAATGCGAGTCAAATAAAATTTGTCCCCATATTTACTCCTCGAGATCTCCGACGTGTTTATTCCTTCAGTGCTCCGTCAACGACTAATTGAAAATGTGCTGGGATAAAATGCCTTCCGCTATCGTAAGCTACTCGGAGGAGAAAAGAAGGCCGTCCGGTAATTTATGGGCCGGGATCGGACCATATCCTGTCGACACCCGAGTGTCTTTTCTCTCTCTCTCTCTCTTTCTCTGTCTCTCTTCTTTTACCATGAAGTTGACATCTTCAGGGATGTCTCCTGTTCTCTATCGTATATCGCTCTTGCAGCTGCCGGCGAGTCATCATTTTATTATTCCAAATTTTCACTGGGGGGAAAAGGACCGATAATTAGATTGCCTATAGTGCAAATGATAAAGTGTGAAGGAAAGGCTGCAAAGTGGCTGGTGAAAAAGGACGACGACAAAGGGCCATGTTACACGCAAGAGGGCCGGCGGGTGATCTTTTTATTTACAAGAAATCGACCGTTTTGGACAGAGTTTCCTAAATCCATTTTAGTTTGTGTAAACTGTCGAAAAAAGGGTGCCAGACTATTATATGCCTAGGATGTGTGCTAATGAGCCTCCTGTTCATTATCAAATGTCTTTGAATCAATAAGATATTTTGATCACGAATTTTATAGGCCCTATCATTCACCAGAGCAGACAGGTAGTAATTTTTTACAATTCCATTGCTTTCATTTCTACGCTCAATTCCCCTAAATGAAGGGTATGAGGCATTTGACCAGGCACCCGATCGGTCTATCCACCGCTGTTGATAAGCGAGGCTTTCAAAGCAAAATGCCACTTCTGAAGCGCACTGGTAATATATTATAACGTACAGCTTCGGCATATATAATGTAAGGTTGTGGGCAGATAATAACCCAAGCAGAAGTTCAGTAGGTTTGGCTTACGTAATGCAGTGGGAAAAGGGAAAGGATAAGTACTGAGGATATCCGTGGTTCGAAGGGTATCGTTTTTTCACCTTTTAATCCGGTATATAGAAAAAAAACACTTTGGAAAGGTTCTTGAATTTAGGCCTACCGCCCAAAGGCCAATTTGTTTTCTCAAAACTGTTTTATTCAAGGGAGAAAAGCCCACTTTAAAGTAAAAATCGACTCAACTTCACTTAGCTTGGCACTCAAATCACATTATGTGATAATATATCATTAGTTGGTTTCGAACATGGCATTTGCTTTTAAAAGCCTCGTATATTAACAGCGGTTGGAAGTCGGATTGGGTGATTTGCATGATTGGTTTGGTAGACTAAAATGTCGCAGAACTCGCGGACCCTTCCCGTTTTGAAAGAAGCAATGAACCATTAATCAACCTTTTGGTCTCCCGCTCAGCCATCTAAATGGAGTACCGTAAAGTTTGTTTGCCGACTATCCGGCAATAACCGCATTTTTATTGAAAAGCTGTGTCATTCTTATCAATTGCCCTGACTTGGTTAATGAAGACTGGTGTTTAGTATTGGTTACATGCACGCACCGATCTTCCTGTTAATTCTACGATTTCTGTTTTACTATTTCATTTTTTACCATCTGGTCATAGTAAGAGCATACACACATATCATACTTTCCACGAGTCATTATGTTCTTATTATCACACGCCACACCTTCAGGATTTAACATCGAGGACATCGAAGAGTCCAAACCGTTTAATTGTTAATCTGTCTTACTCATGCGGAACTGAACCCGATCCGTCACACTGCAATTTCTTACATTTAAATTAATGGATTACTGTGGACTTGGGGGTGGGCAAAGATAGGCGTATGCCGAAGTGATGCCTTCAACATTAAAGCAACATGAATCAAAATTATTGACAGCGTTTCGAACGAAATGTAGATGACTGAAATGGAATAGGCAAGTGGGGTCGAGCTTGACACATTAAAATGCTGCCACTTCAGCTTACGTTAACGACAGAGTTATTGTGGATCGATTTGAGTCGGCGGTGCGCGATGTGCTTTTAAGGGTAACCCTAAACTAGGGACCCGGGCCCGCCAGGCTATTTGCATTAGAAATTGGTGCAGGGCATTGACGAAACATGGAATACTCAACTCTCAATTCGGAGAATGACGGATATAGTAATATTCATTGGGTATACGATGTAGTGGCTTTGACAAAGCATCAAATTCGGCAAGGAGAGAAAATACGATTATCTTAGCTTTTTATTTTGGGTAATGTTTTTTTTACTCTAGACGTGCTTCACACAAGTTTTAGGGTGGGAACCTATGGGCTTTGTGCGTGGGCGAGAGGGAGCGCTTTATTTCCTGGTTACGATTTCGGCTGACCATCACTGGTTGACATGTGGGCCTATACGCTTCACTAGTTGCACAGTGACCGTTTTCACTTGGTTACCAAATTTACAATAATGTTAACATTTTACCCCGTACAAAACTTGACATACTGCAAGAACGACATGCTATTTCAAATAAAATAGTTCGGTGTCTGCCCCAGACGTCATGTTCTTCTCTACACGCTTTCAATAGCAGTTCCAACTGACTCACGGCCATCGATTTGAACTAGTTCTGCCGCTACGCTGCCCCATTATTAATATTTGTTTGCCATAGCTGACAGTTTTTTTTCCAGGTTGTTGGGACCGAAGCACGCACCCGAAAACGGTAGCGTCTCGTTTTTCCCCCCTTTTTAGCTTAAAGTGCATTGGACAATTTATACGCGGTACAATGGCCGCCGGAGGTAATCGAGGTATAAAAAATCGTATTAAAGACGGCGCCGAACGGGGAATAATAACCTGAGCGGTATAATACACTCACTGACTTAAGCCTAATGATCTCGGAGGCGCCACAAAGCTCATAATTATGCGATATTCTGGTGCCTCGGTAGAGGAGAGAGATAGACAAAGACACAAGTGTGGCTCATCGACTACTGACATTTTGCATCGGTTCCTGGATGTGAAGTACGTCCAAATCTAATTGAAGTGAATGTCCAGGGAACCTATACCAGAGCATTGCCCCTTGATATATACTGACAAAGCCTCCAGAGCTATTCAAACTTTGCCAATAATGAAGCGAAGTAGTTCTTTGCTGAGTGAGTTTTGAGTGGTCCCCGTCTGTGTTCCGGTAGAGTTTCTTCCATTCTCTATCCCCATTCTCAGGCGAGTCTACCAGCAGCAATATTGCCCGTCTGAAGTTACTTATAAAAAGCTTGATCAAGTTTTGGGTATACTGATAGACACGAGAAACGATTGAATCTTTGCGTGCATTGTTTCAATTCACCCTTAGGGGACAATTAGAATAAAAGGAAACCCAAGCAAAAAGACTTGTAAGTACTACGGCTCCAAAAAATAAAATTGGCTTTCTTCAGAAATGGAACTGGTTGGTTTTAGGAGCTTTTATGCAGATTTTGTCTCGTCCAAGTTGCAGAATTGGTGATACTTCTTTTATTGGCAAGAATTTAGCTTTTCGTTGACGTAGGTCGGTGAAAATACACTATTCCTAGAAAAACAGTAAATCCCTCGCTGTATTTCAATCAGCATTAATCTTATTTAATGTAACCATATGCAATAAAAATTATTGGACACTGGCATGTATATCTCTCATTTCCTCTGCTGCGTTTGGGCGGGTACGGCCATTACGATGATTGTCAATTCCCAAACACAGCGGGCCGATTTACGGTCACAAGATGTCCTCTCACATTAAGCACTTTCCAACGCGTGGTTCCCCGGGGCACAAATTCAGCATGGTCGATTCAATTACCTGCCCAATTAACGTTTTACTCTTCCTCATCCCTTTCGTTTTTAGCAGGATTCGCCCTTTTGCCTCGGATACCAAATAGCGAAGCACTTAAGCAACCATCCGGATTGCGCAGCCTTTAAAAGTAAATGATGCACCACGCAGCGTCTCTCTACTTATGAGAAAGCTGAAAAGCATATTTAACGTTGTCAACGAACGTGACCTCCCGTTCATTTGGTCCGGAGAATATGAAAGTAACAATACGTCCCCTAAAAATCAGGCTTATTATGACCAAAAAGTAAATTTGCTTTGTGAGCGCATGAATTCTAGAATTCTAGAATATCGCAGATGAGAAAACAAGTGAAGTAGTTTTTATATTTTGTCGTCGAAGAAGTCTCGATTCATATTAATTACGATGTACTAACCTGCAGATTTCTCGCGAAATACTGAGCCGGCTAGGCTGCTTTTGGTAAAATTACAAAAAAAAGAGAGAGAGACAAAAAAGTAAAAGAAAAACCTGGAAAATTCATTAAAAAGAACTTCTACTTGACCACAGAAAAATCAAAAAGACACAACCGAGAAAAGCCCAGACTCACACCTAAATGTAAAAAGACGGAAACTTTTTTGCTATACTCCGAAGAGGTTGGCGATTTAAGAATTGAATTACACAGCGAGACTCTCAGCCACCCACTTATCTTTTCAGCATTAAGAATATTGATTCTGGAAGATAAATTTCCAACCAAGGCCTTTCGTGACGTGCAATCCGGCCTGCATTATTATAGTGCATCGCTATTTTTTTCTTCCGTACAGCTCCATAAATATTACGTGCTTATGTTTACCTTTATTCTTTAAATTCTCAGTACTATCTAGTTATAAACTGAGGAGAATCTGGCAAAATGTGATCAGGGGCAGTAGCATGCAATCCGAGAAAATTAGTTATAGTTTTTTTTAATCGTTGTCTTTTTTCCTCAACCAAATCGCCAAAGTGGCGTTTCTTGAGTATATTAATCAAAGAGGTCTTCTGGATAAAAACGGGTCTACAGCCTCGAGTAAATCGGCAAAGTCTCTTGCGGACAGAGGAAAACAATGAAGGATTAATACAATATCAATTCAATATTGACAATATCATGAACACGTCTTAATTGCCATTATCAACTTTCTCATGTTAAAACTACACCGGATGTGCACTAGTGTTGTCCCCACAGAGCAGTGTTTGTAATGGAGGCTCGTGAATGAAAATGGTCATTTTAAAGGCACATTATAACTCAAAAATGGGCAAGCCTGCAGAAAAATGTTCGTGCATGTACGCATGTCGGTCTTTCCGTGGTATTATAATGATGTCGTCTTGGGAAACAGCAGACGGTGGCATTCTGTGGGTCCAGTCACGATGAGACGGTTCGTGGGTGATTTGGGTTTTGGGCGAGGAAAGAAATATGAAACACGGACCACCAATCTGTGTTGATTTGGGGGCGCTATTAATTGGGGGCAATTTGGTACAGCAGCCCGGTTGTTGGATGGACTTTTGCACAGATCGTGCTACGGGTGAAAAGTGCACAAAGTTGACTATTCTTGTTTCCAAAACTGATGAACTGATTTTCACGAACCAGACGAATTAATCCGCGCACCCACACACGCAGAAGTTCTATATGAAAAATTATAGGCAATAGGCCTTTTTGCCGACGAAACACTGACATTAATTTTTTACTGTCGACGTTATAGGCTCCGGGCAACGGACCCACAAAACCAGAAACATTGCACAGTATACCGCAATAAAAACAGGGCCTCGAGTCGGGGCTGGATTTCCCCCCTGCCAACGGTGGAATTGCAGACCGCTAGAAAGTTCATCTCTGTCTCACGGCTAAAAGCATTCCACCGGCCGTGCTCCGCGTGATCAAATTAAACCTGAAATGTCAACCAATGGGTTTACACGTTTTGCAAGGTTTCGCGCAAATATTTTGACAACTGCTCCGCTCTTTTCAGTCTGGCTTCCGACTCGGCACGCAAGGTGGCAGCACCATACGAGGAAGAAAACAGACTAGAAGAGGGAAAATGGCCACCGTTGGTGGTTAACGGCTGAAACAAAAATGGTGGAAGTTCTGACACGTTTGTTTTCACAAGGTTCTGTGGTTATATCCTGTGCCCGTCACGCGCGAGAGTGCTCCTGACGGAAACACGGCTGAATTCTTTGGTAAATCATATTCGGCGGGCCAATGTGTCGCTCGACACCCTGACAGCTTGTGACTGATCGTGCTCTCAGCAGCACAGATCTGTAGGGTGTCCCAGATGTGGACGTCAAAACGGGAACACAGAAGCCGTTCTAGTCTGTTTTGAAAACGGGGTGCTATCGCAGCAACCCTGACCCTTGCTCTGAAAACAGTCAGAGGGCCGCTAGGGGTGCTCTGCATAACGTGTGCTGAGCTTTAATTGTTTATGCTGAGCGGATGAAAAGAATGTGAACAACACTTCGGGCGCCGCCATGTTGAGCGATGTCATGGTTTACATGCATTTATTAACATATTACGAAGGAAACCTTTAAAAAGGTAATTTCCCTTGTGTATGCTGAAACGCAAGCAAATGCCCTTCACTACATTGAAATCCACAAGGGGGAAAATAAGTGTAAAAGGCAGCCCAAACTGGAGAAAAACTGGGGTCTCATCAATCGTTTGGAATTTTGCTGCAACAACCATCGCTACACAACCTTAAATTTGTCTCAAAAGTACTGTATCACACTGCATTTCTAAATGCAAACGCCAACGGCCTCTGTTTTTGCAATCATGCAAATGCACGACAGCAAGACACACGAGAACGCCCGAACGGCCGTGGAATCATTTAGATTCCGAAAATAGTTTCTCGTCAACGCCTTGTGAATGCCGAAAGGCAGAAGTTACGGAACACTGACTTCACCCCCTGAAACGCAGTGTTTACACGCAGCACGAATTCACAAGTGAAAGGTTCGTCTATGAATTTTTTTGCATCAAGAAGAGGCAAGTGTCGCGGAGAAGGACGAATAAATATTCATTTAAAAGGCAGTCACAAATTTCGCAATCTAGCGTGTCCATAGTCACTAGGCTGGTAATGCATCGCAAATGACAGATGGCATTAATATATGTCCACTAAGTCCCAGACCTCATCAGTATCGTACAAAAGCTCATCTCCCTTATGTGATTTCGAGACAAGGGGATTATTCCCGTAGCTTAATATTGCCGAATACGACAATGAGACCAGCTACGATGCATCTTTAATATTTGAGCATTCTATAATGATGCAGGGACTCGGAGGGAATGAACCGATCAATCAGTGCAGCAAGACTTGTTAGCCAACGCACCTGGAGACAGCTTCTTGAATATACATACTCAGCACAGAACCGTCGAATCTTTTCAGAAATATTTGGACGTCTGCATTCAGGTTTGAGGTATTTCTTTTGACCAGGCTTTACTCTGCTGCGTATTTTAACAGCGGTTCCAAATAACATCAGAGCGCCGAAGAGAAGGAAAAGGCTCCATTTAAAACCTATATGGGGTGATCATTTAGAATTAATGGTTCAGACAGTGAAGACTTTCATTCATTGCTTTGTAGCAGTCTCTCTTGTTTTGCACACACAAAGATAACCATTGCTGATATTGTTCATTAAGAAAAAGAGCTTTAAAAAAACGGGGTTTGATCAAAACAGATTCCATTTTACCTCTCTGTTACTGTACAGGTTTTGCCGTCAGCCATCAAGGTCCCTTCCCCAAAAACCGCGCGCCCGCGGTTTCACCACATTTTGAAAGCGCTGAACCCTGATTGGATTGGGAGATTCTATTTTTTTTTCTTCTTTTCAGCTTGATTTGACGGCGTCAGTGATTTCACCAGTCTCCGGTCGAGACCCTATTCTCCGGTATCTCTCGCCCATTGTGTAAATGTCACAACGTTAATGATTTGTCAAGGCGGGGAGCTCATCTTCCCATCTTCTACGCGGCAATAATCAAACACGGGACGGCAGGACGTCAAGCAGGCACTCCGTGTGTGCAGAACATTAAATCGGCCGTCGCAATTTCAATTCAAGGGTGCTGGGAAGGGGACACGGGCGAGGGGTTAAGGGTAAACATAAAGTGATGGGGGAAAACAAGCCTTTACTAGTTACATTTGCTGATCGACACCGCAGCAATGGCGAGTGACGCTGTAGGTTCATTGGTTTCACGGGCAGCTTTGCTTTTTAAGGTGGTTAAGCTAATGGCTACAGTTTTACGATATCAAGTGGCGCTCTGGCTGTAGAGTAGTTCCCTGTTCTATCAATAATATTGACAGTACGTACCGGCAGCCGTCGTTCAAGAAAACAAAGTATGGCGGTATAGGATGTCCCTTCTATTTGAAGATGCAGCGCGGACGGGGAACCAGACAACCTCAGGCTGTAGACTGGCACCGGATCAATCCGGTTCCCTTTCTCCCAGCTGAAGCGTGCAATTCAAATCTAACAGTCCCAGCCATTTCATTTCCGGGGTTTCCGCTTAATTAGATGAGGCGGAAGTTCGACGAATAACGCTAAACGAAATGTTTGCTTGGTGCAAAGCCGCAAGACGCGTCCTGAGAGCGAAGCCTAGAGCCGCTACGGGTCAAAATCAGAACCTGAATAGGCCAAAGCCATCGTTATAATTTACAAAGAAAGCCATAGGCCTAATGGCCCCTATTTTAAGTAAAACCAATCTTACCTACATGGATCTAAAACGACAGCTGAAAACAAATCGACAAGGGTAAAACACTCTCATATAATGGCTAAATTTGATATAACGTCAACAGAAAATAAAATTGAAGCACATTTTGGCCCACTGATTACCCCTTCCTATGTCTGCATGAGACCACGAAAGCGCCCTCTTTTGTTAGTGCACGTTGTCAATAATTCCAAGAAAAAATACGGGGTAATGGATATTCCTGGATCTGCCGTTGCAACTTCACGCCGACCTAACCTGTAGTTCTGCCAAATGGTCATGTACACTATGCGGTAAGGATGCGACTTTAAACTACGGACGTCATATAAAAAAATCTTGCAATGGCCTTTTAGGTCATTGACGCCATCGGCGGCCAGCTTACCGTGCTGAATGCCAAGTAACACACGGGGCCTGTTTTCGGTCAGTGATCCTAACACTGGTTCGACCCATCCACTTTGCGGGTTTTGGTGTCCGTAAACCAACAATGGGTCGCTGATCGCGATGCAGATCCGTGTGAAACAAATACGACCAAAGATGGCTTGCTCCCAACTATTAATTAACCAAATCGTTCGTGACAACAATATGGCACGCAAGCCAACGATCCATTCGGCACGGCAAGATGGCCACCGGTGGCTTCAGTCGATATACAAGAGCATTGCGAGTCCAAACTTTTTAATATGACGTCTGTACCATAAAAAAATTCCACCTGTCTCACTTCAATAGTGGTTTGGATATAGTTGGTGTGTTACCGCTGTATTATTCACACGGGTGAAGTGGCTGCCGAGTGGTAAAGAGCCGATTTTCCTTCTGACGCAAAACGTCCCGTCAACCCAACAGCTCTTAACACGAAGCGGAAAATGTATTAATGGGTTTTAATGGCAGTTTAAAAGCATAGCCAGTTCATTCACCGGATTTTTATGAGGCTGGCGAAACACAAGCAAAACTCTTGATTGCTTTAATTTTCGGAATGACAACAAACAAATAACGACTGTGGTAGTTTGTTTTCCCGAGTATTTGTGACACAGATGAGGCAATCTGACAAGTGGGCCAATTTCATAGGGCTGCTTTAAGCACAAAATTTGCTTGAACGGGAAAAAATTTGCCTAATAAACTCAGGTTACCAGCTCAAACTCTATCTGATTGTCATGCTAACCAAAAAACCCAGCTAAATACAATCCCCAAACAATATACATCACATGGAGTTTTGGCTGGTTACCTGATTTATCAAGCAAGGTTTTCTCGTGCGAGTTTTGGCTGGTTACCTGATTTATCAAGCAAGGTTTTCTCGTGCGAGTTTTGGCTGGTGACCCGATTTATCAAGCAAGGTTTTCTCATGCGAGTTTTGGCTGGTGACCTGATTTATCAAGCAAGGTTTTCTCGTGCGAGTTTTGGCTGGTGACCTGATTTATCAAGCAAGGTTTTCTCGTGCTTAAGCAAATTTTGTGCTTAAGCAGCTCTGTGAAATTGGACCCAAAGAAATTGCCATGAAGATTATTCGAAGCAAGTATAAAAAAAAAGTAAAAGCTTAATTTCAACTTAGAAATAGAGGTGAAAGTATTAATAAGATAATTGATATTTATGTTCCATTGGCACCTGTTCACACTTCGACTCACAGATGTAAACATCGACTATGCTCTTCGTTGACTTTTTTTCGCTTGACGTGGTTGAATGCCACTTCACGTTTCATGCCAACTTGTGGTCTTCTTTACGAACTACGGATGTTTTATTCATATTGTCAAATGCGGAATGCAAAGTTTTCTTATGTCGCCAACAGGCACAGAGGAAAACAACCGACCTGTCCGATAGAAAACAAGGAGTAAAAAAACTTCAAGTTTCCTCTAAAATGCTTTGTAGCTGTTTGTGCGTCATCTGAAAAACAATCTGACGTAGATTTATACTCCAAGGAGTAAAGGTAAGATGCTAGACGTGGGCAACGATGGCTTTTGAAGCAAATTATCTCCACGAAGGGTGTAAATTGCAGGAAACAGAAAGGACTTGTTTGTGGGTGTCGGAGTCTTCGGGCGTTCTGCGACAGACCAACAGAATGGTGATTTTTTTCTAAACATGAGGCAAACTATAGTGATGCACCGTAGAAGAAACGAGCAAGAAAGTGGAAGAAAGTTGGTTGCAATTAACGTTGGTCAACTTCCAACCCCGAATGGATATGAAGTCACCAAAATTGATTACAAAATTTCATTTAAAAACTGGTATGAATTTCTGCTTAAGTTTCTATGTTATCTTAAGCTAAAGAACAGTGGCGATTCGCATTCCTCCTTTTTTTTTTTTTTTTTTTAGAATGACTCCCCTGTATAAAGGGCAGCAAAACATCACCCAAAGTCGATCGGACACCTCCGATTTATTCAATTCTCTGCGGCGACGATTTCCAGCCGGAATTAACTGGAGGGGATAAAAATGGATTATACTGTACAGGGAGCGTGTTCTTCGAGTAGGGGCTGCACCCGAGGCAGGACAGGGGAAGAAGTGTTCTCCAAAAACAATCAGCGGGATGTTGGCCACTGCCTCAGGGAGATACATGCAGGCTGTAGGGGTAGATGAACAACTTTCACGTCGAGTCATTCCTTGGCAATTTTAAACTCTGTATGTGCCAGGTTGTTTTGCCCGATGATTTATTTTTTTTCTGAGAGGCTGCTGACTCAGTTTCAATCATGAGCAACAAGAGGGGATTTGGGGGCACACACGCGGGGAAAAGGTGAATTCAACAAGTAATACGAAATTGACAACACTGTGTTCAACGTTAGTGCAAAAAACTGGAACAATGACAGAGTAGGTGACCTCAATACTGCTCGATGACATCTGTGGACAAGTTAGCGTTAATAGTTATCGATTCAAAAATCAATCATTGACAATAACATCAAGTTTAATAATGATACGACTCAAACAAAATAAATCGTTTTCTGATTAAGGTCAAAATGGAACGCCAAACGCGCTTGGTGCATGTTGCGGGAAATGGATCACTTACAGAGTTCCTCAGTTCCGAAGGCGTCTACTGAGAACACAGTACTGCAAACAATGTGTAAACAAGTAGAATTGTTTGACATGCACGTATGTCTCCGTCAAAAGACTTGCCTCTCTGCAATACATGAGCGTATCGTTCTGAACCAATATACATAATGCGTGTGCGTGACAGTAACAAGGAGGGGAAACGAAAGCAGACATCGGTCGAGTAAGAGAACAAGTTTCATTAACAAAAAGTGAGAGCACGTCACACAGGCGCGCGGGGGCGGGTCTGCCTTGAAAAAATAATCGGCCAGGGTCTTAATTGGCCTGTTCGCGCCAATGCAGCGCGCGGGAGAGGGACGGGTTTACGAAGGTGTCTCTAATCTGGAAAGAATTTCTCATCAACAAGTCTTTGATTGCCACCGAGCCGTTGCCAATGGCAACGGCGTTGTTCATGGTCACCGACTCGACTACATCCTATTTGGTACAGAGATGTCACAAGACGCCATTGTGAAGGAGCTGTAGCTCACGGTATACGTGACTCATAGTTTTCCGAGGAATTGTTTGTTTGTACACGTACAACACACGCCGAACAAAGACACAATAGTAACCCTACAAACTAGCAAATGAATTACTCTGAAGCGTCGGCAGGATGTAAATGATCAAACCAGAGAGAAATAAAGCCCATGCAAAGAGGATACTATCAGGATATTGAGAATTCAATATGCAACATCACGAGGGCGTAATCAATACCCCCCCCCGTTCGACTTACCAAATATAAAGCAAGGACTTACTAGACTGAGTTTCCTATTCTGTGAGATATGTCTTGAAATTAGTATTACCACAAACAATAATTAAGACCTGTATATAGAAATGACAATGCATCAATGCACGTACCGTGCTGATCAAATAAAGAGATATCTGCCCGACAGATTCTTCGAGTTGAAAGCTTTTACACGTCAGTTCGTTCGCCGAAGGGCGATTCAAAATGCTCACAGAGGCTCACCCGAAGGGGCCTACAAGTGCACTGTGGAAGGCCAGTTCCGACTGTCTCTGACAGGTGAATCAGGCCCGTAATCTTCTTAGTTTCCAAATCCCGCTCCTCTCCGCTCGACTCATTGCTCACGTATTCCCAAGTTAATGCGTGGCTGACACCCAAGACCGATGCATAGCGATATGCTATACTTTGAAAAGCAACGAGCAATGTTTGCATCGATATCCACGATGCGCTGGTCCATGTTGGTTTTCACACTACTGCTAAGACGGATGTCGCGACGTTCCAGTGCTATTTCAGAAATACCTAAGGAGTTTAGACCTGTGTAGACCCTGGATTAATGTAAAACTCCACATTATTTTGGGGGGGGGTTGTTGTTTTTTACGCAGCGCAGATGCAGTTATGCAGTATAATTTTGCCGACTGCATTCCGGAAACCTACACACAATTTATATGTCGATATTTATGAGCATCGTTCCGCTGTTTTTGTTAGCAGTTCTGAGTGAATTTTATACCTAGCTTCACGGGCGAGTCTTTGTAAAATGCACCTACCGCGTCACGGGCATCACGAAGCAGTGGGATCTACACAACATTATGGACAGCTGAGAGCGTTGCAAAAATGTCACTGACGATCATGATGAGAACAAACGGATCACAACTACCGTAAACTAAAACGTCTTATGCGGTAAACATGTGAATAGGTCTATGCGATTGCTTTGTTTCTTCTTTCAACACTGCCGGCATATTTCAACCTGTAAAACAAAACATCAGTCTACCGGATTGATTATTGCAAATTTGAGCGACGACTATAGTAACTTAGAGACTGACAGCGCTGGAACGGTGTGTGGTCAGACTTGTCTAGTCGACCATTTGGGACCAGGCCCTGGGGTATGGTCGCACCGCTGGTTACCAATAACATATTTCATTTATCATTACAGAGGAACCATTCACATGCAAATACAAAAAATTGTACGAGATTTCAGTGACTTTGTACGCTATATACGAGAATCGCAGCCTACGCTGAACTTCGAGTAACAAAGAGATAAACAAATCGGCCGACTGGGGTCGTTCGAGTGTAACTTAATAGCTCATGCACATTGTTAAAAAGCCATTGGCTACTGGCCTAACTACACTTCGCACCCGAACTTGCCCTCCGTTGCTAAGATAATTGCGCCCTCTCTTGGTCCGGCTCGAAGCCCATTAACTTTCAAATTTAAGATTTTGTCACTGTCTCATTACTGAACGCGTGACAGTGGGGGAAGACTTATTTTCCTTGGCAGAATGTACACATAGTGCCAACATACTGAGGTTTGATATCCCGTCACTATTTAAATTCGTCCTCTACATAAACAAGCTTGCCAGAATGGTGTCTGCGGGCTCCAAAGGTACAGAACAGAAAGGATGACAGGAAATGCCCAGTGCACGTCAGAAAAATATCTCGGGCTTTCTTCAAGACGTCAAACAGACGGGCATTTACGAGAGGAATTCGCCCTTAGAATTTCTTCTGCCCGTACTTGTTGCCTAACGGGTGTTGGCTGTCGTTAAGGAGTCGCAGAAGACACCTTTCCATTGATTGTGTAACAGAAGAAGGCGTTCCTGACTGCGGTCTTTCCCTCTTCTTTTCTCCCCGCCAGCTGATGAGGCAACATGCGCTTGCATGTCGGTGTTGGATTACTCGCGAAACAGGAAGAGCCGTTTTCCTCTTAAACGGAAAAAACTAGAGAGTGAGGCACCCGTTTTCTTTAGGTACAAGTCGCACAAAACATTCCGTCCCTGGAGTCGAACCATTTGATCTTGGTATCCTGCTGAATTTAAACAGTGGGTTTGTGAGCACATTTTCACAGCTATAACGTTACACCTCTGTAAGAAACAGACACCATAGACTACAATGACGTAAAAGTTATAGCAGGTTACTGACACCATCGTCTATAAACAGCGAGAAGTTCTCGTCTCTGTCGACTATTATTTCAGTCTCCCTCGTTTTCAAAAGGCTTTTCCGCTCTTTTGTTGCGAAATAGCACTGATGTAACTGTGACTTGGGCGATGTTAATGTTGTAAATTCGATGCGCAAGGATTACTTAGAATTACACTTTAAGTCGGGTTTGTCGTGTAAATTATGCTTACATGTTTCATTTTCCTGTGCTCAGTGGTAGGTCCTTTGCTTCATTCCGTCCTCAGTGGCGAACAGATTATAGAGCGTGCCTTTATTTAGTCTACGGGCAAGTGATCGCAGCAATCATCACACACAATCCCTTGTGCTCTAGCCGCGCTATAGAAAAACGGGGCAGTGTGATATGAACAATTTTGCCAATCCAATATGGTTTTAGTATACAGAGGCGTAAAACGGAATGTGAAGGTCACTGAAAACCAAACTTTGGATCCTGACCTTGAGCAATGTCACGGAGAGATATAAAACCCACCTTTTTTATCAGTTTCGTGGTGTGTGGGCGCAAAATGTGAACATGTGGTGAAAATGTCTTGGCATGAGAAGCTTCGATGTTGATGTGTGACCACGGACTTGCCTCTCGCTGCTTAGGCCTAGAGGGGCAAGCAACCACTTCCACACAAGTACATTTTTTCCTGAGTCCGGAGGGGGGGGGAATGAGTGTCTGTTACGACGTGATTAATGTATCTACGCTTCCAAATAATTTATGAACCGACAAGCATCCTGCCCGCGGAGCCTGTCGCGCCGCGACGTGTGCTTGCATTCAATGGCTCGAAACTCCAACGGCCACGCCGCACAACTTGAATTCGTTAACAAGGGTGCGTACTTTGGCGACCGGCGTCGTTGACAGGGCTCATTGCTGTGATCAACCTCGGGTCTGAGTGATGTTTGTTGAGTCGCAGTTAATGACATGAGAAATCACCGCAGAAGCTTAATTATGCGAGCAGGTCCACGCATTATGAAATATTCAGATAATGTGAAAAACATTCGGAATGTATGCAAACCTTTGAAGTAAGAAAAAAGGGAAACGTTTGTAAGATACTTCCAAAGGGTGTGGGGTTAAGGATAAATACTTTTTGTCACTGTTTCAATTTAGGAAATAGTGAACTTGAAACTGTCGGACTACTGGCGGTATTTGACAGCCGATGCAGCTACCGACCGCTGTTAACAAACGAGGCTTTTATAGACCCTGTTTGGAACCGAGCCGAAATATATAATGTTATTATACCTGATCAAGAACCTGTTGAAATCAGCTTTTGTGCTAAAATTAAATATACTTCAACGCAACAAATTTGAGTAGTAAATATAATAACCTTTTAAAATTGATCTTTTAAAACTGTAACGAATCTGGAAAAAAAAGACAATGCAGAAAAAAAGACCCTCTCCGATTCGAAAGAAGAATGCCCACATTATTGGGCCTTTTCTTACCCCCTATGCGCTTCGCAAGCCAGCTCGACGACATTTCCTTTTTTTTCCCCTTCTTCTATCCCCACGACCCCTCGTAATGACGCCGAAGCTGTTCCGTAATGCGGGTAATACCATAATATATTTTCGGCCCCGTTACAAACTGGGGCATTTCTATGTAAAAGCCCGTTTCAGGAGCATTTCTCTGTTTGTTAGCAGCAGTACAGATTGGGTGCCATGTTCATATCAATATGAGGTGGCTTTGCAGATAATACCGCGCACTTGCCAATGATTATTTCGGCCACGTTGGGGTGTGAGCAGATTTAAGAGGCTCTTAAAGCAATAAGTAACCCCCAACATATGGTTTTTCCAGGCAAGTCAGTTAAGTGCGTTATTATGTTGTGGTCAGTCCCTGTACTTCCGTACAGGTTTTTACACGGTATTTCAAACGAGGAAGTGTTGCCTACGAGAAGTCGAACGTGTCACCGACCACTCGATAGGATAACGTTATGACTGCAAGAGGCGGTAATGTCTACGGTGCTTCTTTTATTTAGTGTGAAATCAACGCTGCGATAGGTGACTCAACGGTGGAGTGGTGGATGGGCATAATTGGATTTCTATATCATCGGTTATACATGAACCGCAGAGGCGTGGGTCTGCGCCCAGCCATAGCGGGGAAGCGTGTGAGTGATAGCAAGATAATGCATGACATGCTCGGTCATTTACAGGGAAAAGACCTCCTTTTTTCAGCTCCGTCGACCGAGCCTTAAAGAAATTAGTGCAAACAAATGAATTCGTCATGATCTGACGACGGCAAATACCTCAGAACATAGATTTTGTTATGAAAATTAAAGAAACCGTATGAACAAATCACGCATAGCCAATGAACAGTCGAAATTAACAACCGTAAGTCACGCTAACCTATAATTACACCATACTTTTAACTGCAAACCGTCAGCGACGGTGCGAAGCTTTGTGTGGCGGACTTCTGAGGCAATTTTGACGGCTGAACGCAGCTCCGATGACAAACAACCTTTAGAAGACCATAAACGGGAGAGAATCGAATCAGCGCGCGAGTACTGGTCTCCGATTAATGGTTCGCGTTACAACCCCGTGCAGACTGTATCCTTCTTCACTGCGATATAATTACAACTGCAGCTCCGCGAGAACGGCAGCTGTCCAAACACTCTTACTCCGGAGCCAGGGTCTTCCCGGTTTTTTTTTAATGTTCAGTTGATATTTGTGGAGGGGAAATTTATGATACAATTTCATGATTTCGAGAAAAAAAGAAGTCGCGCGTTGGCTTTTTTTTCAGCCTGAGAGAGTAAAAGACACCACAAGCACGTTAATTTAAGTCTGGAGATGGCAGAAATCCGACAAACGTTCTTGAAATGAAAGAACTACGCTCGAGCGTGTCCAAACATTGAGGAAACTGAGAATTACCACATTTCCATTCGGGATGATTGCTATGGAGATCTCACGAAGCTTCTGCTCGCTTGTTGTTTGATTACAATAAACAGCACGCAAGCTATACTTTGCGTACTGTCGCGTCATATTGCCATATGATGCAAGATACGGGGGCGGAGAGAACCCCTCCCCCGCTTTTGTGTTGGTCGTTGTTTGATCGAGATCTCAGGAATTCTTTACAGACTTCTAGGGGGATGTGTTAGGTAACAATACTCTAGAGTGTGTATAGGGATTGGACATGTGGGGGGGGGGTTAACCCATCGGCCCCATATCTTGCACGGTATCCACATTGCACCGACAGGAATTTCTGTGAAAAAACGGCCCGAGAAATCAAAGTAGGGGGCGGTGGAAAGTTGGAATCGGGTCAGACCTTATTGGCAGAAGTGGGGAAGAAAATTGAAAGTCGGGCCTCCTTTTTAGGACACACGGTCTTCCCTGAGAATGTTCGAGCCTGCACAAGATCGAAAATACACCTAGGCCATTATCTGCAAGGATAAAGAGCGACTTGAGTTCTTGTTATTTGGTGTATAGCCATAAACAGTTTTCATTGGCATCAACCCGACGGAGGGAGAGAGAAACGGATGATTGCGCAAAGCCGGAAGCCACGACTACAATTTAGGTCACATAGGCCGATCGACCTGATGGAAATATTAATGAAATCACACACCCGATCCGACTACCCACCGCTACTTAAAAGTGGGGCATGTGCAGCTAAATAGCCACGCTCTTACTGTGGTGCTAATATATTATCGTATGATGCAATACAGTAGGCACACTTATAAGTCAGGCTTGTTCGAGCTTTCTGGTTCCCAATTTTTTTGACGCTGACTAGCCTCACTTATAAGTGTGCCACTGTATTGCATCATACGATAATATATTAGCATCAGAGTTAGAGCATGGCTATTTTGCTGCAAAGGCCTCGCTTGTAAGTAGCGGTGGGTAGTCGGATCGGGTGCACCACAAGATAATGTACTGAGGACAGGGGTAATTGGTTTGACATCAAATTTCATTCTTTCAAAGAAATTGATATTCCTCCGGAGTACTTGATGCCCTAGTGCCAAGTCTACAAAGGCAACCAGAACGAGAAGACAACACTACGACACGCAGTTTGTATAAACGCACGTTTCAATACATCTTCGACCATCAGAGCGTCGTGACGGGCTAACATTTAAGTTCAGCCGGGAGCGTGTTTTGGCAACCCAAACCACGAACATGTTTCAGTTTCGGTCATTGGTTAAGTGTTTTGGCGACCTCGGCTGTGCCTTGTGACGTCATTATTCTAACCGAACGAGAACCGAAGGTTGGAGCTGGTTCGGCGCCGGCTCAAAATGGCGGAAAATAAACAGTTTATTTTTTGTCGCCCCTCAAATAAGTGAATTATACATTTTGAAATTTGTTGTTACATGCAGCGAATCAAAGAGACACTTTCTTCTAGAACTTACGTGAAAATAGAGAGCGGCACTGGTGAGAAGCATGCCAAATATTGAGTGAAACTGATGTTCATGGACAGTGTCATCTGCTTCCTTATGCATGCCCCTGTCAGATGACGTAACCGTCTCTGTTTCTTCCTTTTTGTGGGCCACCCTTAACATGTTCCTGGTTATTGCTTCGACGTCGCCAAAATACACCCCTGAAGTTTACGGGCGCGCGCGGCACGTTTGGGAGTGTGGTGTCCACTGGCGTCTCTCAGTCTCAAGATATTAAGAAAATGCGCTCATAAGACATCGCATGCTAGTTTGAACGATTCGTCGTCTTGGAACCAGCTGTCAGTGACACGGAGGGTACACATAATGTTGGTCCTGTCGATAAGTGGATGTCTTGACTAATAACATACTCAGAGGAGAATTAACTGGGCGACTTCGGCGGCTTACATCATCCACGTACGACCGTACGTCATTAATAAGCAATACGCCTATGATCTTCCCTTTAAAACACGACCAGAACGGTTTAGTTGGCGTCCGCGTTTTTCTACCGTTAAGAAGAGAAAGTGACATCGTGCCACCTGCGCCTTTCTGTAGCACAGATCATTTGGAGCCGTTTCCTAGCTTCTGCACAAAGAGTTTAATTCTGCGAAATTCGGCTGCTGACATTTCATTCTGTTTGGTGAATTAAAAACCGAACTTGGTCACTGCTGTCCCAATTTCAGTTGAACAAAACATTGAGCTCTTTTTCAAGTCTTCCGTGGCCTGTAAGAACATGTTATGTGTTTCCAGCCCAAGGTATAGTAAGATCCCGTTTCTCAGAAAAGGCTTGAAGCTACCAGCAACACGACATCGCGAGTCATCGATCATCTTTTTTCTCTGTATTCGTCATCTACCGCGGTGATTATGTTTATCTCTTCTAGAAAAGACTTTCTTCGGGATGACCCGGGTTTTGTCTTCTGGTCTTCCTGCACGCCACATTCAGCGCACCTACATTGTTTCTTTTTAAAACAGCACTCATACAATTCGTAGCACTTAGGCAAATGACTGCCGGAACCCCGGGAAGTCTTACTTAACAGTCCCGAATCCTCCAATTTCAAAATGAACTGTCACACATCATCGAGACTTGAGTTTGAATACATTGGTCTAAATACATCAGAAATAACCAAAGGACTCTTAAGTGTTCAGGGTTTTTTAAATCTCGTTACCTCAACGTCTCCACAATTCAGCCCGTCATTGGGACTTTATTCGCTATGTGACGCGAAAGCACGAAGCCATTCGGCAAGATCTCGACGATATAAAAGTAAAACGGGTAAAACGACGTCATCAAGACGGAGCCAAAATTGGTTTATGACAAGAGGGACCTAGGTAGAGTTTTTTTTAAAGATGTCATTGTCCATTTTTATAGCAAGAACAATACGTCCGAAGTAATGTTCTTTGAGAAAATCAATAGCATAATGGGATATCAAGATATAGCAAAAATTAAACCCAAACAAACTGATTTGACAAAAAAGGATCAAATTAAACACTGGACATTGAAAACAAAAGGCCAGAACAAGATAGAGTTCATCCAAGGTCTGTAAGTAATACCTAAAAATTCTGTCATCTAGGGTAACGGTACACCACATGAGAAATATACTGCTCACCTTGTCAGCGTTCAGCAATCGATACAAATAAGCTCTGTTCAGCTGACGATGAAATTGCTTGGTTGATGCGCACGATGATATGCAGTGCGTAGGTCTATGCCCCCGGAGAGCAAAACGGTAAATAACCCACAAACTATGCACCAGCGTATTCTTCCTGAAAGGCGAAAAAAAGAAGACGAGTGCTGAGAAGCGCTGGGACCTTCTGGCCGCGAGAACCAACTGACGGACAAAAAAATATGTATATATTCATACCAAGAAAAGGACCGAGGGCTTTCCTGGCAAAGGAGCACTTGTCGTTGGGGAAAGAGCAAGGAGGAGATTTCCCCTCTCCGTACACAATCCTGTTTGCTGGGGGTAAGCTCGCTCCTTAAACGCTGTCGAGCCCACTGAGTCGGTGGTGATGAGGTAACATGCCTACCGTGAGCTGGCACCCCCGCACAGGCAGCATGCGCGTGTGCGCGGTCACGAATCCCGGACTTGACGTTGGACGGGCGTCGTCGCTGGTAAACTGCGTCGGCCCTCAGATACATATATCTTGTGTACTTGCTCATGATGATGTTGTGCACCAGCGGATCGGGAGGCGGGCATAACGTCGCGCTTTCACGCCTCTGTCCTGGATGCACCTTTAACCCGTAACAAGACTAGTGCAATATTAAGTACCTGTGCGTATTATGAAACTTCCCCCCCCCTGCCGATACACCATCGCAATTATCATTCGTAAAAGAAACCTACGTCTACAATCATTACAGGTATGTTTGGACTTAAAGAAAAATTAAACACGAGATCCAACAGGGAAATTGTAAAAAACAGAGAAAGTGCACAGGTTTTAAGCGTCATAATGCTGTTGTAGTACAATTCATTTCAGGAGTTAAAAATAATGACCCCCATGAAAATCCATGATTTGCAAGAATGTGCAGGATTAGGATCTATTTTGCTATTTTGGTTAATCCAGTAAGATTCCTAAATCGAAGTTTGGGCCACTTTTCAAAAATACAAAAATAATACTAAAGGATCTGAGGCTACACGGATAAATGTACCACAAGACGCGTCCTAAATACAAATGGAATGGACATTATTATGGTTATTAGCGTTCCCAGCAATCGTCGTCGGACAGTGTTTAATGCTGTGCACTCTTACGATATGGGTCAATTCATTGTGGGTGCGTTGTGCCACGCAAGTGCTTTGCTTTCTACCGTAGACGTGCTCATCTTCTGATGAACGAGCTGATGGGACTTGGTTTTTCAACGAGTAGTGCGTGCAAGAAAGCTCGAGCGTTATATTGAATCCCAAATGGAGACAGATGAGCGAACGCAAAGGGGCACATTGTGCATTGTAATGAGTTCGGCGAATCATGAAATGCAAGGATGGTGATGAAAAACGAAAATTCCCGATTTATGGACGTACACGATGACAAGCATTGGAAAAACAAAAAATGCTTATTTTAATAACATGGCCTAATAAATTACATTCAAATTTATAACTTAGCTTCAACCTAGTAATGCACGCAGGCATTTTCAAATAACCACACAGAACAGTGAACAAACAAATCCAAACCAAACCATTTCCGAATATGAATTAACCGAAGTCAGTTCTCTGAATCGACAAATGTTGGGAGAGAAAACATCCTAGCGAATAATTTTATGGAAACAATTATCATATTCCCTGCAGTGCGTTGGTACTTCTATAGACGCAAAGCCTGCACCGCCACAAACAGCACGAATTAATAGCGTCGGGATTGCAATCGGAGAGAATATGGGAAGCATATTCGAGTGGCATCAATCGCAGGTCAAGTTGAAGACCGAGCCTCGCGGGAGAGGTGCGAGGTGACCCGTGAACCTGGACATGACAAGGAAGTTCTCGATCTTCTGTCATGGTTTGCTTTGGTTCTGCTTAGGTCGGAATAATTTGCAGAGTAATAAATGCTTATAATTCAGTATACCGGCTTAAAAATACAAAAGGAGACACCTTCTGAGGCAAGCTACTCTGTGATTGCAAACATCGCCGTCTATAAACTGGGATCTGATATGTCCATAGAGGAGATCTTGTTTACAAGCTGCAAAGCAGCATTAATCAAACACTTTCCTCTCGAAGAATGGGCTTGCGATAAGCTTAACCTCCAGTCAGAATTTTGCATTTCCCCACATCCCTCGACCTACTGACTGATTCTGCTAGCTCAATCTGCATTGTACCAGCAACCGGTATCACGCGCATATACTTGCGCGTGTACCTCAAATGTTTACAAGACCCTGGATTCAACAATTCCTGCGGTTTTTTTTTTTGCTCACGCCCTATCATCACACAGTGGGCTCCCAATGGCACGAGCTGTTCTCGACACAAGCATCCCGCCTGATTACATTATACGGAGTTGCACGAGCCCCGGACGACAAAGCACTCCTGTCCGGAAACCGGACACGTGTATATGCTGAATAGAGATGACACTTGACTACCCGTGGTGCCAACTCATTGGTTATTCTGTGTAATATGCAAATGTTGGATCAGATGCAAAATGACGCGTGCGCTTCGTTTCGAACAAAGAAAGTAACTGTACCTATGCAACATTCTCGATTTGTGTCCGTTACAAAGTGTAAGTTTAACATCACCAAAAGTGCTCTTACCCATTTTGAATTTAAACCCATTTAGTTCCAACTGAAAATGTGGACTGTACATTATGAGTGGCTAACGTTTAGAAACTATTCTCTGTTGAAACAAAAATGCAGCTTACTGTTCTCGCAAATCAATAATGATCATTAATAAAAGGAAATACAACATACTGAAGAGTCTAGAGATGGATAAAATAGGTGTGTAATGCTAACAGGTGTTCCATCGGAGGCCTCTGTCCGCTCATCCTTGGCTCAATACCCTGAGCTAATGAGCCTATAGGAGAGATCACAGACGTAGAGAGTTGATGCTGCCCCATAGGTCAACACAGTCTCAATATTTGACAGGGAAAAGAGCACCTTTTCACAGATGCGTTCTCAGTACGTGTCGTGATCTGCACTCTTTTGGATTTTTCTAGAAAGTGGTTATTTAAACGTTTTAACGTTTTTCGATCTTTAACAAGGGAAGTGAAGACACACATAGCAAAAATCTTTCCCATGTTTCTATTTCTAATACTACAAAGCTAGGTTATTTTCTATTGAGCCAAACCCTTGAAATGTTTGCCTGAACTCTAAGGTCGGTCTATCAATGTCCAACGCCCAATTACGTGCGCCCTCCTGTAACATGAATTTTAATATCTCAGGCAGACGCAGTATAGGTAGGCTGAATGATAAAGAGTTAGTTTCATGCACAACCTTAGCAACTAATAAAAAAAATTAAGCATCTGGCCTCGGCCTTCTTCACAGTGCTGCACATTTCGAGACTTAAAGTGGTACAAATCGACCCTTTTTTACACTATTGGTCTGCTACTGCAAGTAGTCAATATTTGTCCCACGAGCTGTTGCTATGGATACGCCACAATCGTACGTCGTCCAGAACTGTTGAATACGTTTAGAGTCATAATTTTCTCATCTGAGACTGCAACGGCATAATTGAGCAGATACTTTGGTGCGTGATCGGGGCGTGCGGATGATTGAATTAATACATCGGCTTGATGCACCATGCTTCTGCAAAAGGACTACTGAATAACATTAAAGTTCTGTTGAGTTCACAAGCATGCTACCACGAGAGGGCGCTCACTTTCACACCATCCTGCAGTCTGTTTTGCGACGACAGAGGCCACAGAATGAGAGAGCAGTATGAAACAACAGAGGGCGTGCTGTTTCATTTTCAGGCAGCACAGTATCATGAGTGCAGAGCAGGAAACTAGGCACTTCGTGACCTGACCTTTTTCCTCTGACATCCAAACAATGAAATACAACAGCTCTTAAGCAGTGGATTCTAAAGAAGTTCAAACCCTACAAACAGCAGAAAGAAAAATAGCTACGATATCGCACATTGGGCCTACCTCTAACTTCTCACATTTATAACAAGCCTCGTACCCAGAAATTATGCGTTGAATGTCAAAGTTCTGCTAATCCAAGGGGAAATTCACAAAACGGGCCAAGCTGCAATCAACATTGTCTCGATGTTCTCGTAGTATGGCGCCCTCTGTATTAAAAAAAAACCTAAATAATTCACAGCGCCATATCGAACGCAGATGTACATGCTCTATTCATAACGGCATAAAATGCGATGACGTTCCACTGAGAAACTCAACCATGTTTAAATCTGTTGTTATAGGTTCCAAGAAACGAGATAATCAGAGTTTGACTGGCGTCTGCACTGTACCAAGTCAGAGGTCAACTTCATTCCCTCGCTTGGAGCAAACAAAATGTGCATTTTAAACCACATTATCTCCTGTCTAATTTAAGAATTACGATGCAGGCTTTGTCAGCCTCAAGAGTTTCCGCGCAAAAATATTTCAATAAGACAGAAGAAAAAGAAACACCAGCTTTATTCGAGACATGCACAGCCAAAGTGGCACTTGGACAACCCAGCCACCACAGCGAGGAATAGAAGACGCGAGGGTGCTAAGCCCCATCTTCAGTGAAAAGCACAGTACCACTACAAAAGTGAAACAGCGACACAACTCAAGACCATTCATCATGAAGAGGGAAATGATTGTGAAAACTGTTAGACCAGCAATCGTCAGTAATCTCTGGTGAGGCTAAGGAATCATAATTCAAAGTTTTAACTCCGCTTCCCGGGGCGGTAGATTGCCATGTAATCCCATTAGCCTGACTGGTTGAGCCGTGACATCTGAGTGACGAGCGTTAATTGCGCGGGAAACCAGCCCCCCCCCCGGTGATTTGCCCTGCTCTCTGGCTGAGCACGAGCATAAGTCACGAGCGACCGTTTGCGTGCAGTTCCAATACTTCCAAAGTCCGCGGTCTGACGGGTTTCGAGGGGGGGCTGGGATGCTCTTCAAACACCGAGGCCCCTTCGTTACCCAGGTCCCAATGACGTGCTTCTCTTGGATAGATCCATTTAATGCAAATGATGTTTACATGAACGGCGTAGTGAGCCATTCTCATGATCACGAACCTATAGGCTTTTATCACCAGATTTCCACGTATTTTTCCCTTCAACTTCAAAAACACAGTCCATAATAGGCGTTAATAAGCCTCATTGGGTGAACAATTCACATTTCTCTTCGGTCATGTTTCTTGCCAGCATCTAGAGAGCTCGGGAAGGTCTTTGTTAGCCAATCCTTGTAAGAAATCTTAACGGTTTATTATAAAGTTCCGTGACGCACAAACGCAACGTTGCCCGAGGATAATTATGACGTCAATTATGCATCAGTTTTCCCCCTGCATTGCATGCAATTACGGTACGACAGGAACAAGACGCAAGCTCTTTCAAAAATAAAACCTATTTGCAACAAGTCTGCTCGAGGCTTACTATCGTGCTCAGCTAGAATGACGCCCGGAACTGGCCGAACAAATTGCTTTCGCGATCGAAATTCAATTCTTTACAATCAAGCAGTAATTAAAATTATCAATTGGCAATAAGTGAGGCGCCCCCATTAAAAGTTGTTCCTTAGATCCCCCCAAGCTTAAGTGGGGCTCTTTTGCCCACTCCAATTGCATTTTCATTTTTTTTCCCATAGTGCAGTGACATATTCAGCTTCTACAGTTATCTTAATGACAACGCAAATGACCTATAGTTCATGAACCAACCAAAAACAAATCGACTCGCAATATCTTGAATTGACGACAGAAGGTGTGGTATTGCGGAATCGAAGCGCCGTATAGGCCAAATCGCTTGCAACTGTTCCCAATGTCAAAATAGACTTGTTGGCATCAACGGTAAGCCCTGTCCCAGATCACTTCACAGACTATGCATACCTAAGTACTTGGGACAGGCAACACTGTTCACGAGCATCTCTACGATCTCATGATGCGGTACGGATGTCGTATAATGTGTATGGAGACTGACAAATAAGAAGATAGATTACCTCCTCCCCAGGGTTCGACTCTTGACCTTTCTGTGTCCGTACTTGGATAATAGATACCAAGCTGGTTGTAATTGAGATGTGAGAATGTGAGCTAGCGGTCGGGAGTCAGCCCCGCAGCAAGGAAGGCGTAATTCGTTAAACGGCTGTTGGTCTTCAGCAATCAGCCTCGATCGACGGAGCATGTCTGAAATGCTCTGCATAGCAACCGGCCAGTGCCTGACAAATTCGTACCGCGATCTTGCATTGGTCCGTCCGGTTTATCGACGGATTCGCTGTAAACGGCCCGCCTATTGGCGGACGGACGCACAAATGGCGAACCTCTTGGAACGCAAACTGGTCCGCGTGTGTTTCAGTGGCCACCATCAATATCACGCGGCTCGGTGGGCAAGCTAAGGAATTGTTATCCGTATCGAGATAAGACGAAAAAGGGAAGCAAGAAACCTTTTCAGCTTCCTCCATGGTCAAACTAGCAGTTGAATGCAACGCGTGTGTGTAGCCTTTGCTGTGGAGAGGGCACTTCACGCAATTGGACCGCGGGAAAGCTTTTTGGCGGGAAACGACGTACTGAGGGAGTCGACATCGTCACTGGTAAAACAGGGTCAATATTTCAACAAACATCATTACTCGACGACATCGAAAGTCTCCTCTATGTAAGTACAAAGAAATATACTTCAAGTATAAGTAGCTACAGCCTTACATACCTTGTGTCATAGTCCTTGCTCTCTGCTTGTATAAATCATACAGCATGATCACACAATGCCTACACTGAGACCGTGGGGGGAACTATTTTTCGCGCATTATGGAAGCGCCCTCTGTGTATTTTGAGTTGTCACACTTCAGGCGAGCGCTTGACCTTTTAAACCAAGCTCACAATGATGGAAATAAAATTGTTTACTAAACGTGCGTACGTACAAGATGTCCGTTATAATATCAGCTCGGTGTGTGGTGTTGCAATGCCAACTTAAACTGAAATAAGCATTCAAATGACTTCAGTGTTTTACCCAAAGTGAACCAACAGGCATCATGGCGATCAGGGGCATTTGGTGGACAAATTAAAAATGGCGACTCAACGACGCCATTTTGATGAACTTTTATCAACCTTGGTCAGTCATCAGCACACACACATACAAAAACTTGCGGAAAAAAATCTAGCGTTAAGATGTTTTATGAATGTGACAGGAAAGGCCAGTAATAGCTTTTAAAATTCACTGGACACAAAAACACACAACGTAACCGCTTGTGCAGCTTGGGTCGGTAATCAGGTACACTGATGAATGAGCCGTGCATTTTAGACGACAGTCAGCAACAATACTTTCTACATGCCAAAGAGTGGGGAAAATCATTCTCAGTAAGAGCGAGTGCCTCATAAAAAATACTCCAAACGAGTGAAAACCACTCTAAAAAGATTACAAGTCATCCTAAAGGGCGAAAGTTCCCTTCCTCAAAGGACATTATAATAGAGAAGGATAACCCGAATAAGAGTAGTCCAGAGCTCCTCTTTTAGAGTGATTTCCACTCTCTTTGAGTAGTTTTCTACCTTTTTGGAATGGTTTTCACTCTCTTTAGAGTGGATTTTCACTCGTTTGGACTAGATTTCCTTTAAAGGGTGAGTGTTTCACTCTGTTGCCTTTAGAGAGTGCTGTAACGAATACCAAGTCGACAATGGCCATGTTAATAACCTGCAGTCCGCTCACCAGCGATATTCGACTTTCCGAGTACCGGGAAACACGTGAGTGTCACAGTCAATGACACAAAGCCCATGTTTTATTGGATGCATAGTCACATCGTCTGAAAAATGGGTGCGAATATTGCTTTAACACACCCAGAGACCACTGCACGCGTTGCAATGGAAACTTAGAATCACACGAATCTTCTCAGAGAACAAGCGATGTACAGAAATTCATCCGTGGGCACGGCAACCTCGTTGCACTGAAGTTATGGTAACGGTCGAAGCCTGATTCCATATTTTGAATGAGATGAAGAGAGCCAAGCCAGGACAAATCATCAGCGCGAAGTCAAAATGTAACCCACTATTTCCCCGAGAAGAAAGGGGATAGCCCTATAAGCAAAGGTCTTCAGGGAAGAGCACGGAGATCCGGTTTAACGGCTCGCATGCAGGAGATTTGGCCAAGGTCCCGCAGAAAAAAATAAGCATCTCCCAAAGATGAAAGCCTGTGGCTATCCTTTCATTAACGCATCCAACTCCATTATGAAATACAGCAAAGTCAGACCAGGTCTCGGACTCCGTCGGGTCTGTGACTGAAGACTCGGTATTCTTTATACCATTTGAAAGGATTCAAAGGATATTCGTGACTGAACGACCTTTTGCAGAAACGGAACTAAGTTGAGACAATACAATACAGCAAGTATGGTGTTTTTTTCACTTATGTCCGGTATTCCTGATTCTCAAACAGCCTTGTTTAGAGCAGGGTTCTATGTAACTGAACGCTGGCAACAGTAATCAGTTCCCCCTCCCCCCCCACACAATAATGCACAATATTGACATAATGGTGAGAGGCATCCCAGTACGTGGTCTTTACACTTTTCAGTTCTGGTAGGGTATTACCATTTAAACAGGGCAACGTCAAACGAATTTGTATTCTACCTTTTTTTTCTGATTTGCACTTTAAAAGACTTTTCTAAACATGCAAGAATAGACTTTTCATGATGGTAAATCTACTTTTTTTCAAAAAGTCCGTTTCGATCTTACTTTTGGTCTTGTGGAAATTTATATCTGACTCACCAGCATGGACGATTTTTCTCCATTAGGCCTATGCTCATTAATTAGAATCTCTGATGCACAGCATTCTTCATGTATTATGCATTATTCTTGCGAAATGAATATCAACTACGTTTCGCAGTAAGCCTAGTGATTGAACGGTTTAACGATGCTAATTAGACTTGCCTCATTACGCGAGCGATCATAACGGGCGCAGAGTCCTGAATGTGAAACATTTCATGGCTCTGTTATGCGTTGACGGCTCGCTGGGACGTCTTCCCGGCACACGACAGTTGCCTCGTCGCTGTCGGAGTCGTCACCCTTGAAATTGAGCGTGGTCCCAGAGGGGTGAACGGGATTGGAATTTCCTCCGTTGGATTGCAATCTCAAGTGTTGGCTGTAAATAATGACAGCAAACTTTGGGAAAATTCTAGCGCGGCTGGGGGAACAGACACGCACATCTACACGGAGTCTTATTAGTTAAACTTTGCATTGGGTACATATACAGACACTTCGCAAACAATCCTGCTCCCCTCTACAGACAAATTAAAAGAAAAAAATACTTCGCTTCACGCTGCCCATATTACAACGGCTAAGCTTTCGTATAAACAACTTAGATAAAATCCGAAAGTGTTTTCGGTACTCTTTCTCTAGATCCAGACATAAAACATTTGGAAACTATCTCCGACACACGAGCAGATTTCAATCTCACAAGGCAAACTATAAAACTGAGGTTGTATGAACGAAATTGAAGTTTATAGAAACCTTGTGCTCTATCTCCATCAGAGCAAACAGATCAAGGTTTATTACCAAGGGTCCTAGAATGTGATTATGTATCCACAAATGGTCCACACTGAGCCACCGTTGACCATCAATTTGCTTGGATACACTCTCCATTATACCTCGCAGCACTCCCACATGCCGCCAAAACGTTCTACCAAAGTCCACATTACGACAAATGCATTCGAAGTTCTTGAAAGGAGATCGGTTTCAATATCTGCTGGTTAAATTTCAACAGAAAGAAATTCAGTTCAAGATCCCTCTTTCCGGCTGAGGAGGCTGAAGGTGAAGAGGGAAAGTAAATAAACGAACAGCAACCAAGATAGATTCCATCACAACAGTGACGAAATCTTTTTAAATTAAACAAAATTACGTAATAAATCTGATCAATTCGATGCCAGTGACATTGTGGTCAACTGGTGTATAGCAAAGAACTTGCAAGGGTGTTTTAAGCAGCTTCATTCGGCGCCACGATGACAAAGAATGTATACTACAACATAAACACCCAAACACAGGACTGCCCGACAACATGCTGTAGCATAATGAAAGGGACGTAGAACGGTGTCTCGATTCGTTGAACAGTTTAATCGCTTCCAGCATTTTCGCAAAATGAAACATCGAAATGAAAAGTGCGATCGTGCACGAAGTTGGCAAAAAAACTTTCCAGTAGCCTGTAGTCCACATTTTTTATTCACGTTATCTCTTTTCCAGCACTCCGATTCGCTCCATTCTGAAGTTGCACAAAGAAAAATAACGATGTGTCATCGGATATTACATTTCCGTCCGTGAACTGCAATTTTTACAATTAAGAAGTGGCAGGTATATAACTTTTGATTCATAAACTAGCGAGAAATATGCACCAGGTGCTCTCTGTTCACAAGGGCCCCGCTGCCGGATTTCAATTTTCTCGCTTATCCACTGAAGAGTGGCGAAGATTTGCGTGGGTAATCGACTGCCGCGCACCTAATGCCGGTCTCTGAGTAGCATTGACATCAACAAGCGTGTCTTAGATCAGCTGCGGCCAGCCGATAGCTAATGGCGCGTCAACAACCTCGAGTCGATAACGTGATTTCCGAAGCATGTGGAGTCAGTTATAGTGCCTTCTGCCGTTAAGGGAAGTACCAGACGGGAAAACAAACAACTCTCAATGAATTTCAGTGCTTCACTGGATAGTCAGATTGGAATTCGTAATTTGCAGCGCAATGTTGAGATTGGCCGTGCACGTCTTTTATGGTGAATGTTTTTGGTCATAAAAACCACACGGGTTGAAATAATGAGTGGGACCCGTCATTATGCTCGGCAACCGATCAAAACCAAACACTGCGAAAGATAGTACGAGGTAAAAACGGTCCTCGACCCCACTAGACATGGGCGTCTCCAAGATGTTTTCCAAGTGATAGGGGAATGGATGGATTGGGTATGGAAGTGTCCTGGGGCAAGAAATTTTTCAACCATTCTTCCCTACAGAAGGACAAAACACATGCCAATTATGGCATTGCTGGCTATCGTAATGCGCGGATGCGCTGGTAGTCACAAACCCTTTGACATATCTTTCTTTGCGAGTCCACAGAGTGATGGTCCTGTATCTAGTCACACGCCCATCTTTTATTGACAAGTATTTCTACATGGGTCCACACAGTGATGGTCCTCAGTCTAATCACACACCCATATGTTATAGGCAGGTCTTTCTATGGGTCCACGCAGTAATGGTCCTGTATCTAGTCACACACCCATCTGTTATTGGCCTGTCTTTCTACATGGGTCCACACAGTGACGGTTCAGTGTCTAGTCACACACCCATCTGTTATCAGCGTGTCTTTCTACATGGGTCCACACAGTGATGGTCCTGTATCTAGTCATACACCAATGTGTTATTGGCATGTCCTTCTACTTGGGTCCACACAGTGATGGTCCTCTATTAATGTTGTCACACACCCATCTGCTATTGGTGTGTCTTTCCACTTGGGTCAACATGGCCCTGTGTCTAGACACACACCCATCTGTTAGAGGCATGTCTTTCTATGGGTCCACACAGTGATGGTCCCGTATCTTGTCACACACCCATCTGTTATTGGCGTGTCTTTCTACATGGGTCCATACAGTGATGGTCCTGTATCTAGACACACACCCATCTGTTATAGGCATGTCTTTCTATGGGTACAGTGATGGCCCTGTATCTAGTCACACACCCACTGGCATGTCTGTTTATGTGGGTCCACACATGTTGTTAATATTCTCTATAGCGGAGGAAATAAGGTTTATGTCAATTACAAATGCACACCAGGGTATCCTTTCAAAGTTTCAAGATTGTTTAGTTTTGCGCTAGGTCATTTTCCATTCGATTCGAGGATGATGAAAAATACCAGTTTTAAAATAAACCACTCTCATTTTGCCTTCAACTTGTACGAGCGGCTAAAGTTTGCAAAAGTATCACCTTTTGGTTGATTTTACCTAAAATTTGATCAAAATGAACATCTGTCCCATTAACTTTAGTTAGGGCAGTACTTTCATTTAGTGTTTAGTAGTCGGCCTACGTGCATTATCATCTGCTGTACTAATACAAGTAGCTGCGTGAAATCGTTAACACTTTGTGAATTGTTTTACTTTTATACCAACGGCCAGCCATACTTCTTGTAGCGAACTGTAAGAAGAACACAACTGTGACGTCAAACGAACACACCTTATTATGTACAACACTGATTGCTACTTTGATAAAGGGCTTTACAGAAGAATGTATCATGACCCAACCAGCCGAAATAGTGGAACATCTTTTGAGCAATCAGTTGGTCTTTTTTATATTCAAATAAACTCGACATGCAAGTTTGCTACACGAATTACATAATGCCCCGCAAGGCTTGTTCCGGCTTTTTTGGCATCAGAGGTATATACCATGTGGCCAGTGAAAGTAGAGGTGGTTTGTTCAATGTTTAATTAGTAACCATTGTTAAAAGTAATGTCATTTATTGGTCTGCAGGTTTGGCGCTGTAACTCCGTCGATTGAGAGACAGTTGGGTAGCAGGGAAAGCAGAGCGGGAAGGCGCAACTGCTGACTTTGGAACGACATGATCCAAGTCTCCGGGCCGACTGATCCACCGACCCCGTCCATGGATCCCAACCATGTGGTCACAGCCGTCTGGAATTGGGCGGATGCCGGCGGCGCCGCCTCCACCACGCCCGTCCCGAGCCCCACGGCCGCCGCGGTGCAGGGACCCGGATGTGCAGTGTGGGAGCCCATACAGAGCATCGTTTTCCAGGTAGCCTCCTTGCTGTTCCTTCTGGGCTACCTGGCCCCCTCCACCGGCTACGCCGCCACCTTCGTCATGCACACCTTCCTCAGCCTCGGCTTCGTTGCGCTGTCCCTATGGGGGCTCCTCTACACGTGCGCCGTGGACATCTTCGTGTGGAACCTGGTCTTCTGCCTTCTAAATCTCTGCCACGCTGGGTACCTGGGCTTCCAAGTCAGGCCCATACGGTTCACTCGCGAGGAAAGGGACCTCTACAGTGCCGTATTCAAGCCGTTTCAAGTGCCCCGAACAGTGTACAGAGACCTGTGTAATCTGGGCAAGATCAGCTCCTTGAAGATAGGGGAACATTACGCCGAGGAGGGGAGGACGCCTTGCAACCGCCTCTCCATCATAATCTTTGGCAAGTGAGTCTAACTAGTACCCGTAATGCCTCACAGCCTTGTTGTATTATAATACAGCGTGGTTTCGCTAAGGAACGAGTGGTCCCGATAGCGACGCCATCACGTTCAGTACAAATACCACATTGTTTATCGCGTGCATGCACGTTTTCTGTCTTTGTCGGGCTAACACACACACACTTCAAAAATCATTCATCAAGAATCGTTCATTCATCACTGACGACAGCTAGTTATAATACAAGATGTACTTCTCTCTACAGCACTATGTACGCCAACATTTCATTAGCATTATCAAACAAGCCACATGTCACGGGTACAGCTTGAACCTATCCGTCCAGTGATCGCACTTTTTTTCAGGCGCCAAAAATGCATTAAGGCGTCATCAATAAGAAAAAAAAACCCTGAATGTTGGGGGCACATCTATATTGCGGGCGTCACCAACTGAATTTCACTTGGCCAATTACAAAGGACATTTTAGATAGTGAAAATCGCAACAAAAGACGTTATGAGCATTCTCATCTGGAGACTTCAACGTGCCCTTTCGCAACCCAGACATTGGTAAGACTAGGAAGTTTCAAATGACATCAAATTACCTCACAGCACTTATACCCCGGACAAAACATTCGTCCCTTGGACAAATGACTGCCCTACATTTCATAAATGCCCTTCCAAGCAGCGAATCTTCTTTCTGCCATCGGACTCTTCCGAAAGGCTTGATGTTAAAGGCGCGGTTGATCAGATTACAAGGAACCTGCTTTATGAAACCTAAGGGCAAGAGACCTCTAAAGATCTCGGCTTACAATGGGAAGGAAGTCCGTGAAACACACTGCACCTGAGTCAATGCATGGTCAAAGCAACATAACGATAACTTTTAACCAAACCATGAAACCTGAAAACAGCTTTTAGCCATACTATGAAACCTTAAGTTGAAATGCACTCAACACCGATGATGTTTGGAGCCTAGTTTAGATACCAAGGCAAGCATAGGGGATCGAATGCTTTACGTCGATTTATATATACGAGAGAATGAACTTATTCATAGGTTTTTGAACTTGCACAAAGCCCCTAACTATACACTGATGAGGATCAACACTATAGTTATCTGGGTTTTATGTTCTTAAGAAACGATCATGGACAGGAGCAACAAATAACACATTCCGTATATGACAAAGATCAAGTTGAGTTCATCTTTATTCCATCTCGTGTTTTTTGTCTCGGTTTGGACGCTGAAAGACAAGAACCCGTCTTCAAGTGCAGCTTTCTTGCGGTTTTGTGAGAAAAAAATCACATTGGCCAAAGAGCAGATTTGATCTGACAAGAGCGATGAACACATAAAGTGTGACACAATATGTATCCCTGGTCTGTTTCACTTAATAAGCTGGCATGAAAGATCGTATGCCTTGCACCATCTTCAAACGAAGACCTGGTCTCCAGTTGCTTTCAAAACGCCACTGCTTATTTGCACCGAGTGTCTGGTTTCTGACTCGCCACTCCACGTGTCACGTCAGCCCATAGGTCAGACAGGCAGGAAGGTTTTAAATATAATCAAAAATGTGATGACCGTGTGATACGCACATTATTATCCGACCTCATTGGACATAGGGGCTCCCCCGCCTAGATAAATATTCGGCTTTCAAATAGGTCGAGTCACGCCAGAACTGGAGCACCGCGAGAAAGGCGATAATGTCCGCGACACTGATTCGTGTCATCATTCAAGCATCACGTCCCAGGTCCGAGATCCATTTCCTGGGCTTTTTTTTTTGGTCCGGATTCGTCTCCAGGATCAGCCTGGTTGATTTCCATCTCCTCATTTCCTGCCCCGTTATACGTTACGGTGTCTCCGTCCACCAGGGAGACACGGGTATAGCGCTGACATTCAAGCCGCCCGACGCAGTAAATAGGCCCAGGTAAATCCTGTGAGATTTATTGGCAGAAGATTGGTACCCAAGCACTGTCGAAAACACGGCTGATTTCGTTTATGATACCTGTTACCCCTTCTTCTCGGCTCATGCATTTCCAATCTCGATATGAGAACATGGAAACTTCAAAGGATCTTTGTGGGATTGGACATAATCGGGTCTTTGAAGATACACCTAACGATTTCCCCTAAAAAATCTCCCGAGACAGTAAAGCACAAGCAGAAGAGAGGCGACGACAAAGCGCAACTAAAAATTATCAGTCTTCGTCACAAATGGTAATATAATTATGAATGATCCAAATGATTTTAAACAGCACAGTCCATACCTAATAATGCAATGCTGTGAAGGCAGGATAGTAGCCAATTATGTTAATTCACAACATACCTCTCCCTCTCTCTAGTGCCTTAAAATACACAAAGCACAGACTTGGTATAGTACGAAATTGAACGCTTACATTAATCCTACTACCTACTGAGATACAAACTTTATACTGAAGCTGAAGGTTCAAAACTATTTGTGAAAATGGCGCACATGTACATTTGAATACTCAAATGTGCGAAGCCCTTACACGAACTTCTAGCTTCTCTCAAAATGTCCATGCTAACTAGAAAATGAGTAGTTTTGACATATGCAGACGGAAAAATTTCCCATTGTTAACAGACATGATTGGAAAATCTGACAACGCGGTAAAAACCAGACTGAGCGCTGTCAGAGAGGCCCGTGGACCACTGCGTGGTTGAATTCGGGTGGGCTGTACAGAATACATGCATACGCTGTTCCTAGGGAATTTTTCCAAGCACTAAAATTCTTGCTAGGTCAAAATTTCTTCTTCGCATGCAAATAACTTTGCCGGTAAATTTTTTCCGACTGCTTTCTCCCTGCCTACATATGCACAAAATGCCGAAATGTTGACACCTCCTTTTATGGTAAATCATGACCAGCCTCCAGGAATTTTGGCGATGCACGCGCCGTGCAATTTCGTGCAGTCGGGTGGCACACAGGCAGACGAAAACACATTTTATTTCGACACGGAAATTGCGTCGTGAAATTCGCGCCAATGGCAGATTGCTCGTACTTTTTGCGTGGAATCCCAAGACAGTGACCGTCTCTTGAAAGTTGTAAGATTGCTTTACTTTTTTGAAGACAACGGTACTGAGCTTTGGTAAAAACGCAGAGTCACTCTAGGTGTTTTGCTGTGAACAACACGATATATAATATTGTAAACAACAGAATGATTTACCATACGTCACAGTCTTGTTATTACATTTAGTCGGGTTTCGCTCCCGAGAGGGACCTGTTGTTGGTTTGTGTAGTTTTCTTTTGAAATACTTTGAGAAATATTTCTGTCACTTAACCCTTTAAAAACAACCACAGGAAGCCAGGCAATTTTTTTTTACAGAACCCATGGGATCACGCAGTGCCATCTAAGAAAAAATGGATTCGCTGAGGTTCACTGATAAGGAATTGACGACTGTTTCCTGGCCTGTCTTATTTTGGTTTCAGAGTGAAGGTGTTTTCCGATGGGGATTTTCTCCACAACATCCAGGAGAAACAGTTTCTGGACTCGCCGGAGTGGGACTCCTTCAGTCAGACCGAGACCAGGGAAAACTTCCAGGTAAGACAACAGTAGGAAGTGTTACGATCTTGGTATCTAACAATAAGAGTGGTGTGCTTTTCTCATCTATCAGTGTAAGAAGTGTTACGATTTCGTTGTATTTTTTCACCCATAATGCACTCAAGTTTACTTTCTTTTCATACCTGTCTTCACTGTATCGAGAATGCTAATATTACGCCCACCGCTCCTTACATAAACATTTGGGAATCGTGTCGTTTTACTATTTTGAGGATTCCAAAATATTTTGCAATTTTCTTTACAGTATCTTGGACTCCTTCTGACCCTAAGACCTCATTTGTTACCAAATGAAGCTATACTCTCTCGATTTCCTCTGGAATCTTCGCCGATATATCAACTAAATCCAGCTCATTCCATAGATCAATTGCCCCGTCCAACCAGGGTAATTGGCAAGGGGGAAAATGACATTGAAGTTCTGTCTCGCGCCATTAATTTCTAGGGCATCAATCCATTTGGCCTTACGGGCTATCCAATAACGCTTCATGGTGTGACATGGAGCATTCATCTGTCCTGGGCCCGGCCGTTTTTGTCCGTCGTTCGGTGGAACAGACTGACTCGTGACATGGTTTGGGGAAATACACGTTAACATTTCACGATGAACTCGGAGCAGTAACACACCCATTCGTCTGACAGTGCCAACCAAAGTGCCAACACCAGCTTGTAACGCCCAGTGCTCTGGTAGGATTGCACAAAGACTGTTTGAAACAGTGACGTGAGACTCTAATACGAACTTAATACCAGAACTGACATCAACCAACCTGAAACCTTTATTGTTGCCCAGAGAACAAGATATCAGTAACTGCCTTACTGTGATTTATAATTTACAGTTCATATCAATTCTGCCGGTGAAGGTTTGCGAGAAAATTCTAGGAAGAATTTGATTTCCCTAGTTAATTTACAGGCTACCCTATGCGGCAAGCGAAATCTGTATATCAACACAATCCCTCTACCAACACTAATTTTGTCAACACTGTGGTGTGGTGTCTTTATTCGAGTCACGGGTATCATTACCAAAGAGTTTCTATTTTTAGTTTACAACTCTGTTTCCCTCTGAAGGTACCGCATATTAGCGTGATCTAATGGTTACAATAAAAATGCAAACAATCTTCAAAAATATGCGTGCGCGGGGCTGCACGTTTCGTCAAAGAAGAGTGCGCAAAGCGAGTAGGCATTTCGCTTACATTAATGCGAGGGATTATCAGAAGTTCTCTGACGCTGAAATTTCAACTGGAATGAATGTCCCAACGGACCCAAATGCTACTTTGTTTTAACGATGTCACTGCACCGTCTTAGAGGTACATGAATGTAAGAGTTTTTGTGAGCGGCTGTTGACAGTAGAATCAAGGGATCATGAATCCACATCTGTGAGCAGAGCTTTTGAGAGCAGATCCCTGTATTGTGGACGACTATACACGCGCATAATGTCAACACAGTGCTGCATCGCATAACATCACCAAACGGTCAGAGAGTTATTATCAAAGCGCCGTAGGTAGCAGGGTGGCCGCCATCCCAAAGACCCAAGAAAGGTGATGGGGGCTGCTTTAAATCCCATGCTTGATTTCTCTGTTTGTTGCTTAACGGGAGGAGGTCATCGCACGGTGGTTTGGTTCCGGACCCAAATTTCCTCTCAGTCATCACTGGGGGGATATAGAGAACGCTCTTCCTTTCAATTACCTTCGTGAGATTGTGTTTCGCGTGTGCTGCCTTCTTGTCCATCGGTATCATGTTTCTATCTAATCAAACAGGGGATGGGTTCAGTACGGTCAACGCTTAATTGGATTGGCTTACGGAGCCGTGTGGGCTGCTCAATTCATCAGATACAAAAGCCTTGGTTCCAGCTCAACTTGTAACAAAAATGTCATGGGATTTTTTTTCGGACCTTCGACATCGATAAGAGCAATTTTAATTCCCTGCTGCATGGCATATGAACACCCCGTTCTTACAACGTACAATGACACCCATACGCATAATTGGCTTCAGTAATTTCATCTGGTCAACTTTGACGCCCAATGTGGCCGTGCCGATTATGTTCTCACCCCCTTCATTGCGGGGATGGTGTGACATACAGTATTGCCCTCTGCAATTCCGCGACATTATCAAGGGCCTCGTTTTCCTTCTGTACAATGTTAAACCCTAAGTAACCCTGAGAGCTCCAACATAAAGGTGCTGAAACGACTACTTGATTTGGTCAGTTTCCAGGCCAATGTAGGCATTATTCAGGATCACATAGGTCTTTTGCTCTATGATCACTCTGAGTAAAGGGCCTAAGATTCCTCGACTGATAAGTGAGATCTGAAACTTTGCATGGTGGAGGCGATCTGAGAGATGTTTGCGGGTAAACATTTCTGGAACAGATCGATTTTTTGTGTATCTGTAAACTTCTCAAGCCTCTATTGATGTGAAACTCGTAGGTGACCCTAACAGCCACCACGTACTGCCGTTACATGAGCTGGCAGCGAGACAACCTGAGGGACTTCCTGGAGCGGCAGCCCTACCTGAAGCAGGTCTTCAACAACCTGATCGGCACCGACATCACTAGGAAGCTGTACCTGCTGACAGAGCGCAACCTCAACCATCGGGGCTCCAGGGCCGACCTCCGCCTACCTAGCGTGGCCAGGGAGGCGTCGCCCAACCACGACCTGCAGGGCCACCTGGCGGCCGGCGGCATGGGGGCCTGTGGGGTTGGAATCCCCGTCCTGGGGACCAGCCAGAACCAGGACAGCTTCCTGCAGGTGCCTTACGGCCAGGAGTTCGCCAAGCCCCGCCCACGGGCAGACGCCAAGGATGCAGCCTACGACAACGGTAGGCGAAAACATTCGGACTCAACACTTCCAACAGTGGAATTTAACACCACGCCTTTCAAGGGAAGAAAGTTAACATGAAACTTAGAAACAAGTGAACGAAAGACAGTTTTTCATTCCTTTAGAAATTGAAAGCCAACATCTCCCCAGAGGGAAACTTTTAATGAAATGATTAAAAACTCTTTGTGACAGTATTCAGACGGAAAGGAAACAAAGTGCTCAGGGAAAGGCACCGCACGTTTCTCATTCATTGAGTCCACAGACGGCGCTGCCGTTTTGAACTCAAATATAATACATGCGTGCCATATTAGAAAATGCTCTCAAATGGAACGTTGAAGTCTCCATTCTTTCGCTAATGTTCAATTATTTTCGTCGATCTTTGCTCAGTATATTCCAAGCGATAACGAGACGATGCCGAAGACCTGAGAGACAAAGGAGTTGTTTCCATTGTTGTGTCTGGCCAGCCAAAGGAGTCTTCGATGCTTTGATACGCGACTTCGTCCGTGGTGTTTACCAGCACCGCAATCGACGCGTTAGTCGATCAAAACGGAATTGGAAAGTCGCACCATATCGTCGACTTCTCCAGGTCGTCTCTGATGTGGAACAGTGAAGGTTTGGGTACAACTGAGTACATGATATCCTCACCTTTGATACTATGGTCTCTACATGGAAGAGACTGATGCTCGCTGGCGGCGCAGTTAAACCTGTATAAATATTAACACGCCAATGGTCGCCAAGGGCATTTTATCTACACATACAGTCCGGATAATATATTAACATTTCTTATTTATCTGCGGTGAAAGTCGACTTAACGTTTGTTATTTCAGTTGCACTTAATGAACAGAGTATAATCAGTATTAGGACACGAGTTAATTTGTATAAGCACTGCTTTCGTTTCTTTGTGGTAATCGTATTGCAGCGGGTTGTCCCGGACTGTACCGTGGTTAAACCATTTTAGCAGCGATTTCATGCCCAGAGTTGCTCGGTCAAGATTTGTCAAAAACCTGTCCCTGATTCTGCTGATATCTGTACATTAATTTCTTGAGGACTACTTTTTGTGCCCGTCCAGTTTGGTGAATCGGTTGTATTGTTGAGTAAAGTGGTTTTCAAGTTGAGGGATGTTGCCTGAATCTCTATTATTTTCGTTTGGGATAGTTAACTCTCTGTCGTTCGAATCGGGAAGATTACGACACATAGGGAAGTCACTGCGTGTATCCGGTTGGTAAGTGTGACGTCACTTCAGTTTAAACTACGAACACTTCGCACGTGCAATGCACCTTGGGTTACATGCATTGATCGCCGTTTACATGGAACCGTGGAACCGGAATTTAACACGCAACTTCAGCGATTGTCCAATGAGAGCCTGCAAATCGTGGCGCATCCGCCTTTGGCGCGAAGTCACTTACGAACCGGATACATACCAGAGGGAGATGCAGGTCTATCAATAAGAACGTCAGAAAGATCTCCGTGAATTGTGAATTCGGTGGATTTGGTGGCCAAAATTATGGGCGAAGGTGCGAAGAGAACCGATATGATTAGTTCAATTGTCAATTATCTCATAAATTAGGCTTGGCCTCAAACTATGTGATATAACGCCTTTTATCATCACTGACCACGTGATCCCGTATTAAACTACGATACATCTTTGGTTTGTTTGATTTTAAATATCGACATTGATATTTTGAATAAATATTTGATGTTAAACTAATAATGTGTTTAGAAAGATTCTCTTTGTTGACAACAGATACAGTTAAACTGCTTCTTCCGTGAAAGCCAATCCAGCAATCTCGAGAAACATGCTGGGGACAAAATCTGTCTAAACTCCAATGGCTCTTGGGATGTCATCCTTAAGTAGCCCATACAGATTGAAAGCGGTTCTAAATTCACTTTTGAAACCTATTTCTTGTCACAGAGAAGAATGTTGAAAACAACATTCACACAACCCCAAGACAGAAAATTTGATATCAAGCAATCAACCTTGATGACATCTGCTGACTGTCATGACCTCCAACACGTCCGTCCTTCATGCAATCAGAAAATAAATTCTCGAGTCGGTCTTAATTTAGTCTCTCCCGGCGGAACAGCGCGTGCATTCCCGAAATGAAACTTTGGCGTGTCGCGTGGCCACAAACGGAGATCTCTACGGGCGCAAAGAATCAGAGGAGGGGGGATCAATCGCCGCGACACGGCACGCCACGAAGGTCGTGCCGCTCGATTCGGAGAGCCGTCGGAGAGCCCACTCAGACAAAAACTCTCCTGGAGCAAATGTGATTGATTGATTGATCTCTTGAAACACCTGGTTGTCTCGCGAGCGAAGGACCAGAGAGGAAAGGAGCGAGGGCGACCGCGGCGGTGCCGCCAGATTACCGTAACTAATGTAGCTTAAAGGCAAACAACCATGCACGTTTACATCTTTCATTCTGTTTACAATAGAAACTAGTAATTCTGGGTCGGACAATTAGAGGAGATAAACCCATGTTCTCCCTTCGATCCCAAAAAGTTAAATATTCAAACTGAAAGGTAATTAAAATATAGCAACATTGAACGCTGTATTAGCGAACAGAAACGGAAGGAATTGGTTAAGACGTCAAGCAGCCTGACCTCTAACACTGGAAAAGTATTTACATTGGGTAAAATTGGGTAATACTGGGTAAAAGCAAAACCCCAAAGGCTAGAAGATATTTAGAAAAGAAGAGGCAAGGATATTGCCAAAGCCACGCATGTCTGTGAACCTGGCGCTGGCACCGTTATGCACATGACGTCAAGTCCAACCTCAAGACCTCTGACATTTGGAACAAGATGTTTTTGTCAGAGTAGGCCTACTAAAGCTTAGAACTGAAGGCAAGAAATTACCCGGAAAACCTACAAGAAACATATCATGAAGCGGGCATATACCAAAGGTGTCATCGGGCGTGTTGCAATGTGTTTCCTATGGACACCAGTTCGCTCGTGGCTTCATCACCAAAAGCATTCCACAGTCACAAGCATTTTTTAAAAATGCGCATGTTACGTCATATTTTTCCCTAAACAGAATGGTGATACATCCGAGGCGATCTGTCGATAGTAAATATTTAAAAAATAGTAAGTTCTTTCAGCCTTGATGTAGAAGACCAATGCATGGTACTGTCGCATTTTATTGACTGTCGAAGCCAGTGAAATGCAATGAAATTTAAAACATCAAAGTTGGGAGTGCACTCAATTTTTCTGCATTTGAATGGAAATTTTGCATCATGTTTGTCAAGTGTCCAGACTGAACAGAGTTTCAAAAGACTCTGTCGTAGTTACTGGATTGTCGACGAGTCCAGGATAGTGTCACTTCAGAATGGAGAGACGAATGGAGAGGCACTCACTTCGAGAGCAAAAACAGGACGTGAAAGGCGGGTTAATGTGCAACACGAACCACCCCGAATTGGCGGCTTGCTCGAGCCATTTGGAGAAGAGATTTATGCAGTGCAGGCCATTATGATAACTTGCGGGGCACTGGTTGTTATGCACAGCTCCACGTTAAAACCTGAAGATGTTCCTTTGTCCTGTAGCACACGATACATTAGGCCGACGCCGAGTAAAAATGTCAACAGCACTATAGCAGCCGACAGAGATACGCAGCTAAACAGTCGTCGGTGGATGAAGTATTTCAGATTTGATATGGCTCTGCAATCTCTTAACCCGAATCGAAAATTTCGTGATTTTGTCCGCGGACTGCAATTCATGCCCCAATTCCTTCGAAGTCGTTGCGATAAGAACATGTTTTATAGGTTACATCTTAAGCCCTTTCACACGACCCGTACAGTGGGTGTCCCGTCGATCGATTCTTTTCTAAAACCGACAACGGGAAAAGGGAAAGCCGGGAAGGAATGGACGGCTTGTGAGAGAGTTCGCCGTCGCTTCGGGCGGGAGATTACTACATGTGCACATATCGGATCCCTAACTGCAGGGAAACATCTGTCTCTGAATCCGCACAGTATAGTTGACCGAGGCTGCCATGTTTGTGTCATGATGAGAGTGGCATCTCTGTAGCACTCGAAGTCGAGAAGGGAAACAAAACGCGATACATTACACTCAGACTGCGTTGCTTTATTAATGTCCCACATGCCCAATTCGCAACTAGTTTTGATTGTTTGGAAACTGACTGTGATGGAAAGATGCCGAGACCTCTTTAACTGTATGTGGTACTTGGGGACCGTTCTCTGGATGTCCATGTTCAGAAACTGGTTCGAAACTGATATAGGCTTATTCTATCTTTATGCGTCTTCTCGTGTTCTGTGTCATTTTTCCTCCAGTGTGTGGGCCTACAAGGATTGTGCTTACGTTTCCTCTAAATTCATCCCTGGAATGTGCATCCAAAAGCAATTCTCTGAAAGAGAACGCAGGATGGTTAACATTCTGACTGTCCCAAGCAGTTGTTCCCTTAAAATGACTTTTTCCGAGCTGCATTAAATTAGAATCAAAACACAACTCAGTCAACACGCTGAGGCGGACAGGAAGAGGAGCTAAAAGCATACCGGGATCCGCGCTGCGCTGAGCTATATCCCCGCGGTGTGCGGTGTAGGTGCGACGCGAGAGCCGAAGATGGCTCAGAGAGGAAAAATTCAATTTGCCGGGGACGCATTAAACCAATCACAGAGTCAGCGAGACGAGGGACAGCTCTCCCTGCTGGTCTGATGGACGCTTCGCTGCCATCACAGACGGGGCCTGCAACCGGTAGGCCGCCCACGGCTCTCTCCTCAACTTCCTGAGGGGAATGCTCGTAAAAAAAAGTTCACATTCCCGCGGTTGGATTATTGGAATCTTGACATACAGATGACAGAGATTTAGGGGGAACAAGATTTATATGGCATAGGGCAGAAGTGAGATGTAACAACCAACTGCGCACGGAAAAGGCAACGCAGCATATTGCGATCGAGTTACACTGATGTTGGGGGGTTATAGCACCGAAAATGGATCAGGTCGGATAAACAGGTCCAGGTATGCAGAAGGCAGTGTCCTCGGTTCTGTTGGGTTGATTAATGTGAGGACACTCTTCTAGAATGTGCTTTTAATTAGAAATGTAACAACAAACATACAAGAAGGCGAAGATGTGCGGCAAATGGCATGAGATGGATTAATTCAATTTGATCGAAACATCTCAGAAGATTAAAAAAAAGCACTGCAGATGTTTCGAAAAAATAGTGATAATTTGAAAGTGTTGTTCGCGGGTGAACTACCTGATTGAGAGCACTGAACCGCAATGACCAACGCCTACCACACAGGACAAGGAAAGAATATAACACAAGATCGATATCCTGCGTGGTCACAATTAAAGGTTGAATTTCAAACTCCAAATCGATGCAATAATCAGGAGACGGACCCGTGTGTGCGCAGTCGAGTTGAGTCGGGACTACCGACTTGCAGTAATGTTTGGACTACGTGAAATCGGACTCTTAAGTCAAATTTGTACAGCACGAGTGAATTCGATTATGTCCTTCACAACCCGCCACGACGGTAGAGGGACTACCCTAATATGAGACGAGTCTGAATAAATCATCATTACATAAATAATCTCACCGGCGGTATGCCATAAAAATGTAGACGATTACAAAAACACACCTCGGCCCGAAGATATTACCCCGATGCAAAATCGCGTGGTGGCAATGATTAACGCAGGAATCTTTCTGTCTGCGCACGGAGGTATTGGAAAAGATGGTGCCGCTTTACCAACAGCTGGGAAAACACCTCGTGGGGCTATATGAGGCGCTTTCGGGCCGGGCTACGCAGGAGCGGTCGCTTCTATGGGCACTTTAGGAACGCCAAGAGAGATGGTCCGGCAGGTCGATATAGAACTATTTGTCGGGTCTTTCCGTTACTGGGAACTCAATTAACTATATCAATAAGAAGAAATATAAATAAAGTCTGCCATTTTGGACACTGTTTCTTGTTTAAAAGTACTTAACGACGTTATTCAGCAACAACCGCTTATTTAGCAACTGATCACATAATTATGGGTTACTTTTAAAAAAAAGAAGGTATCTTCAAACACTCATGCAAAAAACGTTTTCGTCTAAGTGTTAAAGTGACCGCACTTTGGTTAAATTTCTTCTCGTCTTGATTTAGGCAAGGACGGATAGTGTAAGAAAATATACCCAAATTCTGATGCAGCAAGAATGTCTTTGAATACATGGAACGAACAGGTCCTGCTTTCTCTACACCGCAATGGGAAAAAACACACAACCGAGTGCTTTAAATTCGGAGAAACAACCATTAATCTACAGTCGTTTGAACGTCCAAACATACACAAGTCGCGGTTGTAAAAAAACGCAATTACCCCATGGAATACTCTGTAGCACACATGCAAATGTTGGGATATGAGCACCCTATCGACAGCAGAATACATTGACATTTACTGTCATATATACGAAGTAACATCCCCCCCTCTCCTCAAAGGCCAAGTCAGAAACCTCTTGGCGATGTCAGTGAGACAAATCCACGTGTTGAGGAGTCACGTGGATGCGATCACTGACTCAACATCACCGGTGAAAAAAAAACACGCGACCCTTGGTAACCATTATACCAAAGCGATAATGCGGGTTCGAAACTGGCGCGGAACCCTTTCAGTTCACTCTTCCAATGCGTTATTTTCTCAAAAATAGCTAGAAAAGCCTTCGGGACAAACTGGTTCCCTCTTTAAAGTATGACGACAACTCCAGACACGCACGGGATTCGGAGGAAATTCCATCGGCCGTACCTGTCCCGCGATAGCCCCTCGTCACTCAGTCTCAATGCCATCACGCCGGACATTTTTTGGCCAGCTGCACAGCTGCCGTCTCGCCACAGGAGCATCGCCATTATTCCCGGTGAATTTTTTAAAGCACCTAAATCTTCATAGGTCTTTGCAACTGTGGACGTGCGCGCCTACGCGAATTGATCTGATACTAATGATATTGCTTCCATTGAAAAAGAGCGGATAACACTGAAATAAGAAAAACAACGCGGCTGTGAGGATAATTAACTTCAAGTATCACTTCAAGTACACACCGAATCGATCTTCTTTGTCAGATGAAAACTTAGCGATTTAATCAGCTTGGGTAAATCATCAGCGATCGGAGATTAAAGGGCAATGTAAGAAACGCTTGTGGTGAGGTTTCGAGCTTCAGTTGAGACGCATGCTGTGAGAGGAATGCGAAATAACCCCAAAACAGTCTGCTCCTTTCATTACAGTCTGCTGTATGCTCTCCTTTTTTAAAGAGCTTAATATGAACAGCTTTTACACGTGCACGAGTCTATGGCATGCTCTTGTGGGTTAAGAAATGCGTGTGTGTTTTTTCCAACCAATAATACACATTCTAGCAGTGACAAAACTGCACACTGAAGGGTGTGTGCTGATTTGCGGTAATGATTTAGAGTTCGCGTTGGATACCATGCACGATATGGGGCCGATGGGTACACCCCCACATGTCCAATCCCTATACACACTCTAGACTATTGTTACCTAACACATCCCCCTAGATTCCGATTAAACAGTGACCAACACAAAGGCGGGGAGGGGGTTCTCTCCGCCCCATAATCTTGCATCATATGGAGTGTTGAGCGCGACTGCGTGTCTTTCAGTTTCAGGGCTAAGGAGAATTCGAAAGCATCAACTAAATTAAACCTCAAGGATTTTTTTATTTTTGGGGGACCAACCTTGATTGTCAGTTTATTACAGTAAATCCCCAGCAAGGCTTCGTAAAAGTAAATATGAACAACACAGAAGGAGCAACATGCCCAAGGTGGTATATTTCCTCGTCTACCAACATCACGTCTGCTGTAGCACAAACTCTTTTCGTAGGAAATGATGCCACTGCAACAAGGTCTTTCAACGAGGTACGGCCCTTGGGTTGTTAAAGTTTAGAAGATAATATACATGGGGAAGACCTCACGGCCAGATTTAGAATAGGCCTACCTGGAAAACTGTGTTGTTTATGGTTTACAATTCAGTCCGGTCAAATTTCCCAACGGCTCCTCTGACTTCTTGAGACACGTTTTCTTTCTACACTGACTTAGTAGATGCTCAAAACAACCAAGACGTCTTCACAACAACGCGCAATTTCCAGTAATTCGCTCAGTAAGGGTCGTTTAAAAACTGTCCACTTTAATCTGGGCAAACATTTTGAAAAACCTCCCATCATATGCACTGGCGTGTTTTGTTTCATGGACCGGCTTAATTAAAATCCTTTCTTTCACCGTAAACATGATTAACGTCGCATCTGCGCCATTGGAAAACATACCAGACGCGATTCGACATCAATCGAGCTCCCTCATTTCGAACCCCATATTTCATGGTTCGACGCACGACGCCGGCAGACGAGCTCCACCGAGTTATTTTGATTCAGGAACGCAATCTTATTGCCGCCGCAAAAAAAACTCCGAGAGTTAATCAGATGGACTTCAATCAAACGTTCGCCAGGGGGATCAAAGCACGCCATATCTATGTTTAAAGTTGAAACGGTGAAAATAGTCCGGCATCAAGAATAGATAAATCATTCACTAGCTTCAATACCGGACTTGACTGCAAAGGAAAACCGTGCACCTCAGCACGAGAAGAAGTAGCACATGAAGCTCAATTTATTGCGGTTAACATAAAAACAATTGTCTAGTATCCGAGGTTTACATGGTCGACTGGAAAAATTCTACATCTTAGAATTTTGCATTAAAAAAAAACCAGTTAGTCACTCGCTTACAATAGCAGTCACACGACGATGTTGAATCTACCACAGTAATAATTATTGTATTCAAGACGTATAAGAGTAAAAAGTGCTGCCGAGGAAACACAGCTTTACACTTGAAGATACAAAACAGGCAAGACGCATCAGGGTTGTTCTCAAACAAAAATCTATGCAGCCTCGAGATCTCTTCATACAACACTCTAGCCTACGATATTCATGCGACATACTAATTTCTGCAGGATATTCTTAGGGCAAGTCAGACATTCGACGATAAAAGGCGAAAATGATTTGCATGACGTCAATCATATTTACCATGGGAACAAACACCTCAGCAGCCGCGGGCACCGGGATGAACGGTTTTACCAAAACCTTGGACTAGAAAGAAGTAAATAAAAACGGCGACACTGCAACTGGAGATTAAAAACTACCGGCCAATGGCCATTACTAAATAATAAGCCGTATAACATGGTCCCTTACTTTTTAGTGAGACTCTCATTGGGATTAATGATTACCTCGTTGCCATGGAAACGCAGACGTAGGGCCCAACAGGTAAGCCTTTCGGGACGAGCAGGGCTTCAAATACTCTTGGCGGGGTTTGTTGACTATCTTTTCTGCCGGGCACGTCAATGCATTATGCACCGATGACAGGCAAAGCTTCCAAGGAGTGTGTTGATTGCTTTATGCAAATCATAAAGGTCTGGCTCGACTTTGGTTGACGTGGCTCTCGAATGCTCAGGGAGACACCAAGAACCAAGACCAGAAATGTTATTAATATGTAAAAAAAAAAAAAAAAAAAACTAAACTGACATTAGGAAATTGCACTGGACATTTACCATTTCCTTTCCGAAGCAAACAACATTGAGAACATTGAGTCATGCCAACGTATGGTCTCCGCGAAGCAGACGTACATTAACCATGCTAGAATGGCAAGATGTTCATATTCACCTTAAATAACCATTTGCATGCATCTGCTTCTAGTTCTGCCAACACGACAGACAGGTATACAACTGTGCCTTGTTTAATGAACCCCCACGTGAGTCTCAGGGAAGCCGATTGTGGCTATGACAGGATACAACGCAAGAAAAGTCGGGCCCCTTGAACTCGCTGAAAAGTTCAGCCAACAGCATGAACGGACTTCTGGTAGGCAAAGTGCAGCACCTCGAAATGTAACCCGCGTAGACATTCCGACATGGTTGACATGTCAGTGGCACCGTGCACTAATGCAACCAAATATCTGTCCGCAGAAGAGATCAGGTCACCAGATGGTGTTCACTTTGAGCAGGTTTTAAGGGGGTTTATTGCGGATTTCGGTCCATAAATCCCGTCATCTCCCTACATACTCTCTGGGTTTTCAGGTTTGACTGTTCACCCAGAGTACCACCAGCTTCTAGTTTTTTCTGTATGGACAACGGTCTCTCTAGAGTATTTCATCTGTATACCAAGGACAACCATTCACAACTCAAAATTAAATTTCCTCTTCATCAAACTGAAAACAAATGAGAAACTGAGGCTGACAAACTGCTGGTGTTTTCCAACGTATTTAACCAATTTCAGCAGCTGCAGATGTCTCGATCACACGGCCAGACACTTGATGCTGCTTATTTAATTCCCAAGGGAAAATAACAAATATTTATAGTTTCACCTGTAGACATTTATCGGTATCATTTCGTTCTGGCGTCTTTGAAAGATAACTGTGTCTTTCTTTGAATCAAACAAGTGATAAGAGATTCTTCAGCAAAAATCCTCCAACCAGTTGAAGATGTTGAAAGGGTCAGGGTCTAGTCTTTCAAATCCACTTGATGGATTTCGCAGGAGCGACCGTCGATCGCTGTGCATCACAGGGCGCCACAGGGACCCTTGTAGCTCTCGGGACACTTAGCTCAAATTAACGATGGGGTGCAGATTCGACCAGCGCGTTCTGTTTGCCTGCCAATTAGCGTGGACCGGTTGGGTACACGTAAGAACCCCCCCCCAACCGCGTGCCTACCAATTTAAGCAGTGGCGCGCCTGGTCTCCGTATAATTACTGCTCACTTCGACAAGAGGTGGTTAGTTACGCGCCCGGGAGATTGCCTAAATGAGGGGTTCAATACGGAAGGCAATTTGCATCCAAATTGTTGTCAGCGCTTCTGTAGTGTTTGTTCTGCGGTATGACTTGAAAAGTGTCGGCTCACGGTGAAGGCGAATGAGAGGTTGGTAGTATTTGATGGAGACCGTTTGAATTAATTAAAAGATGACTTAAGACGAGGCACTAAAATCAAGAAATTATGTTATGGGATGCATGTAAAATACCTCACAGATTGGCTCCACGTTAAGGCACTGTAACCAAAATAATAATAATAAACAAAATACTGTTGTCTGAAAGGTGGAAACACTTTCCTGAAAAGTCCCATCTTGTAACAAGGAACAAGCTTCATACATTCTCACAAGTACACTAACGTAAAAAGGCCAAAATCAATCAGCACCAGACTTTATGTTCAGTCAAATTTGCTGGGACAAAGGTTGCAGAACACCGCGCTTGCAGGCAAAGTATCGACAAGATCTTTCGCTTTTTTTCCCCCCGGGGAAAATAATTGAACAGAACAAGACTAATCAGGCCAATATCGTGACACTCAAGGATCCTCTTCAGACCGGCTGGCGCGACCTTTCACCTCAGCCGACAATCAAGGGTTCCCGCGTTCCATTCGCATCACTGCCATTCCTTTCTTCGCAGAGTCACGCACTGAATCGCTGCATCCGCGGAGACAAGTGTCATATACCTTGATGGACTAGATCCATATCGCTACGTAGAGTAAAAAAAAAAGACATCCACCGAGGGAAGGGTGTCTGGCTATGTTTTACATCAGTAGGTATGCCTGTGTGTTTATGTAATGAGGCGCTCAGTCATCTGAGCGTAGACTACACTTAGCGCCCGCACTGGGCCCAGTGAGACACGGCGAAACGTAACCGTGTCCACAGACTGTGTGCACCGGGCGGTTTAATAGTGCTATCGTACCCCGACAGCACTTCGGACTGGAGAAAATAGCAGCGACGCACTTTCTGGCGTGGGTCACTCAACGCTATACCTGCAATCTTCACACGACTCACCTGCTCGGAAAGTACAATTTGTGGCGTGGCGTGTTGTCATTTTAAGGATCGTCGTATATCTTTAGATTTTGCAATACGATGAGCAGACGGGTTGCTGTATCATTGATAAACCCGTACGTATCTTATTAGATTTACAGATTGTTTGACTTATAGCGATATTTCAAATGTAGACCATAACGATAGACGTGCGATGCCCTGCGTACACCGGACTGTCACTAAATGGTACAGTATTTCAAATCTAAAGGGATAGGGTCCGAATAATGGTGGCTCAGCAAATGTTGAACAACGGCACCAACGGATGGGTCAACGGACCGATCTCTTGCGACGGCTGGCAGCAAGCCCAGCACGCTGTCTACCAACTCGGCTGCTTCATCATCGTCAACGGGTTCCTGGTGCCGCCCACGGTGGGCATCTACCAGGCCCTCTGGCTCCGCGTCTGCCTGGTGCTGGGCCTCTTCTGCCACGTGCTGTGGGCCGGGCCCGCGCTCTGCTGGCCCGACGGCCTGGCCTGGCAGCTGGCTGCCTTTCTCGCCAACGTGGCCCACCTCGTCTACCTAACCTACCTGACCTACCCTGTGACCTTCGACGAAGACGTCCAGAAGGTCTACGAGGCCCTCTTCAAGCCCTTCAACGTCTCCCGACAACAGTTCCGCGTCATGCTGGAGAGTGGCGGCGACATTTACGAGCTGGACCGGACGGGACACTACGCCACAGAGGGCCGTACCAGAACAGATAGGGTTCTGTCACTGCTGATATCAGGAAGGTAGGATTGAGCCCAACAATCCCGAATCCTCCAATCGTATATCTCATGAAATTTTGCTCCATGATAGATCACACCTTTCCTCCAGAAATTTCCATGTAATGTTCTCTTCAGAGAAACACAACCTTTTCCTTCGCCTTGTTCCATATTTTATACACAATACAGAAAACAATGCATGCGTTAGTGTTGCCATGTAAGATACGAGTGATATCATCCCGTTTGTATACTGCTTCTTTGACTGTCTTCTGTCTTTGTCTTGGGTGGATTTTGATCTCTCATAGCCATTACATTTCCAAATTATGAGGGATATGCAAGCTTTAACATCGGACAAATATCAACAACTGACGTACAAAGTCGTGTACTAGAGACCTCCATGCAATGCCCAACAGTAAATATCATTTGAGAGGGATAAGACACAGAGGTCAACTTCTTTTATCTGTGAGTGCCCTCTAGCGGGGGCTAAATTGAAGATGATGTCAACACCGATAGCGCTTCATCAGTCCGCTCTCCGAGTGATAACAGCCGAGCTCATTACCGTGTCGTCGAAAGAGCCGACTGTGCGTGTGGGGGGCGCAGAGGTCGTCTCTCCGTGTTGCTTCTCCCCTGGGGAGATTCGCCGGTGAATTACCGTAACATGGATACTGACGACGGGCGGAAAAACGGATCCCGTAGGCGAAAACACGCGTGAAGTTAACACCGATTAAGGCCAGCCTGCATTAGTAGCGGCCCGCGTTGGTCGCCTGCTCTTGGCGCGCAGCAGCTGCGCTGTAGGAAAGTGTGAAATCAAAACCTCTTAAGGTAATGGGCCCGCTGTCAAACTCTTTTTTTCAATCAAGCCTGACTCACTTTACAGGTTGAATGATTGACCTGTCTTGGAAGAAGATTACAGCATGCCAAAATATTACACCCCAATGGTTATATTGACTCTATGCATGGTCAATAAAATCTAAAATATAATTAATCATGATTAATGCAACAATTTCACACGGTTTCACACTAACGCAGCAATGTAAGCCCATGTCCACGTCTCTTTCTATGAGGAAATTGTCCCAATGCATGTTCTCCAGTGATTTTCACAATGTTATCTCAGTAGCGTCTTTCTAACCGTCAATTACCACGGAACACTGATCTGACATCATAAAGTTATTTTTTTCTGCACAACGATGCTGAACAAACAATAAACAAGTTCCCGGTCCGCATTGTTGATTGTGGAGCACCAAAACAGCGCCACCATTGGTCGGTAATATAATACTGTTCTCTAATTACTGAAGGAGCGACGCACTCAACTCGCATACATTACTTCATTTTCCATATTTTCATGGGATGCCATGAAGATTAAATTTCCCAATATTAAACGGCTGTTGCATGTGCAAGTCGCAGTACACCAAACGGGAAAATGCACTGCAGGAAATTCCATCCTCTGAATTTGGTCGATTCACAATAGTGCGTGTCCAAGAGTTTGCAACGCATTGACCAATCACAGTGCGCGAAATCTGTCGACCCGGTCGACAGTGTTGCAAACTCTTGAAGGCGCACTACTGTGAAGAGCACGTATTCCGTTTTAAGGCAAGCAGCCTTTCAGATGAAAGGCATGCATACGGCTGGCATTATGGTTTTCTTCGGGATGCAAAATCTTCTCATAAAATGTACACTACAGAAAATGAACTACCGGTAATCAACAAACATAACTTGGTGATCCAACGTGAAAAATACAAAAATACTAGAAGGACTTGCACATTGATTTGTTTTCCTTCTTCTAATTCACTACTTGCGCTATTCCTTTGAATCTAAATGCAGATTTTTAAGCAAAAAGCTGATGGGGGGGTTATTATCAAAATAATGCTGTTTTTTCTTCTTACAATTAAAGGTTATTTGGTTTCCAAATCCATTACGACAAAAGGAAGAGGTTTGCTTGTATGTAAATATCTAAAATGCCAAGTCGGGCGAGACGATTCAAAGATATGCTGATGTAAACTTTGGTGTTTGATGTCTGTCTTCATTAGGATGCGAGTTACGGCCCGAGGTAAATTTCTACATCACATCTACCCAACGCAGTTCCTGGACTCGCTGGAATGGCAGGGCTGTCGGTCCAATTGCGGACCGTCCACTTTCCAGGTGAGTCAAACTTTACCAATTGCTAGGCCAGTTTCGGGTTTGTTCCTTCCCCAGTAGGTAAACACACACAATCAAAAAGTGGCTTTTGAAATCGAGGTCAGTACTCAACTTCATTAGAGCGCCCCCAAGATACTCGCTTTAACAACGTGAGCTGTCGTTTTGTTCATTTCTCTTCATGAAACCAAACACTCCATCTTATCCACCTCCAAAAATCGTGGACAGCAGATGATGAAGAAACTTTCTTTCGGAGTTGATGGAAGGAAAATATTAATCAGTGTAAAAGCCTCCAAGGCATCAAACTGGAAGAAGAAAACTCGAAGTCACGCGCCAGCCTCAGTGGATCCGAACTTGAGTCAGATATCAAGAAAGTATCCCAAAACTCACCATATCTGATAGCCACGAAGGGAATGTGGCTGGCAGGTGAGGGTCAGTACTGTGTATCTAAAAGTTTTTTAGTCTTCCAATGAAAAATTGAACATCGGCAGATTTCTTCCAAAAGTAGACAAAAGGACAAATGATTTGTAATAACGTTTCATTTCTCCGTGTTTCTGCGGGTAGGTGACGGTGACTGCTGACATGGACTGTCGTTACATACAGTGGCAGAAGAAAGCTCTGGACAAGTTTCTGCGGAAAGAAGGCTTTATGCGGGCTGTCTTTGAGACCACTGTGGGTAAAGACATCACCACCAAACTCTACTCCATCAACGAAGAGCCAGAGAGCCCGTCCGCGCCCAAGACCCCGAGGGTCGCCAGGACGAGCATCCGCACCGCAGAACAGCGCCTGAGCGTGCCGGAGATTGCCGAGATATGCCTACCAGACGACGAAGAGGAGGACCGTGGCCTGCTCTCCCACAAATGGGAACGGGCGATGTCGTTGGACGAGGAATCGGCCGGTAGTTTTGGGATGGTTGGCGTTGGTGGTGGTGCGGCAGCACTTCGGCACGCCCCTGGAGGGACGAGCCAGCTGACCGTGCCCGGATCCGGGAGCATGGTCAGCCTGCACTCGGCGCGTTCCATGGTGGACATCCGGGCCAGCATCGCGTCTGGGAGGGGGGCCGACGTCACCGGCCGGTCCAGCCTCACGCCTGGCTCGGCCGGCGACAGGTCGTCCCGGGTCAACAGTCTGACGTCACACACCAGCGGTACACCAAGCAGTTTGCGAAGAGTTCATTAGTGCATGGTATCACCTGCGCATGCGCAAACATCGTCCACTTCCATCTCATCATGGTAATTCACCAGCATACACTGCCATCCTTCACAAAATCAGCACGTTGTCCTGTGACTTTGTTGGTTCATTTCATTTCTGTACCGTTCCTGACATTTCCTCTCCCATGTTCATTCACATACGGTCTGATGTAAAAATGCTAAAATCTTGACATTTTATTTGTTTTATTGTACGTGTCATGACGATGATCAAGATACTTCACAAGATAGTACATGTACTAACAAGCAAAGCATGCCGCCATTCATGTTGTGTCGTCTCTCTTGTCCAATGAGTGTTCCACTTTACATTAATTTCAACAACCAGAGGTGGCGTTTTAACATCCACGAACATGAAATGAATAACTGCACAAACACGGTCGCCAGGATTACCGTGGAAACATCATCACATTCGTCGGCAAGGACTCGTGACTCAGAGCACTGTAACTTTACATGTACATCCCAAAGCTTGAAGAAAAAGATATTTGTTCTCTCGTTTTCGAGTGAGGAACTGCTCGGTTTGGAGAAGTAGCGAGCGAAAATGCATGCACTCGGTACGCAGGCAAGGCTCAACGAATTTTCCTTTAGCTCAAACACTTCCACATTTCATAATTGCTTAAATTGCACTCAGCATCACCCATTTGTCACTTTCATCGGCACTTCAGAAATCAGTTTCTTTTTTCCCAAGTGAACAAGCTAATCAGGCTCTTTTATCTTGGATGATTTGCATCTTTATAGTGCTGCAAACGTGATCACAATGCACCGTTGACTGGTCATAATCTAGATCAATTTAAGCTTTGGATGAGAACTTGAAAACAAAATCACACAGGTACCCCCCCCAAGATCTCACATAACTTGCAGCTCCATCCCCAAACTCGCAACGAAACCATCCAGTGTTTCCTGTGAATAAAATCTATGTGAAAATCCTTCTACAGAATCATACCAAATCGGTGGAAACTCATCTAGGAAGACATGACCAAAATCCACGAGATACGATTATTTTCTGTCCCTCTCTTCCCTTGTTTGGAACAGAGCCAATGCTAACGGACTCCGGCTCAAAGAGGAGCAGCTTCCAGTCCGATCACGGCCCTTTCCCGGCACCAGACCGAGGGGAAACACACTACGTCTCATCCGTTTAACACGAACAACCCGCTCCTAGCGACTGAAGCCCGTAGTGCCACGTAAGACGAAAGCGGCACCGTCAGAGCAACAAAGAAGTATGCACCCGTAGAATTTCGTATTTACCGCCTCCAGGCATGGGACGAGCCCTGTGCACCTCTTGTAACAGGGCCTGATGCACAACAGAATATCACTGGTATCACGCAAGGTAAACTTACTTTTCTAACTGCAACTAAAACTTCTTCAGTAACAGGCGCCATTCCCGGGATCAGAAGAAATAAGGTCAATTTCAACACATTCAAACCACCGGTAGGGAAATTTTAGGAAAGGAAGTGACAACAGTAAAGACTAAGTGGAATAAGGAACTACCTTCTCTTATGCAGTGGTCACTGTTGGGGGCAGACTTTGCCCCCGCCCCCCTAAAAAAACCAAAGGTTGATATCGTGCCTCTCACCTGCGTGGAGCACTGCCAGAACTAAAACTGAACAGCTGAGGGCGCTCTGTCTACCGCTTAATAAAAATGTCGAGGGTGCTAATTGCTTTGTGTGTGTACTTAAATGTAACATGAGTACATTCTGTGTCTTTAATGATTTTATGTATTATTACTATATCAAGTATGCATTATGGCACAGTTTAACCACATGCACTGCCGTGTTAAAAAGAATGAGGTTTGTTAGAACTGTTTAATACACTTCTTGTATTAGCCTGGCAAGTTATTTCTCTCTACATGAATGTGTGGAGAGAGTTACAGTTGTTTTCGTTTTAATAATAGTCACTTAACCTAATTCAAACACATGTGGCCAAGGCATATTTCATTATCATAATGAATACATGTTGACAAGGAATGCCTAAAGATTCATCCGTACAACATTTGCCATGCATAATAATAATGCACTGGTGATAGAAGTAGGAGTGTCCCCCCCCTACTTTTCCAACTGGGGAGAGCATGCCCCCTCCACTTTTGGCAGGTCCTATAATTGGGTGGGACGTAATGGGTCCGTCTATAATTGGCTGTTGCTTGATGTTTTCACAAGTTTTCACAGTTGATGCTATGTTACACTTTATGTTACAAGAGTTTAACATTGTTAACAAGAACATGTACTCCATTAAATACTAAAGGTATGTTTTGTAATTTCAAATGTACTTTGTGTGAATGAACTTTCATTTTATTTCTTGGAAAGAATAACTACTTCAAATTACCCTCTTAGTCTTTTATTTCATTATGTAATCTGTACCCTGATACAGGTGGAGAGGGTACACTAACCCAGGGGGCAAATGCTGCAAGCTCAAGTTGATTCAAGGAAGGGGTTCAACAGACATCCTGTTATTGCTTTTTCTTTTGTAGTTTACTATTCTTGGCAGACCGGGGGGGGGAATAAATCCCCGGACCCCTCCCCCATCATTCGAGCAGAGAGAAATACGAACAAATCATGACAAAACTGCAACTTCATTAGAACATACATGGGATGTGTATTGGCTCTGAAGCCTAGATTGTCAGACCAAATTTCAAAGTGTACTACTTACCTTTGAAACCAGTCTCCATCTTGCACTTGAAGTGTATATTACCGCTGTCGACTTTTGCGTCCTGAAGATAACTGATGGTTCAGGAAGTAGCCAGGAATCTGGTGTACCGGAATGTGGTAACATTAGTGATGTACGCAATTCATGTAGTTTTAAATAAAATACTCCTGTTCAGCCTTAAATGACCTCATCCACCCACGCCTTTGGCTCATTGCATGAGGTAATTTTCATCAGCATAAAATCCAAAATAATGAAATTTCGGAAAGAGTTCTTTACACGGAAGCCAATTGACACCCCATGCACAAACCTTACGAGACTGCAAAGGAGGTAGAAAGCCATCATGACATGGAAATAAAGGTCTAAATTTATGTCTTCAAGTCATTAAAACACTGCCTTTGAATTGAAAGCAGTACCAAGTTACCCATGCAGAATGCACATGGTCATGGTGCATGCGAGAATGCAGGCGATACATACTCCTAGACTAGCCCCAGACTGGAGCCAGTCTATTGGACTTATACCACCGGATACCCAGTCTTGGGCTACCCCCAGATCGACGTACTTTGAAAAATAATTTCCTTAGAAAATGTTTACCTTATTTAAAAGGAAAGACAAAGTGAAAAGGTCACTATTCTTTAGTGCTATCAATAAACAAGAGTAACTGTCCAATATAGGCAGAGGGCAGGTCGTGCCCAGTTTCCGGACGAGATTTGTGTGAAAACGCGACGTTCATCACTTTTCCAGGTAGCTTAATTAATCCACTCGCAAAAAACATAACCTTCCAGGTAAAAAAGTAAAAAAAAACACTCAATAGAAAGTGTGGACAAAAACGAAAGCACTTGGGGAGGAAATATGCTTACCAAAGTGCGCCAAAATTCGTCCTTCACAGCTTTGAGTTGCCTAGTGAGCAGGGTGACTGATGCACGCACGTGCAACGACACGGCCGCCCTCTAGCGCGCGCCACCTAGCCAGCCGTACAGCACCTTGCCATGACAGCTAGCGGGATTACGGGTGCAGTCCATTGATTTCAAGCCACTTTGAAATCAGCGTCAAATCAATATTATTCAGGACTCAAAAATATGCAACTTGAAGCCAACATTTCTGGGGATCCTCAAACAAATTAAATCACTGTTTTGTCCTTAATCTTTCCATTTCTTTTTATTTTTTGTGTGTGAGTTGACCAATTACATTTTAAATTATTCACCCCCGATATGATAATTCCGCGGTCAGCAGGCAGCCATTTTTCAAATGGCATCCCAGGCTCTGCTTCCGCGGGCACTTAGGACCATTTTTCAACTCCGTTTTTTAAAATCTATTCTGTGCTCAGATGAAAGCCCAAGGAATCGGAGAATTGATCCTGGCGAATATTTACACAATCTCCATTTTGGGGGCTTAATAATCTCCTTTAAAAAAAAAAAACTGTGGACACTTTTCATACTAATGAGCTGCATGGGCAGAAATTATCACTTAAATTTTAGACTGCACCCAACTTCCTGTTGTCCCCCAGTGGAGCTAGAGGGTCCTTGTACATTAATAGTGAACCGTCCACTGAGGGACTAAGCTGGGAAGTCTTTTGAGGTGACGCATGTCCACGCTGTGCTTATGCCCTCTCCAGCCACGCCCCTTATGTTTTTCATGGCCTAGAAAATGTGCGTGCTCCGAAGCATAAATATACCTACAACAGGTGCCCCAAAGCTGGTTTCCCCCCCCCCCAAAAAAAAAGCCTAGCTTTGTCAGTGCATGGTCAACGGCTCGTCTGGTATTTTGGCAGTTTCAGAATGCGATTCAAAGGCAGCCACTGATGCAGACTCATGTCCAATTTTAAGATTAAAACTAAGTACACAGTAAAACTAAAGAGCTGGGAGATGATGCAGTGCTCTTATTGAAGTTCTTCCTTAACACTCAAACACTGAATGCCACCAGCAGTTTGAAATTTTTGAAAAATGTGCAAATAACGTGGAAAATGGGATGAATGGCATTATTTTGGTCAAGAAACCACGAACAATCCGATGGTTGATCATTACCGTGACTTTATGAGGACAGCGAACAACACATATTAGGTCATAGCCGGCCGAAAAGATCGACAACCATGCTGTGTACGGCTGTATGAATTCACATGTATTTGGCTGTCTGAAATTGCATTTGACTCGACGTGAATTAAGTTGTTGCGGTCATTATCAGGGGCTCGTGTGTAATTTCAAGCCACAGCTAATTAAGTAATTCAGAAACGGCTCATGAGGATGAGTTTAACATATTTAATTGTACCTGAACTTTCAGGGCCTCTCGGCCGTGACTTGTCTGCCACATACCCCTGATCATGCGGGTCCCACCGGCACTGTAGATGTTGATCATTTGAGGTTGATGTTTTTCCATAATGTTTATCATGTTGTTCAAAATCTGCCCCGACCTTTGCGCTTTAATCTGTTGACTGATGGCCTGGGCTAGCATGTGATGATTCATGAATGTGCGGAAGTGGCTGCCCTGGGGGTTGGTTACGCCCACACATCGGTCCTGTGCCAACGCGACGCACAACACTGCACTTAAGACTCTGCTGCGACATGGGTAGGCTCGACGGGAAGGTGGCGGTCACTACAGCAGCTGCCCAAGGCATTGGTAGGGCGACAACCGAGGTAAACACCCAGACATGTTCTTTAATCATCCGGTTTATGAAATGTGAGCATATTTAGCTTATTCGTGGTACATCAGTCGACCACACGGTACACCGGTTTACGAAGCACTTGTTATGCTGCAAATGTAATGTGCGTTTACTTAGTTGAACATATTGCAACAAGGTATGAGACGGAGAGAACCCCCCTGCTTTGTGTTCATTGTCTCGCCGGAATCTGGGGAATTCCTTTCAGACATCTTGGGGGGGATGTGTTAAGTAACAATAGTCTGGAATGTGTATAGGGATTGGACATGTTGGGGGGGGATACCCCTGGTCTCATTTCTTGCTGGGTATATAGTGAACGTCGGACGTGGACCTGGCTCTCATGAATGAACGTGGATTGTGCATGACGTGTCTGCATGCCCCAGTAAACCCTGGGCCCAGGTACCGTACCGCCTCCATATGGTGGTACTTATTAATTGTGAAGTTAGCTTCCAAATGGGCTTGTGGTCATTAAATTACTCAGTTGGGAAGCAGTGAAATTTGAACTTAATTTGTTTTAGAAAAACAACAAAGAATAAATGTTTGGGAAAAAATAAGATAAAATAATGTTAAGAGAACAGGGAACAAAAGGTTGGTGGTGGGATGGGGGAGGTCTGTGAGCTTTTTTGGGGGCCCGGGGGGAAACCCAAAACAAGATGAATAAAATTTAATAAAAAAATAATAAAATGGGCAATAATCCGTCAACTGCTTCAACACAGAAGATGGAATTTCCTGTTAACAGGGGTAACTGGAGAAAACAGCTTCATCTCTGCTGTTGTTTCGTTTATCGTACCTTGTGCAGACATTTGCAAGAGAAGGTGCCAGAGTTATTGCAACGGACATCAATTATGAGAAGCTGAAAGAGTTGGAAGGAGTGCCAGGTTTGACAACGCAAATGATCATCATTTCTGATCTTTATTATGATTGATTCCATCCAGTGTTGTAGTCAAAACCATCACATGACCAGACACAAGACCAGTCACAAGTAACAGGGTGAACAATGACAAAGGAATGCTTTTGTTGCAATAGATTGTGACCTGATTCAGACTGGAGGTCTTGTATACTATCGGTGTTAGGCTCAGATTTGAGACAAAATTGGTCAAAAAAATAATAGAAAATAACTTAAGGAAGTACACTGATACATTGTAAACAAAGTATTTCATGTGTAAATATTTCATCAAATTTTGCGCTTGTCTGCAAAATGGGACATTAAAAAAATCACCGGCCTGACCTCACCTGGAAAAATTCCTGGATGCACCGCTGGATATTGAACATTAATTCTATTAATATTCAGTCATCGTTCAAACCATTGAGTACCGCTGAAGGTGTATACTCGTGTAAAACGAAAACCAGTATGTTTCAGAAAGGGAAAAAAAATCGTACGTTCCATTTCATTTATTCTTCCTCATGCGTTTTGCGCAATTTTCAGGCATTGAGATCCGCAAGCTGGATGTGACTGACAATGAAGCCATCAAGGCGCTCGCTGCTGAGATTGGTCACATTGACATTCTGTTCAACTGTGCAGGGTAGGGAAAAAACGTTATTTTAGGCCCCCCAAAAATATACTCGCTCTCTGGTCAGACCAAAGTTCCAGAATTGATGCGGGGATGCAGGGTTTATTGGGGGGGTGGGGGTGGCTTTTTAAAACTGGCAATGAGTGGCATATTTAATCAAAGAGCAAAGGCTGGTAGTAGCATGTCGCACGTCATGCCGCCATTGTTGTTGATCAGCTGGCTGCAACTTTGTAACCTACCCATGGCTTAATGTTTGTGCTACCCATGAATTAGCAAATTACCATTCTGACTTGTGGCCGCAAACATTCAGGCGGTGCGGAAAAAGAGGGTGCTGTTTCGAAAAGTTTGTGAAAAAAATGAATAAAAAAAACATTGACGCCCATGTTCAAAATCGACGCGCGTGCTGACCAGAGACCGACAATTGGGAGGGTCCTTATTAGTCTTGGTTTAGAACAGTGGTCCAGGTGGAGAGGCCACCAACAGGTGCCTGCCAAGTTTGAGAACTGTAGTTCTACTGAAGCTGTGGGGAAGAACTGTTTACGAGTGAAGACGTGTCCCATGCCAAAACTGGTTCATGCGACAGAAGCAAATCCCGTGGTGTGTGGTATACCTAACTTTTCAGCAGAATTTACACAGCTGTATTTCATGTACTAAAGAGAACACTAGCCCGATGCGTGCATGTCAGATATGATGCCCTTAATTGGCAAAAGGTTTTTCTGCACTGATATTTTCCAAGATTGAGCTAAGAAACTTGCCAACAAAGAAAAACAGAGGAAAAAACAATATCAGTGTTGTAACTACGTAAGCCTGGGATACTGTCAACCAACAGCATGGCATTTTGATTGTGTTTGGTAGTCACTGTGAACAGTATACCACCTAACCTTTTATGATCAATAATCCCTCTAGTTACAGTTGTTGAGATCAGCTAGCCATGGTCATGGAAAAGTTATCTTAGAAAGTCATGAAAAAATGGGGAATTGGAATCCTTTTGTCAGAGGAAAATAAGTCATGGGAAACGTTATGGAATTCAAGATCATGCAAGGGTTATTTTGATGGGCGGCTTTTGATGTGAAAAATGGAATGATACAGGTCATTCTCGTCTTCTCGTTCAATGTGTAAAATAACTTTCCTCTGCCTGATGGCATTAAACATTATGGAAATCGTCATATTCTAGTCCTGGAAAGTCCTGGACAAAGCTCTGAAAGTTGGTTTTCTGATTTCTGTGGGAGCCTTAAACTACGGATTTGGAACTTTCCTTTTCTCCATAGTTTTGTCTTCCATGGAACCATTTTGGAGACCGCCGAGAAAGATTTTGACTTCGTCATGAACGTGAATGTGAAGTCCATGTTCAACATGATAAAGGCTTTCCTTCCCAAGGTCAGGTGCTGCCATCAGCGAAATGCATTCTTGTTGAAGTCACCAGTAACTTTGTGGTTTTTTGTGCGTCATGACTAATAACATAGCACTCACAAAGAGAAATAACTCCACAAAATCAGAGAGTATATATGTCATTTGTATTTGAAGTGGTGGTTTGTTTGTCATGTTTAAATGATGCAGATGATGGAAAAGAAATCTGGCAGCATAGTCAACATGGCCTCAATAGTCTCCAGTATCAAAGGTAAGCCAAACATCCTGAAATTTTCCATTACTTTTTTCTTTTTTTTTAAGCCAGGAGTAAAGGCAGATCCAGAACCAAACTTTGGAGAGGGCTGGCAAAAGGGAAGAGGGACTTACTTAACCTACACTGACAAGCCATCGGTACTTTTCATGTTCTGGTCCATTAACGTTACCCAGTGGCACTGCAGTAGTTAAGCTCCTCCGTACTAATTGTTTAAAATAGGATATGGTTGTATAATGTGTACTGTATATACGTGTCATATTCAAACTAATAAAAGGTTGGTAGTGCTATGCTAATGAATCACAGGATTGGGGGGGGGTACATTTCCTGTTGTCCCCACTCCTACCCCATCGGATCTACCCACGCCTTGGTGCAGTGCTCACCCTGGGTCAACTCTAGCTTAGATTGATTTGAATATGTGAAAATGAATCTTGACTTTGGTTTTTCTTGTTTATTAGTGTTGCACTTTTTGGAGGGGTGTCTTGTTGAAATAAAACCTGGAGATTTCTTTATTTTTGAGATAAATAATTCAGGTGTATTTGTCTATGTAAGGAACCGTTAATCGTTGCATCTATGGGACCAGTAAAGCGGCCGTGATAGGGATGACCAAATCCGTTGCCTGCGACTTCATTAAGGACGGTATTCGCTGTAACTCCATCACCCCGGGAACGATAGACACACCCTCGCTGCGGCAAAGGATGGCAGCCTCGGGAGACGAAGAGAAGGTACATGTACCAGGGACAGCTGTGTCCAACCCAACCCAACCCACCCATCTGGGCTCAACTCAGTCAGCCATTTCTGTTTAATCAACTGACTGACAAAATGCCTTGAAAGAATAAAAATTACGACTGGAATTTGAAATTTTTCCAATACAGTGCATTCAAATAAAGCCTGACTCAGTTTCCGTTGATTTTGTTTAAATCAATTAAAAACATCGTTTAAACATTGGAAGTTTCTGTAACAACATATATACGTCCACGCAGAAAATGACAGTTCTGGTCAAGTAGGGTTGCGACTCTAGGCATAATACTTCGCACTGATACTGACATGGATGTGTTCCTCCCATTTTCTGTCAGAGCCTAAAGTTTTTCTTGAGTCGCCAGCCTTCGGGCCGACTGGGGACAGCCCAAGAAGTGGCAAACATTGCCCTGTTTTTAGCCTCGGATGAGGTAAGCTTCAATGCAGTACTTGACCCCATTATTTTAACCATCACTAACTTGGTTGTTTGATTCCGGCACCTCGTTACCTCCCATTCATAGGAGCTTCCACCCTCGGAACATTCAACTCAGCCCCTACACTTGCTCCCGCAAAATTCCTTGCGAGCTTGATTTTGTTCCTGCAGCAGTGAGCCCAGTGATTCATGTGAAATACAATTAGCAGTTACACATTCTGGTGCCCCAACAAAAGCACACGACTAGGCTTCCTAGTGTCGGCCAAGACGTCGGTGCAGCTCGTGGCGGTGGTAACAATTTGTTCCACTTTTTCTGTTTCAGGCAAGTTTTGTGACCGGCGCAGAGTACAGAGTGGATGGGGGATGGGGCATCTAAGTAACACCCGTCACCAGCCTACTGTCTGGACACCATGTCATGTGTCACGTTCACTGCTGAATTTTTTTTCGGGTAGGGTGAGGGAGAGGGGTACAAACATTGTCAAGATTTCAGTTCACTGCCTCCTCAGCAGTGAAGTTTACCACTGATCCGCAACTCATGGCAGGATTTTTAAGAAAGGGTCAATGGGATTATACTTTTATTTTTCTTTTAATTTCTACAATGGGAATAACTAATGGAGGGGAAATGATTTGTTAAAAATGTTTCTTAAAATTCCAACTTCCACATTGGATACCCTTGAAGGGTTGAGAGAAATCCTAAAACGTGCAGACTCCATATTCTATACAATTTCAAAGATCACCATTCAAAAAGAAAAATAAAATCAAAAGTCAATTTATTAAATGCCCAGAATATCCTGTTATTTCCTGAACTTTAAAAGAAGGCAAAAAAGAAAAACATTTCATTTATTCAATACTTAGCCACGTACCTCGAAAGAAGAAAGTGATACAAACTTTTCTGTAGCTGCTTAGCATAAATGTTTGGTTACGGTAAAATCAACACTGTATATAAGTATGGAAAGGGGAAATCGCTTACAAAAAATCAATTCAGAAGTTGTTAAACCAAGATGTTGCTAACGCTGACAGCCATGCACTCCATGTACGAAGTCAAGACAAATAACTTTTGAAGCCTGTGAAATTTAGTACCTATCTTTGACTCACTTGTTCTTTATTTTTGTCTTCAACGGTGAGATTTCTGAGCTTTTCAGTTGATTTTAGCATTTCCTGTTTTGGATTTCAGCTTTTTTTCCTCACTGGCAGTGTACAAAAGTAAAGGAGATTTTCACAGTTCAGCTTCTTTATGCATTTTTCAGCTGTTTTCAGCTATTTTTGTCATTGGTCATCTCACCCCAGTGTTATCTTTGGCTGAACAACCGTGCTGAAATTACATTTGTTAAAAAGCCACAAAACATTTATTACCTAATATGTCAAGAATTATAAAACGTTATCAGGTGAGAAATTTCAATTAATGTGGAATAAAAAAATATTCTTGAACTGGAGATTTTCTGCTCAAATTCGGTTTGCTCTGTTTTTAAAGTTGAGGTCATAATGTTAAAATTCACAGGACTGTATGTAAAATGTAGCCTTTTCAAGAGTCAGGTTGGTCCATGCCCTGGTTTTATGCATAAAGAGTGCGGCATAATTTGGTCACTAGACTTGGGACACTTGGCATTGAAAATGAAAAGAAATATTCCCTCCTTGAGACTGACTGGTTGGTGGCAGTCTGCCTGAGGTTGAAAGCAAAACACATTATCATACCACAATGTGTAGCACGGAGCTGGAAAGATAGGATCTAGTGACGATATCTGACCTACAGGTTAACTCGAGTTGGGTACGAGTTTGCACAAACTTAGGGTGTGGAGTCCAAAAACTGTGCCAAGGTTGAGCGATACAAAGAGAGTGGCCTGATTTGTGACTAATACATCTTGTAACAATGATGTAGCATTAACCCTTCGCTACGGATGACTGCTACTACCACACCATTGTGTGAGCATTAGTGCACACCACATGTACAGTCTATTCACCATGCAGCTGCTGGTTCAATGGGGCCTGCTGCTGGACAAAGCCCTCCATTCAGGGCATACCACAGCCCAGCAGTCGCAGTCAAAATAATCCCATCGTGAAGGGGTTAAATGAGAGATTACAAAACAGAAGTTCACTCTTGGTCACAAACACGTCCACGGAAATGTTGACCCCCAACCATCCAGTTTCGCTTTGAACATTGCCCGATTCTCCAAAATCTGTCACTGTTTAGGAAACCAATGACAAAATCTGACACTTGTGAGGCCCAGCACCCAAGGTAGGGTAACAGCGCATGAGCTCTACTGTCTTCTGTCTGCACAATCCTCCAAACCCTGTGCTGGATTTTGAAGGGTCTGAGAGGGTTTAGAGCTAGTTTTCCATTCAATTCTTGGATTGTATCAGAACATGACTTGCTCTAAAGAAACCCGCTCATGAATTTCTTCACATCAACAGAAGCTCTATGTACACGCAAGTGTTTCCAAGTGCACCACTGCCGGTGTTGGATGTTTTTTCGGTAATTGATTCTGTTGAAATTTATACAAAGACTTTATACGTCTGAATACAGTTAACTGAGTCAGGTTAAAAGATTTCGAAGGAATGGAAAACTGCACCATTCTTATGGATCCCCTACTCTGTTTTTTTGCTGTGGTCAAAACTGAAGGGGCGTGGCCTTGATGCACAGCTTGGGGTCTTCAATGTCACTCTTGCTCTGGACCATTCTCAGCTCTCGCTGCGGGGGAGTGGGCTTGTTGCCTGGACCCGCTAGCTCTGCCGTGAAAAAAAAAGCCAGACGTTATGAAGAGTGTTATATGCCATATGGGGAAAGACAGAGAGGTTGGTGCTTGCCTGGGGAGACCTGCAATTCTGGGGAGGAAATTTCAGCATTGTTTTATATTGTTCATCCGGGGTATCTTTCAGAAGTCGGTGTGAAGAAATATGTGAAAAACGAGGAAATCTCTTAAAAAATTACCTACAGAGAAGATTTCCAACAACTTCAATACTGACATGTCAATCAAAAATAAAACATTTACAGACATTTTTTAACAGCTGTTGCATCTTCTCCCAAGATGCACAAGTGGGTTAATGCCAGAGACAGACAGTTTGTCTACACTTTGCACCAACAGTGGATTGCGAGTGTTCAATGTGCAAACTCTGCCGATATTCAAGAATGGAACCTTCTGTGGCACTAGTGTACAAAAGATGATGTTGCCTTTACCTACTTGGGATAAAACTGTGGCCAACAGAGAAAGTCCTTACCTTGTGCGCTTTGAAGGGTTCTCTTCAATACTGCCTGCATGCCTGATAATGTCTTCTCGAGGGCCAGCTAGAAACGTAAGGACAGCAAGTGGACGTACGCTTATTTGAAAGCCAGTGAAAATGGCAAGTTAGTTTTCCAATCATCGAGCAAATCTAACAATGAAGAAGACTTGACTTGTAAGCCCCTTCAAGACATCACACAATCCCACAAGATCATGAGAAGACCTCCAGTCTGATTGAAAGACGGAAACTATTGAAATGAATTGCAACAAAAGCATTCCTTTATCGTTGCTCATCCTATTACTTGGGTCCACACAGTGACGGTCCAGTGTCTAGTCACACGCCCATCTGTTATGGGCATGTCTTTCTACATGGGTCCACACAGTGATGGTCCTGTATCTAGTCACACGCCCATCTGTTATTGGCGTGTCTTTCTACTCTGGTCCACTCACTGATGGCCCTGTATCTGGGCTTGTGACTGGTCTTGTGTACGTCTCAACAAAAACACTGCCTCTGAGGCACTGCTGGGAACTTTCCTGAAACCTTCAAAATATCCACAGTGCAGAAACCCAATCGATCTGCTGTAAGCAATACCTGGGTGCTATCATCCTCAATAGAGCAAATGTCTTCCCAAACCTACAGGATCGGGAAGGGTTATAGTTCAGGTTCTGAGAAGGTTTCTTTCTGAGATTTACTGCAAACCTGCAAAATAGCAGAGATAAACAGCTGAACCAACACTCACCTGCAGGTCGTTGTGGTACTTGTGCGACCAGACAAGGAGCAGAGCAGAAAAGAGGTCGCCGGTCCCGGTGAACTGACAATCAAATGCTGGATACTCCACACGGCAGCCTGTCCTCTTGCCATCTAGAGCAAAACCAAAACATTTCCATTCCTGGATCAAGTTTTCCCCCCAGATGCTGCATTTGCAGCATCCAAACAGCTTGCCGATGCCCATCCCTTCATCAGGATACACATTCAAAGTCGTTCAGCAATAATACTGAGGAGGAAATAAACATCACGACCACTGTGCCGACTTCTCCCTTAATCAAAGGCCATCAATTCGTATCTAATGCACTGTACATACTCCTTAATCCTACAAAATCCTTCAAACCCAAATACAATTTGGGGGCTGGGACTGCATGATATCACACCTGGATTTTTCAAACTTACCTACGACTGTTGTTCCATATGAAACCAGCGTCCCTGAGCCTGTGGACATGCTACTGAGTACCACGGTGCGAATACCCTTGTCGTGTAAAACTTGCATTGCTTCCAAAGCACTCTTCTCGTCGGTTATCTTCTGGCCACTTAGAAGCCTGCAAACGGAAGCAACGTGATGGAATAGTGGAGGAAATATGCAAATTTGTAAGGAACATCCTTCCTATGGGTTACCTACGGGCCAATCAGCAATTTGTTTTTAAACATAAGTTGAAAAAGAATGCTCATGTCTAAAGGGTTTTTCGCTGATTCACTTTTCAGCAACTGTTGAGCTGATTACAGAGATAATAGCAGATACAGTGACATTAAGCTCATTTATAAAACAAGTTGAGTTTAAAAGGATCATGCTGACACCTAGCCTTTCTTCAAGTTAAGTACCCTCTGGGATTTCTTTAAGTTTAAGCTTCTAGAAGATGCGCCTAAAGAGCACAAACATCATCTTCAGTGTTGCCTTAATTTATCCTTGTCCTCAGGGCATCTGACCCTAAGACGTATGGAGATAAACAAGATTGTAGTTTCAAACATATCTTTGACTCTAAGGTAAAATAACCAGGAGAGACTGGTAACTTTGTTGTACACAAACCAACTTCACGGTTAACCATGTCCTATCTTCAAGGAATCTGACCACTATGTCATAAACAACAAAATGTCTTGATTGGTTTTAGGTAGTTTCCCATGATAACAATTGGCTAACGGCTGCAACTGCTTCCCATAGGCCAGAGTGGTATTTAAAGCCGCAGCCATTACTTTTGAACACAGCCTTACTCTGCCTCAAACTGGTTAGGCGTTATCATGTTGGCCAAGGGCAAGAGGTCATCCCTGTAGATTGGAAGCAGCTCCTCCGGAACGTAGAACTTGCCGTTGTCCCCCATCACAGGATCACACACGTAGATGATGTTGGGATTTTTTTCACGCAGTTCCTTCACAACCTCGATAACTTCTTTGAGGAAGGACTTGGACCCTACATAACCTATCAGAGGGACAAAATTGAGACGAACGATGAGGGAATGGGGGATTTATAAACGCACTTTAGCATTTTTGGAAACCAACACAAGTCGAGCTTAACAGAGAGTTCACCACATGAGAAGGTTAGTCTTTGGGTATAAAGAGTAGGCACACACACACACTCACATACCTGTAAGTAGGTGTGAGTAATGGTTGATGTCGTTTGCCTTCAAACCATCCGACAAGCACCGCAGCTCATTAGCATTCAACACCTGACCTTGGAAAACCTTGTACCCAGTGTGGTTACACAACTGTACAGAGTTGATGGTATCAACCTCATAACCATGCACCTGCAACAACAAAAACAAATTTAAAAAAAAGTCTCCTTTGGTTGTATACAAGGCCTATAGGATACATGGTCGTAATAAGGTGAGTCAAAACACTTTGCTCATTTCAAACAAAATGAGAAATGCTATTTACTCTTTGATTTTTTGCAATAAATGACAGAACGTTCATTTTTGTTATTTGAAGTACCCGTAGGACTAAACCTAGGCTAAAATTGGCTCGGTCTAATTTGTGTTTTTAATATTTGCACATTCATGACTTTGCCTTGCTGACATACTCCCAGAACTGTGGAGTCTGCCACAGGAGACAAACCCTTAAGTTCTGGCATCTGGCAAAAAAATTGTCTCGGGGGGTACTAACACCTAATTCCGGCATACTTGCAACGACCATGATACTAGCAATCATTCAAATGATCAATGCTGGGTCCAGGTACTAACACTACTATATTATTTCCACCCCCACCCTCATTTACACACCTCTCCTCAGGCCTCAACACCCTCCAACATGCACAACGCCCCCCCGTGCCTCCCCCACCCACGGCCACCCGTACACGCCGCGCCGTAGGCCGTACCCGCCATCATGGCCATGTCCCACCATGATGACGACTAGACTATCGGTCATGGTCATCAGGTCATACTGATGCCGTGCCAGTATTGCGAGTAACCTTGAAATACCTGCATAGGAAATGTCGCCGATTTATTTCCAACGTATCCGGACACAACATGACTCTGGATAGAAAGAACTCTTCGCTCTGGCTGAACGACTGACATGATTTTGGACTGGTATTACAGCTGAGAAACAGAAACAAAATACAGCTAACCCACAAGTGCCGTCTTGTTCCTGTTGAGGTACAATTTCCAGTAGCACATGGCAGAAGTAGACTGGTGCCGCGCAGTTGATCAATTTAGAAGGGCGCCACTACCATTTTCCTGGTTTTCGGAAATGGGAGGGGGTGGGTTGGTCTATGCCATGGTCTATGTGCCTAACCCCCCCAGCCACCAAGCCAGCGTCTGTTAGCCCTCGCTGCAGTACAGTGTGCGGGAGGTTAAGGGAGCTGGAGTAGGGATTTAACCCTGTAACCAGACACAACCATCGTTTCAAAAATCAAGGTTATGCACCTTGGCTTATCAAGTGTTGGGGCTGATGATTAGCATGTCTTTCTTACACTTAATGTAAGGTCAATAAAACGACCATCTTTACCAATTCAATTCACAATCCATCACTATCAATGATTCAGTTCATGACACAGCAACTGTACAGAATTGACTGACACATTGACATGCATTTAAAATTTATTTACACATATAATACAATTTCTTTTTATTCCCCTTTCAAATCCAATTTTCCATCTCAATGTTACAGCATAGAAAAGGAAATTCCTATTTTGAACAAAATCAACAACAGAATTAAATTAGTCGTGCAACTATTACACAGAAAGCAAATGAAGGCATGTTTCAGCCTTCGCCTTGAAGATCCCAGCGCTCATTTGTAGAGTGAGAGGCATGTGTACCAACGGCTTGAGTGAAGGCTACACTGTGGCACAGAAACCCTGGCACAAGTTGCCCTCACTTCGTTTGTTTTCAAGAAGACGCTTATCCATCCAATGTTTTCTTTCTGATCTTGGTTAAACAAAAAATAACATGCAGCATTTAGCCCAAGCACGAAGGGGGAAAAAGTTAAAATTCCTGAACTATTTATTCACATGCTGACCGATTTCCTCAAGTTTAATCTAATGAAAATGCTTTGCTTTTTTCAACCTGCAAACTCCACTGTCTAACATCTTCTATATGCTTTCAAACATTTCTGTAAACAAAAACCTACTGTGAAAACACATGCAGAAGGAAACAAAACTGTCCAAACAAATCCTCCAAAATCCTTTGGGTGGTTTTGGAGGATTTTGGAGATTGAGGACGAGTGGCAAAAGTGTATGGCTGATTGGGAAGGATGCCATGTGTGAAGGTCTTGGGTTGGACCTTGCGTGGTTTATGCTTAGCCATGCATAAAGTCAGCTTGACATTCCTTCAAAATCGACAGCACTGCTTGAGAAAGCCATTCGCCATGCCTCAACATAATGGCAGGAATTGGCGGAGGATATTGAAGAATGGAGGAGCTGGGTACCTCTCTTTCTCAGAATAAGTGCAAAGATCGGCAGATTTTGGAGGATTGAGGATAAATTTTTTGGACTTGGGCCACTGGAGGATTTTGGAAGATTGAGGGTGTGCCCCAGCAAAAGGCCCTAAGTGGGTTAGGGTTTTTAATCCAAAGTAATTAGCCCCATTAAAAGAGCAGTTTAATCCTTTGTTTACTAAGGTCAGCTGCCCAATTTGAATCGTTTACAAGTCTGGTCTTTGATAAAGATGAAAGTTTTTTCTGTTTCTTGTTCGACAAGGAACAATTGCGATAGGCTGTGAGTATTATATGTACTATCTAGAAGGAAAATGTCCTTTTTTTACAGATGTTAATTTTAATGGAGACAAGTGTTTGACGACGTGTCTATTTTCTTATTCTGCACAGAAAAATTCTGTTCCAGGCAGAGTTTAAGTGGAGTCAAACTGGAGCATGCCTTCCAAAGATTTGGCTAACAAGCCTGTGACTTTATAAATAGTTTCTTGATGGCTCTGGCTTTGATTCACTTCTTGTCCTTGTTTGGTTTCTCAAGTTTGGCATCCACACTTTTCTTCCAGACCCGCGCGTGGTCGTTGAAGCCGTACTTGGACTTGTTGTAGGAGTTGGGGCCTGCTGAGGTTGGAGTTTCCCTGGATGAGTTTAAAATGTTGGAGCAAAAAGGGATACTGCATTTAAAGAAACCCAGTTTCATTAATAAGGGTTTTTCTTTTTTAACAGGGGTGAAGAGAAATTTAATTGAGTGGGAGGTATTCAGGTGAAATTTGCTGAGTGTGGCTGAGTGTGAGTTTTGAGTAAAACAGGTGACTTGAATGCAGTTTTGTCCTCAACGCTCTCACATTTCCTCGACTCATATCCAAAATGCACCAGAATTTGTAAATAAATATGAGCATGCACTTCAACCTTAATTCTTTACAGATTTTCAGCAAGAATCTTTCATTCTGCAAAGTTCTCTGACCGTCCTCATGAATTTTGTACAATCCAGGAGGGTTACAGCAGACTCTGAGCATTGCAAAATGGAATGAACATTTGTAACAGCACCCTCAGTTGACAATCAAAGCTTGGGCTTTTAGGCAGCCCAAGCAGAATCGATGGACCCCTGAAGTGCATCCGATACTGGGACCTGCACCCATGTACATCACCAACGGCTTCTTGGCACACTCAACGCAACACCTTATCTTGATACCTGTTGATGGGAAGAATTCCTTTAACAGTCGGCAACCTGATGGTTTCTCACCTGCCAATGTTCTTCATTCTCATCTTGGCCTCTGGCGGCATCTCCTCTTCATCTTCCTGGAACAAAAAGCAAGAGACAATTGTGTCGATGATCTCACTTCAAGATGATGCAACTGATTCAAGATAGGTAATTCTTAACAAATGTGTAGCAAATGCTTTCATCTCTTGAAGGCAGCAATCCAATACTTTTAAAGACTAAGCTTCATTGTCAAGCTTTTTATGAAGGCAGTTTGCGATACAGATTCCGATGTCTTGAGCAAATATTGTCCTTTTGTCATTTTGTTTTCCAGTGGAGAGAAGTACTATGAACAGCCAAAAAATTATCTTATAAAAACACTGTCACTCACATCACTGTCCTCTGCAAAGGCTTTGGCAACAGCCCTGCTGGTGGGTGCCTTCAGTTCAGCCTCCTTGGGTTTCTAACATGAGAAAAATAGATAAATAACCGACAAAAAATCTGGATCTCAAACCACTATTTCATTTAATTTCTGAGTAACTCGGGCTTCAAGAGAAAAGTTGACTTATTCATGGGCCTGAAGGCTGTCAACAGAAGCCTGAAAAGTTTGAAAAACTGAAGCACACTTGCTTAAGACTGCAAACCTTCTACTGGCTTGGTGCACACTGAAGAGGGTGCTGTGCCACCCACTCATGAGAGCGAAAGGACACATGGTGCACCATTTGACACATGAGAAGGCATTCATTGATTAATGCTTTTAGTATATCTAACAATTTTCAAAATCAGACTTTTGGTATTTGGTGGTGAGCCAAATGTTAATTTGACAGTATAAACAAAGCAAACAGTGGAGTCCAACTGTTGACTTATTTAATTGTATTCTGAAAAACAGAAACTGAAGCCGATCATAATCCCACAAACTTGACAAGCAGTCAGAAAAGAGTTGGATCACAAAATGATGATCAGTAAAGAATATGAAATGACGGATATTTTGGACACTGTAAGACAGACACCCTAACAATGTGTGAGCGGGAAAAAACGACACAAGGTTGAATAAACTACTCACCTGGGCCAGTTTTAACGAGATTGATTTGACAGGTTTTGCAGTTTCACACTTCATCGTGCTCCCACCCGACTTTACACCGTTATTCTTCTCTATCTCACCAGTTCCTCCTTTTGCCTTCGTCCCAAAATTCATTGTGAACGGTTTCGCCTTCTTCTGCGTTCCTTCGTCCGGGCTCGAGGGAGCCTTCCGCTTCTCTCCCGACGGCAGAGAGGGAGGGGGCACATTGTGACTTATTTCAGGTCTGGCAGTGGGCTGGTGAGGGTCGGTCGTTTTCTTACAGTTTGCCGTGTCCTCGACCCCTGAGGTTGAAACACAGTACTGGCATACTTGAGACAAGGTGCTAGTGACACTATGTATTACTGCATACGCACCTGTTGCTCCGCCCACCAGTTTCTAAATATAGGGCAGCGACCTGACCTGATCCCGAACAGGCTAATGAGATCAGGTGGTTTTGCTGGTGAAATCAAGTCCCTTGCAGACTTTGCCTGGTTCTTCCATCGGTCATCATTAGTGACCAATGCTCACCTGCAATACAAGAATGGTTACAAGGGTGGATACCGATTCACAGGTTGACGTACAGTGCAGAACTGTAAACTGTGCCGGTCATCACAAATGATACACAAGCAATATAAAAAAGCGGTCATTTGATGTGCAGCATACTCAAGAGCCCTTGAGTATGTTCCTATGCTCTGTTCCAGGATAAATCAAAATAAAATAATAATACACGTACAAGTACATCCTTCTCACCTCAGCCTGTAAATAAAAATTTATTCACAGTCCTTTTCCACGTTAAAAGTCCTAAAACAAACCTTAACTCATTTAATGACATGTATTAAAAAGATAGGCCTATGTTTTCAAATGTAAAATGCCTAAAGAGGAAAAAAGTAACCTCCAAATTTTGGGGGAAAAAATTACATTGGAGATAGAAAAGTTTGTGTTCCCTAGACAGAGGTGTGGTTTAGAGATGGGATATTTGTTTTGATTTTGTTGGTTGTTTTTAGTCTTAAAAGCACAGCGCCACCACCCGCCAGTGCGGCTACTCAGACTGAGAGTACACTACACGGAAAAAAAATACAACATACGAACGATAAATTGGTAACATTTCGATCAACATAACATCCATTTTTCTTGATGCCTGCGACATGAAGATAACTAAAAGTAAAATACACCTGTCGAAAGTAATGTCTCCTATCAAATTATATGTAATCAGTTCGATATTTATCGCTCAAAATCGCCATAACAACCTTCATTATCTGCCGCAGGCTTCACTCGCTCCTCCACCCTGTCCGCCATTTTGGTATCTGGTAACTGGAGTATACTTTGTACTTTGAAGGGTTAGTTTAAGACGGTTATAATTGCCACCAGACTATAAATAGTTTTGCAAGTTTGTGTATGTTGGCGGTTGCCTTTCTCGATCTCACAGTCAGGTAGGCCTAGCCCGCGTTTGATGTCATTCCATCAAGATGTTTATAACTTTATTCCGATATAAGTTATTGTTTAGCTGTGGGAACTGGATAAAGGTGCTTTTGGTTGAGAAAGGTTAGAAGGACCTATGGTCAGATGGTAGGGCCCATCTGCCTGCAGGTTGGGTGGTGTGCAGGTATGGCATGGGGCGAACGCGAAACGAGGTGGGCATGATGGGCAGGGCATCGGGGTACCGGGTAGATTAGGGCTAAGGGTTGTCTGGTTATTTTAACTTTTAATCGGTAGTATTTTTGTCAAGCACATATTAAATATTGTATCCTCTGCACAATAAATGCTCTTTTGACCATGAATCAAGTAGCAATTTATGTGTGAACTTCTTATCCAACGTTAGCATGTATTCATGCATTGGGATTTTGTCTTGGGCCCCAGTACGATATCATCATGACCATGGTGGAGGAAAGGTGGAAAGCAGTCCCATCAATAGTTTGCAGACCATGTATCTTCGATTCCGGATTTTTTTCCAGGTTGTTGTGGACATGGTGGACATGATCACGGAGGCAATTCACACCTACCTGCTGCTCAAGTAGAGGAGCAGGGATGATCTAGAATGACTTGATAATGGACCCCCCAGGAGCCGTGGAAGGTAGACGTTTGCAGAAGCCCACTGCAGCCAGACAGCATGACTCCCTTTTCCATCCAAAGGACAGCTTGAGGTGTGTACATTCCAAATATTGTTATTTCTAATGAGACATAAAACAAAACTTCCAAATGACCGAGTTTGTGCAAAATTCACTTGATCTAAAAGTGGTTAGAACTGAAGAGTGACGACATTTAACAGCAAATTAAGACATTGTCACTTTTCTGCCAATTAAGACAATATGAAGGTAATTTCTCTTATAATAATAAATGTGCTATTTGCTTTGATCATATAGTAATCTGGTAATTTGTGGTATGTTGCCACAGGTGAAGAGGTGGTCGTGTCATAGCATTTTGATGATGATTATTGGCATTTCACATTCGTTTCTTGATTACTTCAGCCAGGACAACCTCAAGCTTGGTGCTGTCTTTGACCAACTGGAGAAAATATCTCTTAATCCGCATCCGCACGCACCACACAGTCTCCACACTTCATCCTCGCTCATGTCCAAGCTCAGTGTGCGTTGTTCATGCGGCAACATTGAGGAGTTATCCTCATCTCGGGGCCAACGCTACAGAAATGGTACTGGCCCCGCAACCAGCACGGCATGCAGTGATACAGAATCTGACTCGGACGATGACAGCGATGATGAGGCCTTCTCGTTGGTTGCTGTGATTGGGATGCTGGTCACCGAGGAGAGGAAAGGGTCGGCAAGGCGACTCAATGCTATCAAGAACTTGGCGGCTTGTTGCCGTGGCGATGCTGTCTCAGAAACTCATTTGTATCAGGTGAGATTTAATGTCCTCCCTTCTCGGAATTAAAACTGATATCACACTGAAACTTACCCAACATTGAAATTACATAAATTGACTCATAAATTAGATGGGGTGTTTTCTGTGCCAAAATATCCATACATCCTGTGAATTTTTGTCCCGAAAGTTTACGAAAGAAAGTACTTTCAATTTTTGATGATAGAGTTTACCTTGAGGATGCCCAAAGTGAATAACTTAGGCTGTCACTACCTCTTCACAGAATTTGAATGCTCACTTGCAGATTGGACCTCATTTATAATTTTCACTTGACAAACGAGTCAAACAGAAATGGTAACTGCTCTGGAATAGATATTTTGCAGATTTTTGCCGAAAGGTGTTAATTTTTTTTTTCCTCTTGTTCCTCTAGCTGGTACGCCTGACCGGAAGCACCAGCCAGCAAGTGAGGCAGGCTGCTTTCCTTGCCTTGAGGGAGGCGGCCACTGACGAAGCCAACACCATGGCCCTCCTGCGGATGAACATTGTCCCTCAGCTCCTCACCCTCCTGCAGGATAAAATGGAAGCTGCCAGTCACTCAGCAGCTGCTGCAGTACTGGAAAAGGTAAGGGCTGTACCATTTTGTCAGTATAGGGATATTGTGGTCTCTAGGCACTGGACTGATTGATGTAATAACAAATTTTATTTATTTATTTACTTTTTCAGTTAATGTAAGTAGGTCAAGGATTTCATGTGACTTTAATTTAGTTTTGAATAAAGACAATATCTAACTTTTATCCATTTTATTTAACAAGAGAGCATAAAAGTGAAAGAGTTAAGTTTTAGAAATCAGTTGCTGTTACAGTTTAGTAAAACAATTTCAAATAAAAGAATTTAAACATTTAATTCACAAAACCATGACCTCATTTTCACTTGGTTAATAGAGAACCCCATTCGACCAATGATTGGACTGTTATATATACAGTTGTTCTCATTTGATATCAAACAGATTGTGACTCATAGAAAGCTTGCTGACTATTGGCTGGAGGGCCTGATCACCAGGGGCCTGTCAGTGCTGATTGGCTCCCTGTCATCAGCCAATCAGGCCCTGGAGACCAAAGTCGCCTTGGGCCGGCTGCTCGGCAGCCTGGCGGGCTTCTTCGAGATCGCCGTGCTGCTGTTGGACCACTGCGTGGAGGACATCATGGAGGTGTGGATGAGATATCCAGCAATGAAGGTCAGTAATCAGAGACAAATCTTAGACAGCTCTAAATGTGAAAAAAAAAAATTGCCTCCACGGCACAGGTGTCTATGTACACATACAGAGTCTCCTACCAACAGAGAGATGTTTTCGAACTCCGGAATAGCTCTGTGGTGAACATAAACCCCCATACCTTGTTCATATTTTCTTTCTCTTTTGTAGTGAATGATTACTGCATATTATCTTGACTGGAAGGTACTTATCCTCCTAACAAATTGAAATAATCCGATAAAAACTTGGTACCTTTGTAGGAGAGTCTGACCGAACTGTTCAGACGCCTCATACAGCACACAGATCACACCGTCGCTGGAGTGCTAGAGCATCGGATCATGGAGCACGTCGCTGTCGCTTTGAAAGAAGACAGTTGGTAAGTTGGGAAAGTTTAGAAATGCCTATTGCATTGTTCCTTAGGAGCCTAAGGGTCTCTAAAGAGGAAAGTCAATCTTAAACTCTAAACATTATCCAAAATAGTTCATTTTAATTTTGTGCATTTTTTGTTGATCCTGTTTCAGTGGTGTCCAGATCAGAGCGGCAGAGTTTTTTCAGGCGCTGTGCGGTACCGACTATGGCCTGTCCGCCTTCCTGGACGAAGGGAAACTTAGAGGCATTCTCCAGGTGTTGAGAGCGACACATTGCAGGTACGTTCAGTGTTTAGCCGTCAGTGCCCAAGGCTATTCAGATCGACCCCTGTCGTCGGGCTGAAGCTTCTCGGGTCTGACAGACTTCAAAGAAATGAGTTCATATGTTGTGACTTAGTGTTGTTCAGTGCATTTCCTCACGACATTTCTCGGCGATCAGCATGCACAAGCAGTGCTAGCTGGCACGTACCAGTGGTCACTCGTTAATATAGCTTTGTGCACCCAGAAACCCCCAGAAGGGATTTCCTTCTAAGTGGCAAGAGTTGTCATTGGCACATGCTCAACACTGAGTTCCTAGTCCGGACGATATCTGAAGCTTACATCAGCTGTTGTGCTTTGGCTATGAACGTATTGTGCCTTTGGACTTCAACTTGCAAATGTGCAATTGCTATTTTCTGTCAAACAAACTGGTGTAGTCGTTGGCGCATGACTTGACAGCAGAAGGACACTTGTTGGTTCAGTGCTCGCCGTATATCATTGTTTCTGATGTAATAAATGACAACATTCAAGCCCCCATTTAAGAGTAAGAGTGTGTTGATGAGAATTTCAACGCCTGGATTAGGCCAGTATAGATCACCCAAGAGAGTTCTGAACAGTGCCCTCAGGCAGTCTGGAACCCAACACAGCGGCAGAGTCCCTGTTATGATGATCACTGTCACAGTTGACTTTGTCGCGATTCGCGTCCGCCGTCTTTGCCCAGCCTCCCCTTCGGCTGGCCGGATGTTGCCTGCAATACGTCGTGCTTGGCTGCGAGCTGTCCTTATGATACGGGTGTACATGGCAAACATGGCGAGGAGCACCACGGAATAGATTCCAAAGACCACGTAATTCTCAAAGACACGTTTGCCCTCCACGCACCAGTGCGGGACCTCCTGAGAAATGATGCGCCTGCCGGTTCCCGATATCCCAAACAGCAGCACACATACTACACAAGTGACGACCCAAACACCCGCCATGGCTACCAGCGAACGACGCCTGGTCAGAATGGACTGGTAACGCAAGGGATGCATAATGGCGACATAGCGATCTGTAGTCAAGAACAGCACGGATTCCATGCCCATGGTAATCAGGGCCGACTTCAAGATACCGTAAGCCACACAGGCACTCTCACCAAGCGGCCACTTCCCAGTGATATTTTGAATAATTTGCGGCAAGCCCCAAAAGAGTCCAGTACAGAGATCAGAGATCATGAGGGATGCCATGAATACTTTGCTTGCCGGCTGGATGTTGCAAACGTGGCATAGACTCAGCAAACAAACAGGGTTTAGAGTGAAAATCACAATTTCGGTCAGTATCATGAAACATTGGCCAACATTACAAGAGGCAAATGTTGTTTCTGGTACATGGACACGAGGTCGAAGGTTGAATTAAAGTCTTGTATCGAGGTCATCCTTAATTCCGCAGCTTGAACGTGGCGAGTTTACTATGCCTAAAAAATTTTATTTTGCACATGAAGCATTCTCAAGCTCCTGTCTTTTGTAGTGGCTACTCTGCTTCAAGACGCTCAAGAAGTACCAATGATGCTGAACTCTTTGAAGTTTGGGTACTGAAGACAGGCTTCGGTACACATATGTACATCAGTAGATTGCTGCCTATCCATCTCTGCCCGAAGACTAAGCTTTTAATGTTTCGGACAGTACTCTCTTCAAGTAGGCAAACAAGTGATGATATGGGAAGCCGAGGCAGCTAACAAGGTAGCAGGCCAGCGTAGCTGTTGAGGGTCAACGTGATTTGAAGAGATCTGTAGCCAGCTGCTTGGCAACCAGCACAGTGATGATAGAGGCACGTGAGACTGCCTGAGACTATTCTCAAATTCTCCTCTCGTCATCCCAGAGAGGGATGTCATTGAAAGCACAATTGTTTGACTTTTTGCATCATGTAATTTGTTCCTTCCCTCAGGTCTAGTTTCCTGCCAAGCAAACATGACAGTCCATTAGCAGGAAATGTTTGTTCCTTCTGTCCGGTTAAGTTTCCTGCCAAGCAAAAATGACAGTCCATTAGCAGAAAATGTTTGTCCAATATTGAATGAAACCATTCCTGATCAACCTTGCCTTATGAAGTAAAGACACCATTCCATCTTGTTCACATTTCATTTCTTGTGTGAAGCAATGGCTAATAACTTGATTGTTTCATGGTTGAGCTCCCTGGCTTTATATTTTGTTAGATGTGATATGCTTGCCATCAATTAACCGACCCACAGTGCATTTCACCCTGAGAGTCAAATAACAAACGTTTTGAAATACATCATACGATGCCACATTCAAACCTCAATTCAATGCTTATGACCTTACCTCAAGTTGCTTTTAACTGCCCAAAAGAAGATACAAACTCTTCGTTTTGTCTGAATCATATTCAAAGTTACTTCACATTTCATGAGAAAAATGTGACGATCGTTATATAAAAATTTCATTTTTGATGCCATGTATAAAAATTTTAGCCATGCAGATGTATAGCTTTCAACAGCTTTGATTTACTATATGTTTTCCAAGGTGTCCAACTGTTTATCACGTCAGTTTTAAATATATCAAAGTTCATTTAATTCAGCACCAGAGTACCTGGGATTGTTAATACATGCAGGTGCGGATCCAGAAATTTTCCGGGGGGGGGGTCAGGCCAGAGATTTTTTTAATGTCTCAATTTTATGGACGAGCAAAAATGATGGTGAGACATTATACACGCCATGGTGCTGGTGCACTTTACTTCAATTAGTCTCATTATCTTCCTATTTTTTCCCCCTTTCCTTTCAATTTTTCCTTTTTGGGGGGTCTCAGAGCAGGGGAGGGGGTTTGACCTCCTAACCCCCCCCAGATCCACACCTTACGTGGCTTCATCAGTGTACTCCCATCAAGACGACATTATCATTGTGACTTGGTGTATCATCTTCATCCATATTGTAGGAGGTTGCGGGAGCTTTGCGTAGCCACTTTGACCAGAACGCTCCAGCGTGCCACCACCAGCCAGCTGAGGGAGGTTGCCCTGGAGACAGAGGCCGCCTTCATCCGAGAGCCAGTCCTGGACCAGGAGGGTGGTGGAGTAAGACACGGCAAGGAGGAGGCGGGGCACTCGATGTCAAGGAGGAAGGAGGCAAGCGGGAGATGCGAGAGGGGAAGTAGAGTGCTCATCAGCATCCTGGTGGAGACAATTCATAAAGAGGGTAAGATATTCTGTGTCTAGCATTGTTGCAGATAACCCATATGAATTCTACAAAAATCACCCTTTATACAGAAAGCAATGGCATATTCTTTATACTTGAACTTAAAAGGAACATGTCCCCATAAAGGTAAATGGCTGGCCCCCACCTTCCTCAGTCTTTTAGAATCCTTTCACATCTTTTGTGGGATTTTAAATGATCTTGGAGGTTTACAAGAGTATGGAAGTCTGCTTAGATTTTTCTCTGACAAAGGTCGAACAACAGCTTTTACAAGCTGTTCAACTTATTGAAGAGTAAAACTAACCAAATGACTTTATTATTCGTCATCTTAAAAAGCCAAGCTCACCTTGGACCAAAGCCGACAGATAAAATCCATTGGCTTTCGGCCTGGCCAAGATTTCTACAAGACCCTATCGGACACCGTGTGCTGTTTGAGTTACATGGCTACAATGACCATCGGTTTGCAACGTAACAGGACATCAAGTCACAATACCAGGGTGTCCGTTGACGGGTAAGATGATGATGATGTTGATGAACACATTTGCGCCGACACTTGATATTTCTTGTTTCAACTAATAGGCAGGAGATTAAATTGCAACGTTAGTCATTTCTAAGTACATTTTCCTACCTAGGTCAAATGGCAAAGTGCACAAACTCAGCACTGAGGTTGTGTCATTCATGTTCCACCAAGGAGCTCTTTGCGTCCTGGATCTGCTGAACACTTACACACTGCATCTATTCTCTGTCCCGGGGGAACATTATACTCAGCAACAACAGAGGAACGTTGATGTGCTGCACCTGCAGGCCATGATGAAGGTGTGGCAGATGGTGTCGCCCCCCAGTCAAGCTAACCCCCTTCCTGGAACAGAGGAGCTGGAGTTTGTGAAACAGCTCATGGAGTGTGTGTACCTGTTTGCCAGATGCTCGGCAGAGCTGTGGAACTGCGAAGTTGAGAAGGAAGTGAAGGCGAAAATTGAGGAAAATCAGAAATGGAACAGAGATTCAGCAGCTGTAGATGAAACCTCCATCGGCCACTATCAGTACATAAAAACAGTTGATCAAGCTTTTCCAAGCAGCTTTAAGATTGAGAACATCACTACGCACCGACAGCGGGAGAATGAAATGCGGGAAAAGCGAATGAACAGCGTCCATCAGTGGAAGATGGCCTGGGGAGACAAAAAGGAGCCGAGGACACCTGATGGAGGACTGTCCTCTTACCATCACCAGTCCTCAAACAATGCATCTGGAGACTCTCCAAAAACTATTACACCAAACAAGACACGACCTCAATCAGCCAAAAAACGGGGCCCGGAGCCAGACCTAAAGTTTGACCTGAACAAGAGTGGTTTCAAGGAGCAAGCAAAGGCAGTGCCTTCGAGCAAACAGAGGGAGCAGCTGCAGGTTAAAAGGAATGTCCGAGCTGCTGGTTATGCCCGGAAGATGTCACCAGTGGTTACCAAACGAGAGCAGGAGGACAGACCTGCAATAGGGGAAGAGGGAAAGGAACTCCAGAAAAAATTCAGAACAAGACTGTTTCAGGAAGGAGTTTGCGGGGCAGTGGGCCCATGGGTAGCTTGTCAAGTGCCACATATCCAGGTATTACAACGACATACACATGATTTGCCACACATACACTGATACCCATCAAACTTAAACACTTTTTTTTTTGTGTTAATTTCAACTGTCACAATTGCAGGCACTTGCTGCAGAGTGTCTGCGCTGTGTCATTCAGCCCATCCACCTGGAGGAGATCAAGCAACTTAGGGAGTCAGCTCAGGCTAAGGAGAGACAAAACAGACACAAATCAAGGTAAAAATAACAGGCAATTGTCTTACGTATTTGCCAGTGTTCTCAGTCGACAGTTCATTGTCTAGAATCGGACTTCTAGGAACAACTGTGGCTCGGTTTAACCACTTCGCACCGGGGGATCCGGTATGGGGTACCTTATGTTTACACGCATAGCTTGGGAGCCCGAAATCAGACAAAGGAGCCGCGTCTTGTAACAAAAGATTGCACTCTGAACAAAAGAGCTAGCTGCTGGGACTTGAAGAACATTTTTTCAGTTGTCAATAGCGGAGGTAATCCATCCTTTTTTTGAAAAACTCTACCACTATTTGTGGCCTTCAATATGAAGGATTACAACCACGGACGAAAGCTCTCCAGTGCTGAAGTGCTGAGCATTACAATACTGCTGCATACTAATCTGGCCCCATTGAAAAAGACGCCAGCAGCAAACTACTCCAGTTTTGAGAACAAAAGAAAATTACGCAACACCGCACAATCTGGGCTCTCTTTACAAGGCAGCAGGCCTGGCTGAAATACACGGGCATCAGAAGATGTTGCCTGTCAGATTAGAGTAGCCACCAGACTGTCATTCGTGTGGGTGTAAACGTCCAGTAAATGAAGTAATGAATTTCTGCAGAATTTTAAAAACGGAAAATCATGAAAAACGCCCATATTAATTGAATTAAGTTCATTATTTAAACAATTACACACTTCTTTATCTCACTACACCCAAATATTTCCTCCTCCGTACTCATGCCAACGCAGATCAGATATGGCCAAAACACTGGCAGAGCGAGACAAGATTCTCAGCCAGGTCCTGAGTCAAATGTCAACTGGCTCGGCCGATGTTGTGCGAGATGCTCTTGGGGTCAAGGGTCGGTCCGACGGAGAGGCGATGAAGAAGACAAGCAAAGGTTGGTGGTCATTAATGGAGAGGAACCTAGCATTGTTGAAAGTTTACCTGACCCCGTTTACATCAAGTATGAACCTCGTTGAGTTTGCCAATAATCAATTATTGCAGTCTGCCAATCCAAAAGTCCTTTTCATCAATATCCGTCAGGTGCCAAGTTCAAAACAAAGCCACCATTGAATTCCACCAATCACAAGCTCACATGCAACACAGACGAGCCAATAGGGTGGCAGTGTGCCATCCACCTGCTGGAGGCCTGCGGAAACCAGGCATGGAAGGGTCTCAACAGCGATAACGCACAAACCAGGAGGGCTTGCCTGCTGCTCGTGTATGACCTTGTGGACTTCGGCGAGGTAATTATTTTAATTTTCTGCTTATCCTCGGGTACCAATTTCACGAAGCTGCTAAGCACAGAAATTTGCTCAGCACAAAAAAATTATCTAGCTAAGACAGGTTACTGGCCAAAGTGTTACGCAGAGTAAATCACTTGAGACTGGTTCTCCATCCATTTTTGATCAGCAGTTATTCTGCTCAGCAAATCCATGAAGTTTTCGAGTTGCACTGATGTATGTGGAAAAGCCATATTTTTGTGCTCATTCAGTTGGAAATCAGTTAATAAGCTTTTGCAAGTATGCCACACAGGACTATCTGCAGCTTCTGTTTGTAATCCATGTATAACTGTCACGAACTAGTTTATCAACTTTCAATACCTTAGGGAAGAAGGATCTCCCATCAAACTGTGTTGTATTTGTATCTGAAATCTTAACATTCATTGCGTTTCTTTCTAGACTGTCATTCATATGAAGCTGGCTTCTCTTGGTGTTGTCTCAGAACTGATGGATTTCCTACGCAATCACAGACAGTCTCAGGACCTCACATTAATAGGTAATTTTGTCTTCTGTTGGGTAATTTTGTGATCTGTTAGGTTGGGTCACAAATGGGGCCAAACGTTATCCACACTGTTCGATAATGCCGTCTTTCTTTTTGGCTCGCCAGGTGTCATGACGTTGAAGAACCTGGTGTGGGACTACCGCCTTAAGCAGATATTCCTGAGTGAGGGTGGGGAGGCCCTCTTGACTGACCTCATCAAGACCAGCGAGGGCGCCCTTCTCATGCACCTGCATCAGTTTCTGGAGCACATCACCGAAGGTACGGTCATTTTCACACCCGCATAATACCCTCAGCACCCCATCGCACAGCACCTATACAAGTAGATCTCTGAGGTTTTAAGAAGGACAGGACGCGATGGTGCCCGATCAATTTGCGTGTAGTCTTTACCTGTTCGATCCGAGCTCAGATCTTTGTTTCCTCTTCAGGTCCAGGGGGAATGCTGTGACGGAAAGCTTACTTGTTGCTACGAGGATACCTGCTTGGAATGAACGTGAACAACCTGATTCATGTCATTCATAACGAGGTCTCGTGAGTACATGTACACCTCATAGCAATCATCACCATCATTCTCATCATCAGCGTCTTCATCGCTGACTGGATGTGGACGGGGACCCGACCACAATCACATGCTTCAGTATTTTTGTCAAATGTAATTTTATCGTGCAATCGAGTATGTGTTGCTATTTGTATCAATATGGTTCAACTGACCTGTATATTTTCCTTGATTTTGTAATTATTCAAAGATTTTACACATTTGAAAAGCGAGATGATTTTTAAATGAGTCCGAGTTTGATTGTTATTAATTCCACATCCGTCCCTAATTCCGTCTGCCTTCATACCAAGCAGTGAAATATTTTTAAAATTAAAAATTTTAAAAGTAGATTTTTAATCATGTCTGTTTTCCTCAAACCTGAGTATGTTAATATTAAAGACAGTAAAGACAGTAAACCTAAATGTGGAATCTGTGTCTAACTTGTTTAGTTTTGCATATTTTTCAAAAAATACAAACCCGGAAAAATTATGGCAAATTGCAGATAATAAAGGGAAGTACTTTTGACATCATTACTTGCATTGGTTAATTGGATATCTATGTCATAGTCACAGCATTCTGATATTCATCTTCACCTTAGTTATACGAGACAAACACATTGCATTTAGTCTGTTTGGTTAATTTGTCCTTCATGGTTCTTACTGATGATTCATCGTATTAGATGCTCTCTTCTTTCCCTAACCATGGCTTGGCTACTGCAACAAGATTCTCTGTATCTGTCAAAATTCTGCCATGGGGTAATAATTCATATTTTAAAGTTAAGTTTTTATACAAGAGAGGCACAGCGCTTGAATATTATCACTAATTGTACTTGGCAACATTTAAAATTCAGCCTTCTAAACCAGAGAGCATTTTTCACATTTCCATGGGTTATCTTTCCCCTCATATACGTTGTGCGAGACAGTGATTCCACCAAATTGATGCAAACGCATACCCAGCTCTTTGGAGGCCCGTGACTTCCAGTCATAGGCTATAAATATTGATGTCTTCATTAGCATACTGTTTTGCATAATGTACTGGTATATTGAGACTTTTATGGCTTTTGGTGGCCCATTGGAATAAAAAATGCGCAATTTTGAGTCATGCCGTTGAGAGTGTCAGCACCATTCTGAATTCGCTCTGTTGTTTGTTTGTTTGTTTGTTGTTTTAGTGTTGTTTTGCACTGTTCACCCCAAACTAATAAACTACGAATTCCTGTTTGTGCGATCTTTCTCGATTAAGAATTCTTTGTGATACTGGAGTCATCACCATTGCCTTTTCTTATCTTTTTGCCTTGTTGAAATCGTAAAATAAAATTTTGAAAACGGAGAAAGAAGTAAAGATATGAAGAAATCATCATGCGCGTGGGGGATGCGTTCCAGTAAGGAGCAGCGATCGAACGTTTTGTCTCTTCAGCGTGCTCATCTCATTTGATTATTCTGTATAATAATCGGGTTTGATTCTGATATAGCCTCGAGAATATTGCTCCCTTCGGCTCTTTGTGTCTATAAAATTCAGCCTTTACCTCGGCTTCGGCCGCCGCCATCAAGAGCTCAATAACTGACCTTGACTGGACCGTGAATTCTACATGTACATATTTTTAGTTCGCGCTGCCCTGACTGTTGTGTCGGTCAGGTTTACTGAACCTTCGCGAATTCGTGGCATATGTTATTTAACTGAAAGTAATGCATTCCTCGTGTTTTCCATATTTTCCACTATAGACAACCGCTTGTTCGTGCATCGTGGTACTTGTATACAGTTAGGCCTACTCGAGAATGTCATTTTCTTTAAATTACATCGACATTAGTCGGTTATTGGCCCTTCTCGTGGCGTTTCCGAGTAATGTGTTATCTAATTATTGTAGGTAAGTTTATAGATTTATTGGAATAGTTTTTATTTTTTTTACAAATTTTATTTTCCAAAATTATGCTTTCGCAATGAAGGAATCGTCCATTTGGGCGTCCTAGTTTGCAAAATGCCTTTAGTCGGTTCACCTGTTGGAAGGCTCTGTGCGCGTTAAAACAGATTTAACAGAACAAAATCTTTAAACCCTTTCTCTTGCGCAACATTATTCTGCCAAACTTTTTCTCATTTCAATAGGTGTTACTGGTATTTTTTTACATTGGCGAGCTGCCTCGTTGTGCCCGGCAATCCTTCACCGTTCACCACCAGCGGACGTTTTTCAAAGAATATGAGAAAAAAAATAATAAAAATTCGTGGCAGGAGGTGACGTCAGATTGTTTTACCCATCTGAAACAGATTCCTTTTCACCAGTATGTATTACTTTTTTTCACGCGTCAGTCGTTCCAGCCTGTTAATTTTTGCGATGTGTGTCTGTGTTTTCTCGTGCTGTTCGACGTGCAAGTGAATCTTCAGACAAAATCTCCTGGTACCCTCAAGAAAGTCCACCAAATCCATCGCAGTGTTTTAAGCGGCTTGGCAGAGCACGACAGTGACATGCCATGGTTCGCTTGTTGTAGGTATGTACATGTACGTCTACTCCATGTTTTGTTTGGTTTGTTTCAGTTCAGAATCATACTGAGGAATGCGAGATAGTAGCATGCTATACCTTTACAACTTCGGGGGGATTTTGGCCAACCCAAGTAGACTTTACTCTTCTTGCAGTACTTTTTTTTCATACGCGAGGTAAGTTTAATTGGATTATGATGGATTGCTTGCGCTACAGTGCATTTCTATGGCGAACGGATATTGTCTGGGTTAGAATCAATTTTAGTATCACACACTGAAAACCGATGAAGGATATTCTTGTACGGGCTACGTGACGGCCGAATACGACCATTTGAAGCAAGATATGGGACGGAGAGAACCCCCCTGCCTTTGTGTTGGTCATTGTTTGATCGGAATCTCAGGAACTCTTTGCTGACTTCTAAGGGGGATGTGTTGGGTAACAATAGTCTAGAGTGTGTATAGGGATTGGACCGGTAAGGGGGGTACCCCTCCGTCCCATATCTTGCCTAGTATACATACGACCGCGCCGAGCATCGATCCTGTCGATGTACTGGTATATAAGGCCGGTATCCAGATTATAAAGAGCTGGTATCGGTGGGTTTCAAAATTTTGCTCCACTTTTTGTAGTTAAAGTGGGAAAACTAAACAAAGAAAAGAGGGATTGGCTGTGTTCCCATCGGAATACAGAATAATCTAAAGTATTGTACTGGGTTTAATGACCCATTGGTCTTCTGTTGAGCTGGTTAATCTACCTCCGAGTTTAACCTTACAGAAATAAAAGTCGAAGACAGCGTTATGTGGAATTCTTTGATTGACTATTGAGCAATAAGCAAGTCACCGCGGGGAATTTAACTGATGGATTTTCTCGATTTTTTTCTCTCGTGACGTAAAAGGCGCACAGTAAATAGTGGATGCTGTTATGAACATGCACGTTCTCATCGTGATGACGCGGTTTTGTCCGCGCGCATTGCTTAGATACAGAACACTGCCGTTTCTGTTGCTACGTATTTTCGCGCTTTGTTTGATGCAGCCATGAGATTGGGTATGACTGGTTGCTGGAATGCTTGTAATCAAGAGCGGAAAAGGGGATGTCTTGTGGTATTTACGCAAATTCTGTGCAGTCAAAATATGTTCGTGTGCGATAGAAACGCCATAACATTCCCGAGACAAACGGAGTGATGCTGGCGAGCTGTCATGACATTGTCCAGAGTGCGTGGGACTGGCTGGTCAAGGTGGTGATAGAACTTCTGAAATTGCTGGTTATCACCCCTTTGTTCCACCTGTGCGTTGCGGTTGAGGGCTTGGAGAAAGTAAGTTAAACCTCTGGGTGTGATCTGACGACAGATAGCCAGAATTCATGGAGCTGTTGTCTCTGCCTTCGCATAAGCATCGCAAAGGAGACCCTACCCGGACAGCTGTTTTAGCAAAAAATGTGAGCCAAAAAATGCGAGCCGCACATTACCATGACAAATAACGGGCTGGAAGTTTGTTGACCCCGGTGTATTAGCTGGAAATAGCAGGACCACGACAATGCCGTTCTCTTCTGGACTAGCGAAGGAATAAATCTCCTTACCGGTAGTTATCTCGTGGGGGGTTACATATCCATGGCAGGCTTTTGCAGTAGATCGGGGAAATTGTGATCTTTTTCTGAGATATTTGAGCCCACCAGAGATGGATGACGGTTCGTCTACGAGTGTACGGTTGTAAGTGGCGTTGGGTGAGTTTACGAATGTAGGTCTGGTGGTTAGTTTGAGGGGTTAATTGGATTGACGTATGCAGTGACAATATTGTTGTAGATGCCACATTGCTAAAGGAAGCGCTTGCTTTTGGGAGTTCGTTAAAGTCAGTTATAAATGTATAGCCCTGAAGTTGGCCATGGTGCCGCTTGAGAAGTGGCATTATCGGCTCTTTGCTTCCCAATTGTGACCATTATTTCTGCCCTCTTTCAGAATAATCAACGGAGCCATGTGCCTCATCCAATGATGGATACGCCATCCCAGAGCAACATGGCCGGTGGGCAGCAGTCCCAGCCCAAGACTACGCGGGTCCTGCTGTGGGCACCACCCCGTTCCCTCTCCACGGCCTTCGAGCGCTGCATCAGTTCCCTGGGCGACCGCGTGCAGGTCTGCCACGAGCTGTACACCGCGGCCTGCCACCTGGGGCCCGAGAACCAGATCAAGATCCCCGTGCTGGAGTCCGTGGTGCGCGACCCGCACTACACCTACGCCTGGGTACAGAAGATCATGGAGGCCCGCGCTAAGCCCAAGAAGGAGATCTTCTTCTGTAAGGAGCTGGCCTACTCGGTGGAGGGCAAGTTTGACAAGTTACCGGCGGGTTACCGTCACACTTTCCTCATCAGGCACCCGGCTCGGGTGTTCCTGTCTATGAACACCTTGGTGAAGAGGTATTTCGCCCGGACTTTCCTCAACCTCAAACTGAGCCAGGTCCTCCCGAAGGGGCTGGTCTACGAGGAGATGTACAACCTGTTCCAGCACGTGACCAACGAGCTGGGCCAGGAGCCAATCATCATCGACGCCGACGACTTGATGCACAACCCGCTAGGGGTGCTGTACGCCTACTGCGATGCCGTTGGCATCCCCTTCTCGCCGTCCATGGACAAGTGGCGGCCCATCAAGGAGGAGAAGCGGACCTGGATCTACTCCACCCGGCTCATGATCATCAACAAGATCATTGGTCAGTACGACCGAGCCTTCCGGACGGCCGGGCTGGAACAGCACGTGGAGAAGCCGATCGACTTGAGGCGAGTCACCCCCGAAGTTCTGGAGGCCACCAAGGCCAGCATCGGCTACTACGAGAAGATGTACACGCTGCGGCTGAAACCCATGGCTCATAGCACCATCACCATGCCGACATCCGCGAGCCCCCAGCAACCTCTGCACAACGGCACCCCAACCATAAGTAATGGAACACCACCCCAGTGCAACCAGTGCGTATCGGTTCCATTCACGCGGGTAGCACTTTACACCGCGGCAAATATCATTTGAATTCAAGACGATCGTGTCGGGATGAAATCCAGTCGCGAATGCCCCACAATGACATGTCTGTGTTATTTTTTCAGGCAGATGAGGTGAAAGTCAGCAGACTGGATTGAAGTCTCGGTGGGTGAGATGACGTCATCCTGACGGACGTAGTGCATGCCTTGCCGTGGGAACCAGCACAGCCAAATTGTTCGATTAATCTTGAGCATAAATCCATTATAAAGCGAATTAATTAACCCTAACAGTCCTCAATCCTCCAACAGGTGAAGGATTGTGGACTGTTAGGGTTAATGAAGGATGTCCAGATATGCTGATAAAAATGTGCTAAAGACGTTAACAGTATGCTCTTACCATGATTCTATAAAACATCACAAACGAGGGTCCAAATTTGAAGGAAAAACTAGCCTTTATTTCATTATACTCTTCACCTGTGATCGGGTCTTGTACATCTTGCGAATTTCACGTGACGAGAGGCCAAAAGGGTAATAATAATAATGATTGTGTTAATTATGAGGACATTTTCAAACGCAGATTGTGCGAAAATCAGCCTTCCATGCGTCTCTGTAACAACCTGAGCTGTAGTCACGTGAAAGATTGGTTTCCCGTAAGTGTAGGTTTCGCGTTTTTTTTATTTAAAAGTAAACAATAACTTATTAATGAAACGCTGAAATTAATTTAAATTTGATAAGCAATTTCCAATGCGCGGTACCTGATACATTAATTGAAATCAAGGGATTTTGAAAGATTGGGTATTTAGAACTCATAACGTGTTACTGGAATTTGATTATAATTATTTGCCAAAAGCGAACAACATTAAGTAGCAATAAATGCAACCAAGAATAACACGCATATAAAGAAAGCAGGGTCTTTAAGGTGAATATAGATCATCCGAAATTATCAGATGTTTGATGTGAAACTATAGATCTAATCAGCACCATCCATCACCATAACGTTACTTTTGTATGGAAGAGATGACATTAAATCTTTAAACTTCACGATTTGACAAAATTCACTCGCCACTTGATGGGGATAGAATTAATCATTCAAATTTTCACTCCAACTTTGTAGAGCTGTCACGTCGCCTTTCCATAGACTTGATTTCAGTCGGTTTTATTGAAAGGCAGCTTTTGTGTCCGAGACATGTAGAGGGGAGCCTGTCGTTAGTTCGCCATTGCTTTGCTGAAAATCCGAAGTATTGGTGAAGGAAGACTCCCGTTTATTTTTGATACTGTACCAAGTACGCAACGATCCTTGGATCTCCCTGGAAACTCACGAACACCTTACCCCTCACCCCACTGGAGCTCGAGGAGGCAACCCCAACGGGCCCCGCCACGCCCTGATGTCTAGACACCTTGGAGCCGCCGGCGCTTGGCCTCTGCTGCACGCTGGGGCCGGCCGACGGGCCGTCCTCCCTGCCGAAGACAAGCAGCGACTTCCCCGCGGAGTCGAAGATCTGGACGCGCTGGTTGCCCGTGTCAGCCACCAGGACAAAGCCGCGGTCGTCGATCGTGATGCCCTTTGGATGGTTGAGCTGTCCCAGCCCGCTGCCACGCGAGCCGACGGTCTTGACAAACTTGCCCGCAAGGGTGAAAACCTGCATCGATGAAAAGGCGAATAATTATTGACATAATTTTCTTACTAATAACATAGGCTTAACTCACCACTAACCCTGCACAGTGAGTCAGTAAGCTTGTAAATTTCTGGAACATTTTACCGAAGCTCAGAAAAGTTAATTCTGCAGGGAAATCAAACTCTTTAAACATACCCACCGCATTTGCCTCTTCAAATGCCACACTGTTTGACTTTGTCAAGACTGACCAGTTTTCCATGTTTGTTCACTTGTTTCATTTACCTGAATACGGTTGTTATTGGTATCGGTCACCCAGAGACGGTTATCAGGGCTGATGGCCAGGGAATGCGGATACAGGAACTGGCCAGGTTCCCGTCCCCTCTCCCCGATCTGCCCCACCAGGGTACCGTCAGTTCGGAACATGACCACTGCGTGCTTGTCCTCGCAGCAGATGTACAAGGTGGCCGAGTCAGAGTCAAGGGCGACGCCGATTGGTCTGTGCCCCGCGCACGTGATGGTGTTGACATCCTCGCCGGTGTCAATGTCGAGGATTACCACGCATGCGTTGTCCTTGTCGGTGACGTAAAGATGACGTTGCGGCAGATCCACGCACACCGCCTGCGGGTTGCCAAAGTTGGAAAACATACCGTCATGCGTCAGCAGCCGTCTTGGTGACAGACCTGACGAGGTGCACAATCGAACGCAACCATTGGCTACGTCCGCGACGGCCAGCAGACTGTCTCGAACCACAACCAAACCGGCCGGACCTGAAATTGACCGCTTCTTCCCGCTCTGAAACCAACTCCTTCCGAACACTTTCACCTTGTGTATGTCTCCATACTCTCGTATCTTATTCAACGTGAAGCCGTCGCAGTTACTGCGGTTCAGGATGAATCTCCCCCCGTAAATCGAAAAGAGACTTTTCCGGCTGCAAATGGTCGAGTCACTGTCGTCAGAGTTTCTCCGAGATCTGAGGGGTGGCACGTAGCCGATCGGGGGAAGGCTCTGCCCTCGCTCCAACTTGTGCATCAAATCATCATCAGTAGACACCTGCACAGCAACATCGACACCATAAAAAGCCCTTGGCTGGGGGCTTCTGATGTCGTCACTCGCCTTGACGATTTTCAAGGGCATCTTGGCAGTCTGTTCGCAGATGTTATTCAGCAACTGGCTCGTCTGCTGTGAGATAGCGGCGCACTGTCCTCTCATATGGTTTAGCTCCGTGCTAGCCGGCTGCTTGTCAAAATCCTTCAGCCGGCCCTCCACGAACGAGCAGTACTCGTTGGCCCGATTGAAGTCGCACTTGACCCGCGACTGGATCGACGAGGTCTCCTCCCTCAAGAACTCGTCCAGCTTCTGATGTAAGAGTCGCCTCCGTTTACGCAGGAGCCCCACCGCTCCATCGATATGCCTCCCGTTGTTTACCCCCGCCATGTCCTCGTCGGTCGACTGCTGGACCCGCTCCCACAGGTCCGCGCACCTGTTGAAGTCCTCCACAGTGGCCCGGAGCCGGTGGAACTCCGCCTTCAGGGAGTTCATCTCGTCCGTACCGGCTCCGGGCCGACTGTCCCGGAAGCCGAGCAGCCAGCGCTCCTGCAGCTCCAGCAGGGCAGCGATCTTGGTGTCGTCGCCGAAGCCGTCGACACCGCCGTCCGGGAGCCGATGGCTACTGATGCATTCGGGGCAGACGACCTCGCCAGCGCTGGCCTGCCTGACCGTGCACTCGGAGCAAAAGGTGTGGTGGCATGGAAGGATCTTGGGCGCGTTAAATCTCTCCTGGCATATGCCACAGCGAAGAATCCGAGCAAGACCTTCTTGCATGACATGGATGAAATCGGGCGCACTCATCTTAACTTTCCGAGTGATCTGTCGAGAAAACAAAATTTAAAAGAATTACGTAATAATAGTTTTCTAATTCAAAACTCTTGGATTCTTGAAATTCGGATTCTCTACGCCATAATCTGGATGTTGCATTTCACCGTCAACTCACCGTCAATCATGCACACTGCTATCCTGTGCTGTAGGCCTAGTGTGCCTTGCTGCGCTGAAATAAATACTTCGCAAAATGTAGCATGTGTGTCACTTTAATAGCATTTATCACAATGACAAAAATATCGTAGCGTTCAGCTTCAATTTTTTTTTATAAAACGAGTCACAGCTTGCAAATTACGTGCATAATATGTCTGGATTGAAAGCATGTTCTGGCGTCGTCAAAAACATCGATTTTACTGCGGCACACTGATGGTTGCGGAATAATTTTTTATAAATATTGCCAACGAGTTGGCGTTTTTTGTTCATATAAACGTTTAGGTAGCCTATATAGTCATTTAAAGGCAGGTGCGCTTAATTTATTTTCGCCACGAAATTCGCCACGATGTACTGTAAATGAACTGGATGAACGCACACGTTGACTGCATGATAGGTATCGACTGAGAGATACAGAAAGGACGCCCATATTCATTACTGCTTATATCAGTGAGGAAACCTATGCAGAAAAATGCCAGTTCTTGGTCTTAAGTTTGTAGATACGGGAAATGGTGAAGGATAAACGCAAAGGAACAAAATCTGTGTTCGAATGTCACTTTGGCATCTCGCATTTAATGAGTTATACAGAAATCCTCGTAATAAATTCTGACGTTAAGACTTGGATTTATAATTATACGTTACCGGGTGGATGTGCCAACAGCGTCGTTCAGACTAAAAATTCGAATGTGCGTTAACACCTCGGTATGGAAGAAAAAAAGATGAAGGCATCCGCGTGCACTCCTCGCCAAATGTAACTCAAAAACTACCGGTGTCGAAGCTTGATCATCGAAGACCAAACGTGGTCTAGTGGACTTTTCTGTCAGATGCAAAGGATTAAATGATAACGATGCAGCACACACCCACTGCAGAAATGTCCTATTTTTAAATGTCCGTCATCCGACAAAGCGCCAATTCGTGCACATTGAGGGAAAACAATACTCCCTCCCGGTACATATGTGCGTCCCTATTGTTAATAAAAAGATTACTCGTCGAAGCAAGGTCAAACGCATCTGTAATTCGTTATTAATTTTTCATCACCTCGTAATATTTAGCGATCGATGAAACCAACACGTAGTCCTTAAGGTTGATGAGAAACGGATGGCGGCGAAAATGTGTCATCGATATTAGATTGTAGGCCTACTAAGTCCTTTTTTATGGAATGAGCCTATTGTTAGAGCTTGCTCTATAAGTTCTTTGAAAAGGATACCTTTCAGGGCTTTCGATGGATATGTTTTTTACTGAGGAACTTTGCTTCCTAGTTTTAACTTCACGTCCTCTTTAAACAGGTTTCTCTGACGGTTAACCTTTCACGCATGGGCGGAGATGGGGGAGGGGTCGAACCCCCCCCCCTTTGACGTGAAGAATCACCCCCCCACTCACCCACACACATACACATATTTTCAAGTGACTGATTTATGCAGTGCACACCCGTAGCCTGAACCACCGACTCTGCACTTGTTGGCGCCACGATTTCACCTGGGATGCATGGAGGCCGTGCTGAGCTTCCAGAAATCGCCCCCCCCCCACACATGTGACAAGAAATCTTCGCCCATGCTTTATACACGCTCACATAATAGGCTTCGTATACCCCCTCCAAAACTGGTAAAAACGGGGAAATTCAAAAGTGGGTGTCATTGTGCACTTTCCAGGTGAAAAGTAATTGGGAAATGTATAGGGGAAGCAGCAGAAACTTCCTACACAATACTGCTTCTGGCTTTATGTCAAAATGAAGAAAAAAAAATAAAAGGGAGCGAGTGGAAGGAAAAACCTCTCTTGCAGAAAAATAATAAACCTCGTGCTCCAAAGGACTTTCCTTGTTTCAGTGGATTTTTTTCCAAGGAAAGCTCTTGAACTTGAGTCAGTGACATACCTCAATTTACCAGGTCAGAGATACTGTCAAAAAATCAGACCTTTGGGTTTTCAATGATGGGTAGCAAACCTGTTCGGAGCGACAGCAAAGCTTTTGCGTTTTACTATGGTGGATTTTTGATCACTTGGTGGCGCCATTTTATAGTCTCAGAAAAACCAGCATGGCAGACGAAGAAGGAGATGTGGACAAGTAAGTTCTCTAAAAAGGCTTTTGTTCCTTTATTTGGTTAATGGTTAGTGTGTTTTTGAGTACGGATTTTCACTTCCGAAGTGTCGTGTTCCGCTGGAAATCATTCGATAGCGATAGGGTTGCGGTAAAAACAGTTTTGCGTGCATGACAAGTTCGCACAAAACTGACGGGACCTAGCTTACGTACACGTATGTAAGGCCTGGGCATGCCCAAGTAGGTCCAACGTTAGTATCCGCCAGCCTGTGACGGTTTGTGTTTGAACATGGAGGTTGACTACTGTTTAACTACGGACCACTTTGATATTTACAGTTTTGAGGATGGCTTCGAGGACGATGTGGATGATGAACCATTGGAGGACATGCAAGATGTTGAGGTGAGAGAGTAGAACGTAGTATTTGGATAAAATTGTGCAGAAATGCAGGTGAAAGTGCATCTTCAAAATTGTTTTTCATTTGGAGAAAGAAAATTATTGAAGTTTAAGTTTGCAAATTCTGCACCTGTTTTTGGTTTTATTACCAATTTCTTTTTACAAATGGACCCCCAAGTCATAAAATATTCTGTTCAATTTCTGTGACTGTTGCAATTTGATCAATTTGACGTACTTTGTAAAACTATTCCACGTTCATTGTATTGTAGGGAGGCTAATTGTGCTTAGCAAGAATTGTGTATTTCTGAGTGTTGGGTGACAAAATGTTCCGACTTGAGTCTAATTGGCCGTGTTCTTTGTGTCAACCTGCGCTGCAGGAGGAAGGAGGAGAGAACATTGACGTTCTACCAGCCGGGGAGGGACAGCAACAGACTGAGAGGATTACAACCCCCTATATGACCAAATATGAGCGGGCTAGGGTGCTTGGCACACGGGCGCTGCAAATAGCGTATGTACAGTACCTCAACATTCCTTCAGCCCAGCTTCCAGATAAATTTACGCAAGCGTGGACATGCTGTCTGTCCCAGTTGTAGAGCTTGAGCGTGCATGACATCCAGCAGAAACTCACTTGAATTTAATGTGTTTATGCAGGACATAGAAACAGCAGCATTACACACTGCTGTTTGACATCTATACTTTTGATCTACAGTCAGATGAGAGAACAGAGCTTTGTATCGTTGAACATTGTTACCAAACTCATTTGTAACCCCCTTGCCCCCTTCAGATGAAGGGCTTCCCCCAATTCCCAAAGCCCCTGCCAATTTGGACAAGGTTAAGTTTCAGAGCTGATGGACAGTGGACAGAAACAGAAAGTTCTTTGAAGACTGAGCGTATTGTAACAAGCCCACTGCGTGCAAGACTTCCTAGGCTGAATGCATCTTTTTCAGGTCGTGTCATGTGTCATTTTTTTTTTTACCCTTTCAAGGATGAATGCGCCAGTCATGGTGGAGCTGGAAGGAGAAACAGACCCCTTGCAGATAGCCATGAAGGAGCTCAAGGCCAGGAAAATCCCCATCATCATCCGACGGTATCTGCCGGACGGGAGCTATGAGGATTGGGGGATTGACGAACTCATCATTGACCAGTAGCACCAATTCCTTGAATTCTGTTACCGTTTTTAAGTGAAAAGATACAAGACTGGTGGGGCTGGACAAGGCAAGATCTGTAATTCCATTCAGAAGACTAGTGTTACAGTGAACAACTGCAACGTGATTGGCTCCCCATGAATGCTTGTGCTAATAACGAGGGTCACTGCCACTTTCCAAATTTTCCCCCAATACCCCAGTGAGCAAAACTGATGGTCTCAGGGTTTGGTTTGTAGGCTCTTGGCAAAGTTCTGGACTGTGATGGTATCGTTTCCCCATCAAGTTGCAAAAGTTGCCTTTTTAAGTCTTAACTGGTCATCGAAATGAAGGACTACCAACTGACCCAACCATACCCCAGAATTTACTGACATTTTTAGGCCTTTGGCTGCTACTGAACTGTTTGCCATTTTGCTTTCAATCATGGCTTGAAACGTAAAGTAAGTTCTTCAAATCACTTGCTGTAAATATCATAAATGAATCAAGTATCCCATTTTTGGAGTCCGTACTTGGCTCATTCTGGCTATATTTCCATTAAGTACTTTTATCATTTAAGGTGGGATTTGGACATAGCGTACCTGCTCGTATTTTCAGTTTTATTTTTTAATAAGACAGTCACGTTCTTGGTTGAAGGACACATGGAGTTGTAATCTGTTCTTGTACCAGTCCTCAAATGACGCGTCTGGAAGGCAGGTTGTACACATTAGAAAGAGCCTGCTGTTGCTTGGTATATCTAAACCGGAAAGTTGATTTTGGAGGGGTTCGTTCTACTTTGTAATGGCTGCTCTGGTTCAGAACATGGAATAGTGTTGACAAGAGCACATTATTGCTGCTGGCAGGAACTGAAAAGGAAGTCACCTATCCCACTTCAAATGCTCCCCCATGAAATGCTCATCACAAGCTTTTCTCTCCACCTTTTCAAAATACTACCCATCCGAATGACTCTGAAATCCAGCACTGTTGTAGCTTTTATAGTAACTTTGAATGTCTCATCAGCTGTTTACGTAAATGAAGTACAACCATCCACCAAAATGTCAGAAATTGTGAGAGTGTATAAAATCAGACAAAATTGAGAACTATTCAATTTCCACTTTTAATACAAACGGAGAAGAGGTGCAGGTTTTAAACACAAAGAATAATGTGAAAAATCTCCTACGTAACGAACAAAACCTGTTTTGAATTTTGTATAGTTCAATTTTCTCAATGTAAGCATGGGATGCATTGTTTCTAATGTCACACAAGTTTGACACCTACCAACACGACACAAATATATTTATTACTCAAAAGGAAAAAACCAAGAAGTCGCACAAAATTATATACACAACATTATGAACTGTGACCAGACAGCATACACGTATCAAAACGATGGTTAAGAACTTTGGAAATTCAACAAGCAACTATCACCTTGTGGCGAAAACATCGAGCTTTTATACATGTAGATATTTAACCCTACGAGTGTAATGAGATGAAGAAGATGGGTTTCATACTAAAACGGCAAACAAATCTAGATCCCTTACAAGCAGAAGACTACTAGCTTACACTGTTCACCAGGAGTTACCAAGGGATCTTAAAGATTAACATAGATGTATGAATACAGCTGTACAGACAGCTTCTCAGAGTTCATGGGTGCCTGCGATATCTGATAAAATGAAGTGGTGGCAACTCTTATTTGAATGTAAAGGTACTGTATTGGCAGACTCAAGTGAAGTGGCAATCCATGTGAGAATCAAAGGGTCTTCATTCATGGGCGGACGAGGGTGCTCCCGGACAATTTGTTGTTGATTCTGATTCTGTTCAGGATATTAAATAGGAAAAAGGCTCCAGTCTTAAGTCACTTAGTGTCTCAGATCACTTAAGATGCTCAGCAGTAAACATGTGAAAGGTAAGCTGCCCTCCAAACGACAGCGTGTGTAAGTCACTCGGTGCCCTGGTGAGCATATTGGCGGAATCTGGCTGTGGATGGTGTCAGGGTACATAGCGGGGCCTCGGGGATGTGGGATCTAGCTCTCTGAACCCTGCCCCTCATCTGGGTTCTCTTGCTGCAGCTGAGGAAGAGAAAAAAGCCGAAAAGGTTACGAGTTTCACTTCCGGATATGACGAGCTTCAAGATGCTTGGGTGGAAGTCGAACCCATGACTTCCAGCTTCCTAGCCTTTTGTTTTCATATGGAATCTTTGAGATAAACAATGTTCATTTGGTAGAACATTGACTTCCCATCAGCAAGAATGTGAAATCAACTGAAATAATCAGCTTCCACTGCAATAGTTAATTTACAAAAACAAGAAACTCTGGATAGTAAGATGAAAAAAAAATTATAGGCGACTCTTAGCTATCAGAGTTACTTAATTTTCAGATCCTTTAAAGTAGACGAAAGGCCTATCTGCATCTTGACGCTTCTCTAATCCATGTATGTAATCTCCTTTGCATCAGTTTTGGAGAGCACCAACTTGCATCTCACCTTAGCTCTCAGCTCCTTATTTTCGTCCTGTAGTTGCTCAACCTTCTGTTGTAGCTCGCTGACTTGTAGTCTCAACGCCTCCACGTCGGCTGTCTCTGGACCGGCAACGTTCAGGTGCTGCTTCAGGAAACTAGCGATCACATCAGTTAAGGGGAAAACTGCATATCTGGTGATATGAAAATAGCCCCCAAGTCCTGATGAAAACACCAGTGGAAATTTGCTGCGTCCATGACCTCTCCTGAACTACTCAAGAGCAGAGATTTCAATTTCTTTTGGGAGCCAAATGATAGCATTTTCCTTGGATCTGTTTTTGGCAGCAAATGGCTTTCTCAAAGAGAATTTTATCTCAGTGTTCCCATAGGACGGGAAATTTTTGATGAGTTATGAATTAAAAGACAATCACTTCGTCACATCTGGTACTGACCAGGATGGCAAGGGATGACTCAAAGTAAAGAAAAATACAGAAGAGTGTCGCAAATTCCTTGAAAGCAATATGGCCTTTCACTATCAACACTTCATTTGTGTAAGTTCCTGCAACTGCAAGAGGGAGAAATTCAAGAAAGGATACTCCAGGGCATTGTTAGGCTTCTCTGGCTCTTCATATAGTGACACCAGGATCTTGGTGAGGGTGTCCAACACCCCAGCTTTCTCCAGGTACTTCCGGAACTCCTCACGCTTTGAGTCTGCAGGCTGCCGTGTTAAAAAGAGACATGATAGCAATGAATAATGTAAGCAAGTAAGAGTGCATCATTTAAAGGATTTCATGTTTTTATTAATTTGAATAAAAGCATTTTAATGCATTTTAATTGTAACGACATTGTTAAAAGATTGATTTGAATGGTTTATCCGGTTTGTAAGTGACTTCGTCACAAAGGCAAACGCGTCACGACTTGCAAGCTCTCATTGGACAATCGCTGATGGTGCCCGTTAACTTCCGGTTCCATGGTTCCATGTAAACGGCGGTTAATGCATGTAACCCTATGTGCAGTGCACATGTGCGGTAGGCGTGGTTTAAACTGAAGTGACGTCACACTTACGAACCGGATAGGCCTATATTTGAATTAATAATAGTGAAGGTTCTTTATATTTGCAGCAAATTGTAAAAAACGTTGAACACCAGAAACGGATGGGCAGCAAAGATGCAGGAAAAAACAAATTCGAGCAAGGATGTGGCGTACAACTGCTCCTTTGTTTGTTGAATACAACCTATGCAACCATGAGCATTTAAAATTTGTAACAATAAACGAATTTTAAGGCAGGCCTTGCCTTTGAGGGCGCCCTTTCTTAATAGCAGTGCCACTGACTGTAGTACTGAACGACACGGATTTAGGCCCAAGTTACTTTAAACTTTTTGCTTGAACTTGAAGATTTTCTACTAATACTACCCTTGCTGAACAAAAGTGAACAGTTAAACTTGCAAAAGAGCTATACATACCCTGAATGTCGTCATATCTAATTCTTCTAGCTTTTGAGGCATAGAACAGAAGCTTTGCAAAAAGAAGCCGAAGAAAAATATTCCAACACACCTCTCAGCTTGACTGGGTGGGTTGCTATGTGAAATAAATTTCGTGGGATCAAAATTGATCGGGTTTAGTCCCACTCAAATATATGTAAACTTTAAGTCATTACTATTGAAACCAATCAATATTCTGTGATATTTTGCCGCCCAAAATATATTTGTCATAAAATTTATACTGTTTTGCATGAAACAATTGAAATTTTAAAGTTTATTATGATAAAACTATTAATTTAGAATAAATAATTATTCTCAAAAGTCAAAGGTTATTTCTTTTTACCTCACAATATCACAAGAGGGCGCTATTTAACTTTGTTTTGAGGATTTTTGTAGTGGAAGTCTCTTTGAAACTTGACAGATGTTAATTTCGGAAGGTTTTATTTTGAAGGTTTTGTCAATTTTACACCATCCTGCCTTCACTAAGGAAAATGGCTGGAGGACGGAGAGGTCCTGGTAGGCCACAGCTTAGCCGGACAGCCCCGCCTCCTCCGATGCACGCCACAAATGTGCTGGGAAACTCGGCGCAAACGACGACCATTCGACACAGGTCAGTATTCACTGTGTAGTGTCAGTCATGTCAGTAACATTAACATTGAAACAGGCATTGAATTTTGACAGTTGTGTGACACATGTTTTGTCTCTACTACTAGCGTTAGGGCAGAATTTTGGGAAGAGTTCCATATATACACGGTAATTGCTAATTTTCCATGCAGTGATACATCAGTTTTTATCAAAAATTGATAGAAGTTATTTAGAAAATTCTCAAAATTTTTCAGACTAGTTTCAGTCTGTCAGTGTCACTAACGTCAGTGGGGGGTTTGTACACAGGCTTGATCATGATGATAGGGTGTCATTCAAGTCATGTTCCTGTATGGAACTCATGTTTAATGTCACATCCTGATGCCACCTTTTTTCGTCTGTGTATTATGTTAGTTATTGCACCAATTTGAACATTTGGAAAAGACTTGAATCTGAAACTGAGAATCATTCCCAATTTTCTTAGAAAATACTTTGAAAATCCTATTGTTGATTTTCCCGAGGGGGCTTAACATCTTTGTACACAACCAAAGAAGTGCCTTGTACTTTAGTGGCATCCATCAGTGTGCATGTTTCTTTCCTATGCATAATCTCATTAATGGTCTTTCTGCAAGTACATGTATGATAATTTTTTAAAATGGGGATCCAGATTCCAAAGAATTATAGTGAGAAACATTTTACTTTGATTTGGTTGTGTTTAAAGAGAGTGCCATGGGCAGACTGGCTACTGTGAAAGCATGTCAAACAGTTTGATAAATCTTAAATTTAGGATGGCTTTCAAGCAGCTAAAACTGTTCCGGAGAGTTAGAATAAGTGAGATGCAATTGTGACTCGTTTCCATTTAGGAATGGGCCCGGTGCCATGCCAACCAGCACCCCTCTGGCCACCCTGATCACCATCACTCCCATCCACCACCCTGTCATCCCAGCCCTGCCCGTAGAGGGCAACCTGACCTTTGAGGTCACCGTAGTGCTGTACCTGTTGACCGTGCTCTTCCTGCAGTATGTGAACATCTACAAGACCGTCTGGTGGCTGCCCATGTCCCCATCCCTGACAGCCGTGGTGAGCACCAATACTAGTTACTACCTCCGTCTTTAACGATCGTCTCTGCCAAAGACTGTAGACTTGCCACTGATTAGTTGGACAAATCACAGACTAAACTCATGCAGTCATCGACATCAACAAAGTTAAAGGCCTACCTTATTACATAAGAGAAATTAAAAATAACCACAATTTATGTTTTTCCTTTGCTGTAGATTTGTAATAGATATGTTTGGAGAGAAATAACTCTATCCCTAACCCACTAGGGCCTTTTTACGAGGGTACATCCTCAATCCTCCAAAATCCTTCATTTTTTGGGCTTATGACAAAATGAAAGGTACCTGAATCTTCAATCCTCCAAAATTGTCCCTGGCCCTACTTCGAGTTTGTGGTTTTTTGTGTTTTTGGTTTTTGGGGGAGGGGAGGGTTGGGCATATCAGGTTGGTTGCTGGGCTGAAGCTGTTTTTCTGCATAGTTGGCTAATGGCTTTACTTTTGTAATAAACAAAGCAGACATGTGCCTTTGTTTTAACACACTGCAGTTGAGGATTGTATAAATTATGACCAGCAGCGGTGAACAATAGAACACACTGTCCTTGGGTACATGTACATGTAAACAGTATAATGTGTGACCATATGTGCACCACTATGTGACCGATCTTTAGTACTTCCGTCACCATTCATCCTCAATCCTCCAAAATCCTCCAGCCTTTAAAACACTATTCATCCTCAGTCCTGCATGCTTCAATCACCATTCATCCTCAATCCTCCAAAACAAAATCCTCCAATGTTGAAATCATCATTCATCCTGAATCCTCCAAAATCTTCCCAAACCACCCGGATGATTTTGGAGGATCAAGGTGGGTCGGGGCAATTCAAAGAAAGCCCTTCAACTTTGAGGTGCAGCAAGGTCATGCAAGTTTTTCCTCGAGTTTTAAACTAAGCCTGCTCTTGTTAGTTTTTTGTTAATCAGCCAGCTTTTCATTTTGTGTGACAGAATCTGTACTTGATTGACCCATACCTGGTGATGTTCATCATCATCGTCCTGACAAGACGCCTCGTCTGGAGCTTCATTGTAGAGGTCAGGTTACTATTCCAACAACTGTCCCATTGTCTCCCCACTAGTTACAGTGTTCAGAGACCCTATTTTACTTTGCTGTGATCCAAAACATGTTAGATGATGACAGTTGACTTTTTAGAGACCAACTTTCCAAATCGGATGCATTGCTGGTTGTTAACCCTATAACCCAGCCAGATGCAGCACAGTGCATCAGGGGAAAAATTCTGATGCACTTTGATGCTCTGGGTAATCAACAGCAGCCAAACAAACTGGCCATGTTGAGACCATGGAAGCTGTTGGATCTTATGGGTGACTGGCAACCACAGGCTCCCAGGCTGTTTGGCCTTGGGGGAGAGTTGACCTATTGGATCTTGTTACTCAGGGCAGGCTAGCCACTTTGACAAATTATGTAGTCTGATAGTCTGGCAGGGTTTCTAGCCAAAGTAGGCTGGAGGGTTAGGGTTAATTATTACAGGTATCACATTACAGGTCTGGCAGGTTTTCTAGCCAAAGTAGGCTGGAGGATTAGGGTTAATTATCACAGGTATCACATTACAGGACAGGAGCGGCCTGGCCTGGCCAGGACATTGAGTTGGTACTGGACATTGTTCAGCTGGAGATGCTCGCTCTTAATAGTACTAGCTAATGAACCATTGGCCCTTTGTTGAATTTGCTGCCAGGCTCGCGTTAGTTTTTTTGTCGGCGCCAGGGATGCGCGCCAGGGATGCCGGATGTAGGAGTAACAGATGCTAAATCAAGCCAAGATGTTCTCTCAAATAAATTCTGCCTGTCTGTGTTACTTGCAGTCTGTCATAGCTAAAGAATTGGCTAGCACCTGCAGCCATTTCCCATAGACCTGTGTGTTTTTATCAGTCGTAGCCAAGACATTCAGACACATTCTTTTATACGAAATGGCTTTGGATCGTCGTGGTTTGTGCTCTGTCACCGTATTTGTAAATTCTTAAAATAAGGGAAGATTTAATTTCTGGCAGGTTGCCAAGGATGCCAAGGTCTTCTCAGTCCTGTTCTACCTGGTGAAGTCCATCAAGTTCATTCTCGCCATCAGCGTCCTGGGATTGGCTGTCTGGTCTCTATGGAAACTGTTCCTTAGCAACTCGCCACTCAATCTGTTCTTCCTAGCATACCCGTGAGTTTCTTTTTTTTTTCAAAGTACAAGTGGAAATTAACAAGTAAATTATGCATAAAATACTTAGCCCTACAAATTTCTGAGGGCCTGGTGTTCTTTGCCCTCTAAAATCCTGCAAAAAAACCAAAAATTTCATTGTGAATTTTAAAAGATTCTGGTTAGGGTAGGGTTTAATGATATGTATAAATAGTTATGTCATGGAGTTATGGATCTTGCTTCTATTTGTTTCAGTCTGGTGTCATACTTCCTGCTTTATGGCTTGACGTTTGACCTGAACAAGTCGGTCTTTGCCACGGTCGTCAACAAGCTCTGGCCAAAGGGCGAGGCTCCCTCCCCCCTCGACAAGTCCGTCTCCGCCTCCCCGTTGTCCTCTCCCTCGCCCTCGCTCGGCTGCGCCCATGAGTCGTCCACCCAGCACAAGTGCACCCACGTGCCCATGGAGGTCCGCAAGGAAGCAGACGTCCTCAAGTACGACTTCAACACCCGCATGAAGAGCGTGCTATTCAATTCCATGGTCTGCGCCTACTATGTAGGCTTTGTGCCCATCTGTTTTCTACAAGTGAGTCCAGTTCTGGTCCCTTTTTATGATGGGGAGGGGACAAAAGTGACCTTACAATTTCTTGAAAGCTACAAAAGAAGAGAACCTCTTGTAAATTTATAAAAAGCGTAACAAATTCCGGCAAAGACTAGTTTACAAAATCATGTTCATCGACCAAATCAACCCTTCTTTATACTTTTGAAAAATAAAGATGTCAGACTACTTTTTATTTTAAAATGGTTCAGGGTACTGGTCCTACAAGTTGAGATATTATAATCGACTCACTCATGTTTTCTCTGCTATCACACTTAGCCGAGAAATCACTTGATATGTGCTGCATCCGCTTAAAACAGAACATTGAGGCTAAGTCATGGGTTTGAAGAAATCAGAGTTGTTCTCAGAATCAGTCCCAAATGGCTGAATCCTTCATGCGAGTCTTGCTTTCTCTTCAACAAAGACGCCAAGACCAGGGTGGGGTTTGGGCAAATTTGGGATGGTTCAAAAGCACCAATTCAAACAAGATAACCCTCTCCCAATCAATCATCGACATCTAGATTTTTGTAAGGTACAAACTGCTCCCTTTCCGGCCAAGGGGTCAATGCCAGAGGTTGGTTTCTTGCAAATTCAGGATACTTACAGGGGTGAGATTTCTCAGCTTTTTAGCTGATTTCAGCTTCTTTTGTTTTGGATTTCAGCTTTTTTTTTCCTCACTGGCTGTGTACAAAAGTATAGGAGATTTTCACTGTTCAGCTTCTCTATGGCTTTTTTCAGCTGTTTTCAGCTATTTTTATCATTGGTCAATCTCACCCCTGTTCTTAATAGTATTAAAGGTGTAAGCGTCATTTGAAACATAGCAGGTGACCTGGAGATTCTGTCACCAAAGCTGAACCTGTTTTAAAATGCACGTCGCATTCTTGGCAGCCATCCATGTATCTGGACCTGTGGTGGGCGTGTCTGATGATCGCCTTCGTCTGGATCAACTCCTTCATCATGTTCAGCTCCCACTTCTTGCCAGCATACTACTGCGACACGCTCCACCGCTGCTCCCTGCACTTGGGCAAGTGGCAGAAGGTGGACCACGGGTACAGCAACACCCCACAACACTTGTAAGTCGGGGAGGGGGGGTGATGGAGGAGGAGACTGTTGCACTCGTGGGAAGGCCATGAGCTGTAGCCGTTTTGCACATTGACTGCCGCGCATAATTTCAAAGGGGCGTTCCCATTTGCCAAGCGTTGTACACTTGCGCGCATATTTTATAGGTACCTTTCAGGTGTCTGTTTGAACATGAGCATTTTACAGGTGTACGCCCTCCACACTGCCAGCAGCGCATTTGTTGTGTTCTGTGATGATTTCAGTGTATTCAGTTTACATTGCAATAGCCTTTCATTTCCTACGAATATACTCCTAGTGGCGGAATCCGGTACACCTGTGACTATGAGTATACCCATTGTGGCAGAATCCGGTACACCTGTGACTACGAGTATACTCCTAGTGGCAGAATCCGGTACACCTGTGACTACGAATATACTCCTAGTGGCGGAATGCGGTACACCTGTGACTACGAGTGTACTCATAGTTAGTAGTCAATGTGTAAACCATAAAATTAAGTGTCGTTTTGTGACCAATATGAAAAGACTTTACTGTGCTTTGTGCAGTAGTCCTCTATACTGAGCACAGCTGTTTAGACACTGTTTGGCCAACTCAATGCCAGTTTAAATAGAATTAACGTGATCGGATAGTAAATTTTTCTGATTGGCTGGTACAAAGTTGTCTTTCAACTTCCATTGTCCGTGCTTACCAGTCTTGGCCAAGTTCATGAATACTATATTGGTATGTCAGATGTTAGTTATAGGAAATAATAAATAAATAAATACATTCTTGATTGATTTTGAAGATGGTCTGACGCAACTGTCTGGCCTCAAGGGGTTTTAGTGAGGTACAACAAGGGACTTTACAAGGCAATGGGACAGCAGAACGTGGCGCTTCCATCAGATGGCTCCTATGCCAGATTCTACGTAAGTCAAGACATTGGTCCAGCAGTTTCCTCACCTGATCTTTGCAGAGCTTGGCCTTAGAAGCTTTTCCATACCTTAAGGAATCTTTAAAGATGCACCCTGAGCAGTCACTATTATCTCAGACAGTCATTTAACCAAATGGAGAACCTTCGGCTGTATGTAAACTTTGTGCAAGAATGCAGGGTGACACGGTGCGGTCCGTTTACGAAAGGCAGTGTAAAATGCTTTTCAAATCATGTGTTTAGATGACTAGAACATACGGTTCAACATGTAAACTTGCAATTTTGAGAACAGCTCCATTACAAACGATTGTTTCCTGATGACTCCTGAATACTTGTAATAACATGTACTTGACCAATGACACTCCCAGTTTCAAATAACCGAGCCATTTTCTGATTCTAGATACGATTGTTGCAGTTGCAACCCTTGAGATCATCCAAGACCCTCATGAGACTAACAAAGACCTCCGGTCTGAAGTCATATCACAAGCTATTCAAATAAACTGCAGCAAAGCAATGTTTGTCGTTGTTCACCCGGTCACTTATGACAGGTCTTGTGTTTGGCCTTTTGTCTGGTCTTGGGACTGCTTTTGTTACTGGTCTCATGTCTGGTCTTAGGTCTGGTTTTGTTACTGGTCTCATGTCTGGTCTTGTGACAGACTTGTAACAGGTCTTGTGTCTGATCTTGTGATGGTTATGTGATTGGTCTTCTGACTAGTCTTGTGTCGGGTTTTGTGACTGGTCTGGTTACTGGTCTTGTGTCTGATCTTTTGATGGTCTTGTGTCTGATCTTGTGACAGACTTGTGATGGGTCTTGTGTCTGATCTTGTGATGGTCATGTGACTGGTCTTATGACTGGTCTTGTGACTGGTCTTGTTTGGTTTTGTGATTGTCTTGTGACTGGTCTTATAGTGGTCTCAGATCCAACAATGATCAGCGACACCAATCTGTGCCAATTTTTGAATCTAACCTTGAATTGGTTCCCCCCTCAGTTCATGTTCCACGAGCCGCTGCGGGTCCTGAATGGCCTTCTCTGCCTACAGGTCGGGGTGATTCTGTTCCAGCTGTACCTGCTGGCCATGCACACCCACTGGAACCACGTCATCTCCCTCTCCTTACTCCTATTCTGCAACTACTATGTCCTCTTCAAGCTGCTGCGGGATCGCATCATCTTGGGTAGGGCTTACCATGTCAAGGAACAAGAGGTGGAATAGTAGGAGGGGAACATATAAACTACCCCATTGGGCCCCCTCATATTCCCATACCTTTATTTTGCTATGTCGCATCTGAAATGTATTTATGGAAGAGTGTTGTAGTCAAGTACATTTTCACGAGAATGAGTACCTTTGCTTGAGTACGAGTAAATCATCGTGAGTATGAGAATGAGTATTTCAACGTATGAGTGCGCATACTTTACTGTGAGTATGACTGCCATTGCTTCACAGTGAGCATGAGTATGAGTACTTCAGTATGAGCGTGAGTATATGTACTCCACTGTGAGTATGCGCATAAGTACTGAGCATGTGTACGACGACAACATGGTATGGACTCTGCATCACCTCTGTCACCTCTTTCCCTGTTTTCTTCTCAAAAATAGTTACATCCCCGGGTTGTTAAAACATCCATTTTTCTTGTAACATGCTTGTACATTGCCTGTCAGTATTATTCTGCTTCAAAAGCGCCTTGGTTCGTCCAGGTTAATTTTTCCAGTCGTGAAATTTCTTCTCATCATCTGCCTTTTCTTTTCAAAATGGTGAGGCAGTTTTTCTTATTGTTATGAGCAAATTTAATAGACGCCATTGTGGGAGCCATGTATAAAATAGGGACAGAACTCTTTTTTGTAGATTTTCATGAGAGTGGATTGCTGGAAAAGATGAAGGTTTTAAGGGCACAGACAATGCGTTTGTTGAATATGTATGAGCTTAATTAAATGTATTGAAGGAATATTCAAGTTTATGAATATTCATTAAAATTACAGATATTGAATATTTACCTTTGTGATGTGTTTTAAAACTTCATTGAAGTTTATTCTTGCAAATTCACAGAAATGACATGACTTTTTTTCCTCCTGGTTTGAAAGGGGATGACTTTTGTCGTAAAAACATGTGATTTATGGAACAAAATGTGACAAGCTCGCTCCTGCATGGGTTAAGCCTCTTTATGTAGGAACTGATTAAAAGTTCCTTTTTTTTTTTTAATTGGGGTTATCTCGATAGGTACCAACATCCACAACATACAGTGGATGTGACTGGTCTTGGTAATACGCCACCCTTATTGCTGAGCCTCTGAGGCTGTGGTGAGGATTCATACCAGAACCTCCAGGAAGTCGATTGCATTTCATTACTGCCTTGATACCGAGTTTTATTTGGCAGTGTCACATTCACTTTGTGTGCATATTTGTGTGAAGAATGTTCCTGGTCTTATTTCCAGCCTGAAAGATTTTACCCCACGGAGGAAAAGAGAAAGGCAGTAACTTTACTTGAAAGTTAAGATTCCTTGGAGTTTTGCACTCTCTGTAAAGAGTCGTAAGGAGACTTCCAAGACCTTTAATGGAAGCTTAGAAACACTTCCAAGGGGGAAAAAGACATCAGATCACCCAGCAATTGTATCATTTCAGTCTTAGCTAAATGACATTATTTTGAATTTCTTGATTTATTTTTATAAAGTTTAAGATCTTATTGGCAATGTTTTCATTTTGAATACTTCCAGAGGAACTTATGCAGCTAATTCCGTTTTGAATTTGGATTCCTTGTCTGTATCAAGTTTTCCAGTCTTAATGATTTGCTTGACTCAAACACAGCCCTCTTCCACAGCCAGATACTTGAGGTACTCTGCCCAATTTATCTTGTTTTGATTAATTGCAGAATTCAAGCAGATTGTAAAAATGACAGTGGCAAATGTAGATTGGATGTGATTAAGGTCACATCTAAGTTGTCTGCCTTACGCTGCCGTGTGTGCATTGTTGACACAGGTAGATTTCAAAAGGCAGAGGTAGTAAAGAAAAACTAAATACAATATTTTATAATCAAAGCATTAATGGCTTCCAAGCCCCAACAAACAACCCATTCAACAGACAGTCATGCCAAACCAACCCAGAAAATTAATCTGAACGTCTGTGAAGTTCACATATGCTTTTGGCTTCCTTAACAATGTCAGGTGTTCGTATTATGGCCAAAGTAGGTGAAAGATGTAGTTTCAGACCACCCAAATACAAGTTGCCAGGCTTTTAGATAATGTAGTAATTATGAAGCCCAGCCAAATGCCGTGGGTGAAAAGCGTTGTAGTTATATTTATTAAAAGATTGTTACTTCCATGCAGAGTAAATTTGGTGTGAGGTTTTCTCATCTGTGCTTGTCTTTGTGGAACTTCGTAGTTTGGTCCAGATATGGGAAATTTCAGGAAAAAAAGTTGTCTTGACATATACATGTGGTTATGGCAAGTGGTTGCCTCAAAGACATCATAAATTCAAGGTGGTTCAAAAGCACCTTGGAGCGATGTCAAGAAAAGTCAAATCTGGGTCATAATTAAAATGCAACTCTAACCCTTTTAAATTTATTAAATTTGGCTCAAAAATTCAAAATCGTGAATTTGGTTGAAACTTGCATAAATGATGTCTCTTGGCCCCAAGAACATATTATGAGTCATCAAGAATCAATTTGAAGCCCTTTTGGAAAAAAGTCAGTTTTTGGTCAAAATTTATTGAAATGCAAACAAATTTATTTGATTTTCAAAATTCAAAATCATGAATTTGGTTGAAACTTGCATAAATAATGTCTGTTGGCCCTTAGAATACATTACAGGCCATTAACCATCATTTTGAAGCAGTTTGGAAAAAAGTCAGTTTTGGGTCAAAATTTAATTGAAATGCAAGGCTAACCCCTTACAAATTTATTTGATTTTGGCTCAAAAATTCAAAATCATGAATTTGGTTGAAACTTGCATAAATAATGTCTGTTGGTCCTTAGAATACATTAGAGGCCATCAACAATCATTTTGAAGCAGTTTGCAAAAAAAGTCAGTTTTGGGTGAAAATTTAATTGAAATGCAAGGCTAACCCCTTACAAATTTATTTGATTTTGGCTCAAAAATTCAAAATCATGAATTTGGTTAAAACTTGTAAATGTAATGTCTGTTGGTCCTCAGAATACATTACAGGCCATAAACAATCATTTTGAAGCAGTTTGCAAAAAGGTCAGTTTTTGGTCAAAATTTAATTGAAATGCAAGGCTAACCCCTTACAAATTTATTTGATTTTGGCTCAAAAATTCAAAATCATGAATTTGGTTAAAACTTGCAAAGATCATGTTTGTTGGTCCTCTGAATACATTACAGGCCATAAACAATCATTTTGAAGCAGTTTGCAAAAAGGTCAGTTTTTGGTCAAAATTTAATTGAAATGCAAGGCTAACCCCTTACAAATTTATTTGATTTTGGCTCAAAAATTCAAAATCATGAATTTGGTTAAAACTTGTAATGTAATGTCTGTTGGTCCTAAGAATACATTACAGGCCATAAACAATCATTTTGAAGCGGTTTGTAAAAAAGTCAGTTTTTGGCCAAAATATAATCAAAATACAGGCTAAGCCCTTGCAAATTCCTTTTTGATTTGGGCCCAACATTTCAGAATAATAAATTCATTTGAAACTTGTGTAAATGATGTCTCATGGTCCTGAGAGCATATTATGGGCCATCAAATATCATTCTGAGGCAGTTCTGAGGCAGAAAATCCACGGTGAAGCCTTTACAATTTTAATTTTGGCTCAAAAGTTTGGAATAATGAATTTTCTGGAAACTTGTACAAAACGATGTCCTTCACTGTGGAGTGCAATTCAAGTTCACAGACATCTTGGAGTTCTAGTCTTTTTCTAATCAGCTGCTCACTGGACCACAAACGGGTATTTCATTATTCAAATGGAAGAGCACAGTACGTGTATTCACTGACTTTCAGAGTTTGAAAAAACTACAGGAGTTTAAAGTCAAGTGAAGGAAAAAGTTCACAGTTCAGGACAATTCAGGTTCAATTTTTAAAGCTAGCCGTAAATCGTGAACATTGAATGTCAGGGAAGGATACTGGGGGAATCATACTTCTAACTAAATGACTCATAATGCATATTTCCAAGTAAGAAATCTGGTTTCATTACTTTTTTATCACAATCAACATTGTGTGAATACACCTGTTTTATTACCCATTTCTTGACATATAAAATCTCTTTTCTGACATTCAGTTACTCAATAATTAATTTATAATGTCAATGCCACAGAGTTCATATTAAGATATGGCATATACAAGACTACAGGTACAATATCTTACTGTGAATACAATAAAGATGGAAAAACAGAGATGTGACATGGAACAGAAACGAGGCATAGGACCATGCATACGATTCTTAATTTAATTTCAAAATACCAAAGCCCTCCCCATCAACCCCTGCCCCCACCCACTTACATCTACCTCTTCTGTTACCTTCATATCCAAACGACCTCTGTAAAATATTTTACTTCAAGTTTCCAGTCGTGTCCACAATCACATCTTAATGGAAAGTGAGTTTCTTATGAAGCCAGTTAAACCTTTTCTGTAGACACTAAAGCAATTTTGTGAGCAAATGCAACACTGTTGTAAAAAATAATTGCTGGGAAAAAAAATACAATTTTTGTGGAATTTCCCCATTTAAGAAGAGTTACGGCTTGAACATAAATCTTGAAGCTTCTGCACTAAGGACAAAGATACCATAGAGCACTGCTGTAGTCAAGACCATCACAAGACTAGACACAAGACCATGCACAAGACAAGTCACAAGTAACAGGGTGAACAATGACAAAGGAATGCTTTTGTTGCAGTTCATTTGAATAGCTTGACTTGAATTCAGACTAGAGGTCTTGTGTTGGTCTTGTGTGGTCTTGTTAAGGTCTTCATTGGTCTTCACTACAACACTGTCGTAGAATTACAATACAAAAAGGTAAGGTCACTGATCATTTAGAGCTTGCTCAACCTGAAATGAGCTAGGCATTTTGAAGATTTCACTCTAATCTACAATCTCCTTCACCAGAATTCATCTTCCCTGACTTCATAATCAGGGGCTGTAGGAAAAAAGAAGGAAGTTCCCAATTGGGGTCCATTATTTCCATCGCCTAAGGTGCCTTTTCTGTGGGCTCTTCAATGGGAAAAAGCACAGGAACATTGTGATGGAAAAAGAACTCTTTCATCAATACCTAAGCAAAACAATTTACTGGCTTTTAAGAGTAGGAATCAAGACATCAGAAGATTTTTTTAATGGGACAACTGAGTGAAATATTTGTTTGCTTTTTTTCCCAAGTGGCTGTGGCTTTCTGCACTGGTTCAACACAATCACAAGCCTTTGTCACAGAGGAATAAACGCAAGTTGAGTATGGCCATGAGTTCACCAAGGGCACAATGCTGCAACAGAGAACATATTCAAATTGAACAATTAGGCAGTTTGGAAATCGACATCTGACTGGTCGAAAGAAAACACAGCACACATGCCACAAAAAAAAAAAAAACAATATTCGTTACAATATTGTGTAACATTTAAGTGTTCAGCAAATCCATGCACCAACACTTTGTATTGGTTGAATCCCTGTTATGAACCAGAATAAACCAATTAGGTACCAGCTTATGGCACCATTAATGAGTTGCTCATAATTATGCTCTCTTTTGGCACACATCTATGCAAGAACCAAAAAAATTAATACTGAAGATATACCAACATATAAATGATGTAACCAAGACCTTTCTGAGACCTGAAACAACCTCAATGACTTTAATCATTTAAATTTTCAAAAACATACTGAGTCAGTTAGGCCACAGAGAGTAATTAGCTGGTGAAATGTTTTGGAGTAAGAGTTTAATTCAGGTTGAAATATTCATTTCAAATCTCACATTCAATTACCTAAGCATTTTGAGTGAGGTTTCTAAAAAGGTCTTGGTTACAACACTACAATATCCTTGGCCTGCCTACTTTTTGTTATCATTGGAGGAAATAAGTCACAAACTCCATGCATTCAGGTTTGTCTGTTTGTCTCTGATTGTTCAAAAGGAAAAAAAAAGCTGAATACACAAAACCTTCCTGCTGAAGCTGGAAACCCAAAGAATTGTCATCACGTCAAACTCTGGCAAATTTTCTTCACACTATAGTTGGAACAGCTTGTTTCAAAGCAATAATTTAGATAAAACTATGCTGCCATTATTGCAATTTCAGTAAAATACAGGCAAGCTTCGGATATGACGCTTAAATGAACCAGTAATAAATAACACATAACATTCAGGTAATGCATTTGAATATATGAGAGGATAATTACAGTAAGCAATATAACGTGACTTGTGCTTTTCAGATGGTTAATTTCTGTCTTTGTTGAAGTTAAATGCACGGTGTATGTACAGACTACAATAAGCAAAAATAAAAGTGTATTGGAACAAACTCGATATTTAATGCAATGGCTGCCTTTGACAAATAAAACTCTTTCTCTTTTATGATGGTTTACTTGGCACTACAGGAGGGGCGGCGCTACTTGTATTATGACAAAACTTGGGGGTCTCAGAGTGATCCAAAATACCGTGCAAAAAAGATTGCAAGATGGAACATCATCACTTAAAGTGATGGTCATTTTCTATGTTTCCTCCATTTTGAAACTCCCATGCGTCATTCCCCCCCCCCTTCAAAATTCTTGAACACTGGCTCCACCTTGAGCCCTACACCATTAAATGGTACTCTCCTCACAATCCATAAGCCATATACGATGTACATCAGAAATTATATTAATGCCCAGGAACATTAGAACAATGTGTGTGAGGAAGTTACCACCACTAAATGTAACACAGCTTCACGTCACGGATCAACTCCCATGGAGATCAACCTCCAACTAGTGCCCTCAATGGAAAGGACAAATCAGTTTTAAGTACAACGCGTCATGTCATAGCACCATTTCTATTTAAACTTCCAAAATAGTCAGCCCTCTTCCAATCCACTCAATGCCGAGTCCCAAAAGACTGAAGTCAAACTAGCGTTGGCACTGTACGCATTCGGTAACTAAGAGACCTTCAGCCTTTTCTAAAGCTTTCTGTTCTTCTGGTTGTTGTTTTTGGCAGTGAATGAAAACTGTTTCCTTACAGCATGTACCGGAAAAGGAGAAAACGGTTCGGCGTTTCCCTCTCCAATAATTATAGTGACATGTTTACAGCTTAAAGTTCCGCTTCCTTTAATTAAGTATGTGTATTACTCCACACAACAAGACATGGCTGCTGCAAACCAAGATCTTCAGCTCTAGCACACTTCAGCACGTATTTCATCAGATGCAAGCAGTCAACGTCTTGACACAAGTTATTTGAGCACATGGTCAGTGTCGATCGAACACTTGAGAATAAACACTAATTAAAATACTTCCCAGCAGCACTGAAACTTTCTTTCCTATTTCAGCTTACACTGAGCAGCATATGGAAACTACACGTAGGTAAAAATGACCGAGTTGAATAGTCCTTGCCAGTCCTTGACAGAGTTTGTTGCTGGACACACTTTAAGTGTAATGCATTCAACCAGCTCACCACGCAAAACACAGTAAAGGGCGCAAGTCACATCAGCAGCGCTTTCCAATGTTGACGTATTTTTGCAACTGTTACACCCCAAAACATTTTATAGCTGTGAATAGGCAGGCAGACTGTAATTTGAATAAAGCAGTAGAGCAAACTATTTTCTTACAAAGTCGTTATTCCCTCTTGCAGCCAAAAATGGACGGAACAAAAATTTTGCCTGTCAGATTCGACATTAAAATGAAATTGGATTTCCTTTCGAGAGGGACAGTCTTTGGTCTCAATCCAGTCAGAGCCTCCGCACCGAAACACACGAGGGACAGGCAGGAGAGAGCTCAAGGCGTGGACAAATCAAACAATTACCCCAAACCATCGGGGAAACACTGCCTTCACGCTGGGGTAAGTTACTGGCAGCCTTCACTGTGTTTTATGCCTCATACATTCCAAACTATAAACTGAAAAACTGGAAATTTAACCACTGTACATCCTTAGCCAGAGTAACCTTTCATACAGATCTGCACATAAATGTACATGTACCCTTGGTATCACGTTTCTTTCCCATGTTCATGTTAACCTGTCCAGCTCCTTTGTAGACAACACCCTATAAGAAGCATTCACTGTTACTCTCCCAAGGCAAGGTGATTTATGGGTAATTTGAAGAACTTTGGAATATTGAGACTGACGACTACTTGTCCACATGGACAAGTCCATACGGGCATTTTTTTTTCAGAAAGGCAGATGTTGACAAGGGAGAAATTTTAAAAAACCTCAAAATGTCACAGGGATGTTCCCATAGATGATCTTGAGTGGATCAGTGTTTTAATCCAACTCAATTACAGCATCAAATGCATATCATGTAAAAAAAAAAAGAAAGCTAACTTTGAGAATTAGAATATGAACCAAAACAGAATTCAAAACAAGTGCTTCTCCAACTGTTTTGCAGTAACAAGTAACACTGTGCCTTCCTGAATTTTGACACCTAACCCTACAGTGGAAGTAACGATCAAGTCAAGTGACACTGCCCATTTGAATTGTCTAACCCGGCCCACATTACTACCTTCAATTACTCTCTCATTCTACCCAAAACCAACCTCCTTCAGAAAAGGACGAATATAAATAACAAATGTTTATACAACCACTTCTCCAAAAGTCAAAAAAAGAAAAAAAATTCACGAAAATCGTCCACTAGCTTACAAGCGCAAAGATTGCATAGGAATGACAGTTCAAACAGCTCACTTTGGTTAGACGTTAGACTCGTTTTTTTTCCTCACTTCTTAAACACACTGCATTAAATTCGAGACAAAATTGGATAGCCTTGCCTAAGGATGGTGAAGATTTTCAGCACCTGAAATTGGGGAGTGTGGTATTAACAAGGTGAGACAGTGCATTTATTTATACGTAGCAAAATATTAAATGTTAAATTCCTGGATTATTTTGTCATAAGGATTGAGTGATAAATAAACACACAAATCATTTAAGTCTTTCAAAATAATGCCTTCAGCCTTGCAAAAACTTACAAGTGAGAAATAGTTCAACTGTTTTGGTGAGGAACATGCTTAAAAGTGATTTCTTCCTTGCTTTTGGGAGGGGAAAGAAATGGAAAATGTTCAATTATATATTAGAATAACTGTCTGTGACCACAACAGAAACAAGATTGCTAGACTGACTTGCTCCCCAGAGTATTGCTGATGACCAGTCGTGGAATGACATACCTAGGTCACATGGACTATTAGCCAGTGCCCTGCTGTTGCTAGGCCAAACTTTCTCCTCAGCCGGGCAGTTTTTTGTGCTTGTTTGTGTTCACTAAGGAACATGAAATCTGCTGTTGAATAGAAAACTGGGCAACTCTACAATTCCAAGAGTCAACTGACCACAAAAATCAAGGATTTTGATGACAAAAGGTGGAACTGTGCGTAGTCGAGGCACTTTGGTACAAGTCTCACAACACTTGCACAAAATGCTAACACCAACCACATACAACTGTGGTTGCAATGCTGTCCAGGTGAGTGGACATCTTATAGAAATCTATAATCTCAATACAAAGCCATTTTAATCACAACAGGTTTTACTGGTTTCAGCATGACTGGGATCAAAAGTCTGCATGAACTGCATGAATTGTCTAAACTATTCATTTCAAAGATACATGCAGTTAATGTCACTGTGAGAAATCCAAACGTATTGTTAACTCCATCGACAAAAATCCATTTTTGTGAAGAAAATATGCACTTGTTGCAAAACAATATTTCAAAACTTGTACTTACAGTTCACCATGTCCACAACAGACATACTGAGATTTTAAATACTAATTAATGAAGCACTCATAAACACTCTGTGAGAAATAAATTGAGTTGTAGGTCGTGAGTCACACAGGTGAGTCACTATTTCATCCACTCAGAATTCTTTAGGGTATAGAGCTGTATAAGTGAAAAATTCTTTGCATTGCAAATTATTGGGAAAAAAATTCTTTGACTGTGGCTACAGCGACCAGGCAGTGAATGGTAACAAAAGTGACAGCGTTCAACTTTTTGGGCCAACTGGGTGGCAGTGGATGTGACCTTTACGAAGGCGTCAGGAGTAAGGTTGGCTGGTTCTCACTGGGCAAACAAACTTTACGTAGAAGTTTTCTCTGCTTTTTTTCACTTCAGACGCTGAGTCACATTGGCTAGAGCCACGGCGAAAGCCTGCAGGGCCGCAAAGGGGTACTGGAAGTCAAGCGTGTAGGCGTGGCCATCGATTCTCCCAAACTGCATCACCTGGGGTGGGACAGGAATCGCAACCGAACAAGAATTATTGTCAGCATTGTGAGACACCCTGCCTGAAAACTCTGACTTTTTTTGTTAATGCCAGTAATGGCAGACAGTACTCGACGCTGAGCCCAAAAGAGCGACTTAATGGTTGTATCTCCTGTGAGTATAAAAAACTACTATTTCATGCGAGGCAAAATTTGGTCAACTACCGATCAATTTTCCCTGGTAACCTATGCACAGCATATGTCCTGGGTACCAGGCACGTGTCCAGTAGTTAAGTAAGGGATGATCACTGATTGAACTCAGCTTGAGATGATCAGAGCGTACTGCTGAGAGTATGAAAATCTCTGAAATTGTGACTTCAGTGGACTGCCATCTGATTGATAAATGTACTTTTCCAGCACAAAGAGGGTACTCTCCAACACTTGTTTGGATTTTAAAGGAGAAACTCACCTGTTTGCCGTGGAGCTCCACTTGGAAATTCTTGGCAGACTCCTGGGTGACTCTCCCGCCAAAGTCCAGCTGGTAGACCTGGGTGCTCTCATTCCAGAGCGGAGCCTTGTTGCGCATGACAAACACCTTGGACTTACAGTCCGCATACTGCCGCATCAGCTTGGCCCTGCGGGACTTGGCACTGCCCCCACCGGCCGCCGGCGTCTCCTCGCTGCTGTTGGCATTATCGGCGTCACTCTCCGAGCTGTCCACGGCGCCCGCGTGCGATTTCATTCGGCTCCAGGACGGGCTCCCCCCACCGCACAGCGAGGTCCGCCGGTCCTTGGATGCCTTCTTGGCTTTCTCTGGTTCTGGCCCGATCTCGCTATCACTCTGCTTGACTGCACCGCTGCCGCCAGGGGAGGTGCCGGCACTGCTCTCGCTCCGGCTGCGGGTTTTGGATTTGGGCCGCTTCCTCTTCTCCTGTGGGGACTTTCCAGACCCCGACGGACTGCTGTCCCTCCCACAGCCATTCTGCGGACTGCCGCTATTCGTCCTGGTGTCCATTTGCATTATACTCTTTGGGCTGGAGCTGGAGCGTGGCCGGTTTTCCCGTGGCTTCAGGCTCCGTTGAGATTGCACTGAAGGTTCTTTCTCTGCCTGTAGTGGGACGTCGCGTTTTCTGCCTGAGGGCACTGCAACCACGACTCCCTCTTGTACCTCCATCGGCAGTGGTTTGTGGTCCACAGATTGGTTTGCGATGCCTCCATCCGTTGGAGGGTGGTGCTGTGCCACGCCAGTGGGGATCAGCTGGCTGGCGCTGTCCGCCCAACGGGGCATGTCCGTTTGCAGCTCGTCAAAGTCACAGGGCTCACTGGATATCAACGTCCCGTCCACAATCTCCGTGGTGCCATTGATGATCTGGGCATTCTCCACCACATCCAGGGCTCCTGTCCTCCCTGCCACCGTGGTAGTGGCTTCCAGGGAGGTCTTGAGGAGGTTGCTAGTCCGCCGTTTGGGGATGGCCCCCTGCCGGATGAACTGCTCCCGATCCGGTTGGACCTTGGAGGTTGAAGAAATGTTCTCATTGGTCACCTCCAGTGGCTGGGAAACCTCCATTGCTGGCGGAGGGGGTTCCTGGTCTGCAACATCCAGATCGCTACTTGAGAAACTACGATTCGTTGATTTCATTGGAGCAATGGGGGCGGGGCCTCCTGCCCTATTCATGGGTGGTTGAGGTGGCGGCTCTAAAATTTAAACAAAAAATTGGAATTCTTCAGAATTGTGCTGTAAACCCTGTAATTTATTCTAATACAATCGATATGATCTTTTGTTTTACACTCTTGCATCTTATTTAACCCCAAAAACATTTTCTGTGATTTGTTCTTCCACTGTTGTCCACTGAATTTTTCTTTAACAGATAACCTCTTTAATATCGCTGTCTTAAATTTTTATTTTCAACGCTGTGCAAAAATACACCATGCTCATTGCAAGTGTAAAAACTATCAAAGTCTCAGCTAAAACAAACGCAAAGCAATGATATGCTGGCTACAAACAAAATGATGCCTGCGAATTTCACGTGGGTGACCAAACGGCTGTGTGCGAGGCTCATCAATTATGCAGGGTGGCATCAGATGCCCTTGTCTCTCAGAAACGACAGACGATAAATATCTGGGGGGTACAAAAAAAACGGGTCTTGGGGACAGAGGCAGCACCCGCGGCGCCACTTAATGCCTTGCCAAAGTCCGATCCAAGATAGCGGGGGCGGAAAACTGGGATGACAAATGGATTTGGAAATTTTGTAGCAATTGTGCTGAACCAGGAATTCAATTCTGCATCGGAAGCAGGGCCTATTTCTGGGCATGTTGATGAATATGGTAGGAATACTAAGAAATTGAGGTACCTTGTCTTTACACATCAAAAGTGCTTGTACATGTTCTGAATAAATTAGCCTACAAATCTCACGAGTGTTTGTCACCTGTAAAGAGATCAAGCATGTGTAAAAAAAATACAGTCATAATTTTCAAAGTCTCGATAAATAAGCATCCGCAGATTTGCAGAACTGTGTGCTCTGCCTGTTCTGTAGGAAAATCCTGAATTTAAATGCTACTTTGAGTAATGGCTTAGTCAAGGGAGGATCCATCTTTCGGACACAGGAATAGCAACTTTGATAATACGGCGTGGCCAAAGAAAACCCAACATCCGTGATGAAGGTAGACAAACAAACAGGTCATGGACTTCTCTTCCTGTCGCACACCCTAGAAGGCTGTTTTAATTGCTGATGAATCAAGGAAGGGGGGAGCTGTATCGAAACCACACACTGGGATTGCAGAGTCAAAAAAAAAATCTCTACTAGAGGAGATGGCGGTCCATTATACCGGCCCGACAGGAAGCACAGTGAACCATTTAGATTCCCTGGTGAACGATGAACGGCTGAAGTTAAGTGGTTGGGTGTGAGACTAGGCCTGGGGACACATGGCCTGGTTTACGCCTCGACTTGGCTGTGCCAACTCGCATACGTCTGGCCGCTAGATCGAGAGGCAAATAAATGCACTGCTGGTAGACCCGTTTTTAACGCAGCAGGTAAATAAACATTTCTACACTACTCTTCATATGGACAGTCAATGTTTACAGAGATACACCTATACACCATCTCAGCAATGATTGTACTCTTTGCAGCTCCAGGGCCGGTTTTTATGCACGAAGCTAATACAAAGCATTGAGGGAAGACAAGATTCCGAGATTCAGAAAATCGGTCTCTCAAAGCTAAGGCACCTACACAACACTTCTCAGGTCTAATTATGTGGAAAGTATGCTTTCTTACAGTCACCATTATTTGACATTGAGAATTGGCCACCAAATTTGAAAGGATTAATCTGAAGTGCTGCAAATTAGTACTTTATTTAGTCATAGGACTTACAAGGTAAATCATAAGTACCCCCAACTCTTAATGTTCATCTGAACTGTGCTAGCTATTATTGTTGACCTATTGTTAGCAGTTAAAGTACTAGTGAGGTGCTTGTGGTAACTAGTGTGCAATGCTGAAGTGCTTGTGGAGTACTCGACTTCAAGGCACTGCAAATCTTATGCAGCTCACCTCCCGGTTCGTCCTCGTCCTCGCTAAAGACGTTGGGGTCAAAGTCAGCGTCCTCATCGTCATCCCGGCGTGGCTTGGCATCAGGCCGCAGCTCGACCAACGCAATGGTCATCTGTCGAGGCTGCAGGTGAAGCAGGCTTGTCCGGTAATGGACCTGGCCCAGGTTGGCCGGCAGGAAGCGGGCCAGGCCGTGCAGCTTGAACTTGGTGCCCCAGATGTTGGACGTCACCTCCACCAGCCGGTTTTGCTGGAACAATACGGGGACGAAAGATGGTAAAACCATGGCTGGGATTACCGGCTGGACGTCAGACTTGGTCCAACCATTTACCCAGCGGGAATCGTCACTTACATGAGTTTAACCAAGACCTGGGTAATTATCAAGATGAATATAGAAATTTGGAGGACTTGAGTCTTGACCTCTAAGACCTCTAAGTCTTGACCACAAGCCCTGTGTTGATGGCTCCTCCCATTTATCAATCTTTTTGGGATGGTTTTGTCTGTCTTCGGGGAGACTTCCAAATAAAAACGAGGACGAGGGTTCCAGTAGAGGTCAGACTCTTAAAGAATGACTTACCACAGTCATCAGTGGAATAATGAAACCGGGAAGGGGGCGGGCTGGACCATGAGGTTGGGAGGGGTTTGGCTTGTTCCTTTAAGCGTGTCAGCGGTGAAGATGAAGTGTCATAAATCCTATCAATCTAGAGTCTAGCAAATATTCAAATTCAAACGAAACACCTGTCTGGCCCATAAATGAGAAGGACCTATTCTTCCGGACCCACCTCCGGTAAACTGTCCAGGAACAGGCTGTTGTACTGCCGCTCCTTCCGTCTGGGCAAGTCAGCGCCATTGCTCGTCTCTGCGTTCAGGCGGGGGCTGCCGCTGGACGTGCCATTCCGCCGTATCATCCTGGCCAGCGTCTCGTCCTCACTGTCCTCCGAGCTGGAGCTGCTGCTGGAAGAGATGATGGTGGTTGCTAGGGGCAACCGCTCATCCTCCTCGCCCGGGACTGTATGGAAAGATCAAATGAACAAGACTGGTCATGTGACGTAGGCGCGGGTGGGATTAGAACGTAAATGAAGAGTGAAAGACAGGCAGCCTCATGTGCAAACTGACAGATACAATCAGAAATGTAAACGAATACGTTCTAGAGTGTTATAATGGTAAATGCTTGGTTTAAATTAGAATCTACATGTATGTCACAGAAGTGAGGGGCAAGGCAAATACCACAGAGGGAGTCTCTTTTCCAATCAGCAGGATCAATATTACAGGTGGACAGTTTTTTTCTCTGTTTCAAGCGACTAGCTTCAAAGTCAAGGTTTTCCATGTTAGTACAGCTTCTCATTCTTACAGTTGACTATGATGTCATCTTTAAGAGTCAGGCTGATCTAAGCGTGCTTCCCAAGGAGGGATATGAACCTTCAACCCTTGAAACACTGCAATGGTGTTTCACCCAGATAGTTGGATTTATGGAGTCTTGAAAAGCCACACTTGTTTCATTTTAATCTTCAAATTCATAAATAAGGTCTACCTTGTTTTTGGTCTAGGGACACCTTGGGATCGTAGATGACAAACTCTGGCCTAAGCTTGCTGACCCTCCGACCCTTGAGGAGTGGTACCAGGCCTCCTAGGTACTCCAGGAACAGCGTGTAACATGAGCTGCTGGGGTTGGTGTCATCACCAGTCCGGATCATGGTGCAGTGGAGGCGTTCGTTGCCTGCAAAACAATGGCACTTTTGCGTTTTGTGTCGAGATCAAAAGACCCCAACTTTTGCCTTGGGAAACACGCACACCCCGGAGGTCCTTTTTAATCTGACTGGACCACCAAATCCCTCTTTGTGCAGTTAGCGAAATCTTTTATGTCTGCACTAGTGAGCGGGAGGTTGTGGGTTCAATTCCAACAGAGATGAGCTTGTAAATTTTTCTCACAAGCCTTTGGACAACACTTAGTATACAGCGTTAATAAATATACATCAGTGAGGGGCAAAAAATGGCCAATATAAAATTGAATACTTCGTGTGTTTAAAGCACAGCTGATAGTTCTTGATACTTTGCTAAAGTTGACTTACATCGGTTGAATCAAACCTTAGCAAGAAACCTGTAATCTACTCCCTCACCTCACAAGGACAAGTGGACAAACGGACAGGCAGAAAATGACACAGGAGGACAAACACGGAGAACCCACATATCACCATACCTGGCGGCGGCCTGCTGCCGAATTCTCTCAGCTTGGTTGGATCTGGAATACAGCCCTGAGCAAAGAAAGAAAGAGAGAAAAAAAATGAATGCAAAAATCATGTTAAGATATGCACAAATAAAGACAATTTGGAAACAACGATTGAAGTGCTTGCCTTCACGCATGAATGTAAATTGTAGAATTCGTCCGCAGAAGTTGCTGACACTGAACTGCTTCGGGAAGAGGGTAAAACAAAGCGACTTTGATGATGTCTGCATTTTTGATGGTCTGAATGCATCATACTGTAAGTACTACAGTACCACAGTATGCTTCACGAGAAAAAAAGATAATCACACAGGTTGTTCCCATGTGGTTCATAAATCCATTTCTGAAAGATGCATCAGGATGTCTTGGCTGCCGTCTTTACCAATCTAATCAAAATTTGTAGCATGCACCAAAAATACTTCCTTTTACGTTCCTTCGATTACACATTCTGATGACTCACAATTAGTAAAAGAGTGCCACTTTTTTGTTTCCTTCAGAACCTCTTCGGAAGGGGGCATTACTTCTTCTCAAAGATACACCACTACTGGGCCACAATTCTAGACATCTGTTATAGCTACAACTAGTCACGTGAGGCCTTGGTACATGTATCTGAGCATTGCATTCTAGTAGTATGACATGTCCTGCCTCGTTAGCGCGGGAGTTTCTCCGACCATTGTCAATTCATTGTCTCTCCTTCAATTACATTCCTTTTCACGAGGACAGCAACTTTGCCACTCTGGTTAATCCAGTGTCATCCCATAATGTCTAGAATGGAACGTCTCTCCTCCTTAATGCTACAAATACAATTTCACTGGTCCCAAACTAAAAACATTCCTTTCAGCTTGGTAAAAGAGGGGGGATTGTCAAAAAGCATTTACAGTTTCCTCCAATTTCTCCCAATCAATTCAGTTACAGTGGAATTTCTAATCTAGTACAACTCGTGGACATCCTGATAATACCAGGAAAAATCCATCGACCAAGTGCCTAATGCACATTTTGTACAAAAGCCACAGTAATGGAAGACACATGACAGGCAGACATTCAACGCCGTCTCGGGACCTGGGCCATTCAGCTGGCCTCAAATCCGCCGCTCAGGGAGCCAATCAATTGCTGGATATTTTTTTCTACTCAACCCGTCTTAGGTTTCAGCCTTTTTTGGGTGTTATCCCCTCACCCCCTCAAAAAAAATCTGAATCTTAAAAGCTGTGAGGAGGAACGACACAGATACAAGTCTAATATGGTTCTCTCGAGGGTTGTCGGCTCTCTGTCTTTCAGACATTTGTCTTGAGGATTGCAAACAGATGTCCTCAAAGTGGAAGTACAGTACATGTAATTCACTTGACTGACAGCAGGCATGTTGTGTTTTTCTCCCCAAGCAACCGGTAAGAGGTCTGGATTGTGGAGACATGAGCTTCAAAATCACTCATCGTGTCGATGAAAACAAATCTTCTCCCCCCCATAATTTCCTGCAAACTTCTTACGTCCTTTATAAGAGATTGTTTGTGAGTTTGTGTTTTTTATTTCTCAGTTTTGCCATTTTATTCAACTACATGGAACTCAATACACAATCATGTAACATTCTAGAGATCTATTTTGTTGACAAGATTGTTCAAAACTACACTATGACTGTGCTCCCAGTGATATGTTTACCAATGAATGCATTTTCAGGACTTTTTGAAAGCTAACTAAATAATTCAAGAAAAGGTATCTAGCTTTAAAGCCAAGGGTAAATATCCTTCTGGTTAGTTTCTGGTTTGATTGGGTGAGATTAACCTGTTTTATATTTCGGACTATTACAGCAAAATACACTTTTAAAAAAAAGGCCACCCGGGGAGGCATTATTCAATTTTCTAAAGCTCGGGCCATATCTTCCATAATACCTCCTGATGGACTGCCTTTCAAAGACCGGAAATTACGATTGGACGTTAACAGGTGGGAAATGAAGACACCGTCTGGGCTAATGATCACGCAGGGCCAGCCGACACGATAGCTGCAGAGCAGTGGGGAAGGGGGTGGCACTGCTTGGGGAAAATTAATCACTGCACGGGTTGCTGGATGTCGTGCACGGGTGTAAAGATTGCACATTAACAGGGGGATTGTAAGACTGAACAGCAGCATGATGGGGCATATCATTCCGCATGGCCGGCAGATCTCAAAAAAGCAAATCTCATTACATTTATACTGCAGACAAAGGAGGAAATGAAAAAAAATCGCGCATGGCCATGTTGGAGGAATGTTTCTAACGGCTATCAGGTGGAGGGGAGGAAGATAATTAAGCTGGTACCAAAACTCTCGTGACTGTAGGAAATATTAGTCAACATCGAAGCCTTTTATGGTAATAATAGAATCTCTTTCAACATTGAACTAGTTTTTTTGCATAATGTGTCTCTATGTAAAACATTGAATGTAAAATCTGTATTTGATTAATATTCTTTGAAGGTCTACTTCCCTTGAAGAAATTGAAAAAGGCAGGTTTCCACAAGAAACACTTTCCAAATTTTGTCAGCCACTTCCTGATCACACCAAAAGCCGAATCAAGTCAACCTTCATGGCAACCGTCTCTGTAGCATCTTGAGGCTTTCACAATGTTGTGAACTGGTCTGTGGCATATTCATACAGCGTGGATTTTGTGGGCCGTGAGCGAGACAATAACACCAATGCAGATCAAACTAACTGCATCACTATCCCAATTTAAGAGGGTCATTTCTGTGCCACTCATTCCCATTTCAATAATCTCCTGAAAAAGAAACAAAAGCCTAAATGGACATCCAACTGACATTTGACAAGGATTCTGACAACAAAAAACAAAGTAAAATATCAATGGGGGGGCGGGGAGGAGGAAAGTACGGCCTGGTGGTTAGGGTCTGTAACTTCCAATAGTAAGGATCAGGGGTTTGAGTCCTGGCAGATTGGTTACATGCTGTGACCTTGGGCAAGTCACTTTACCCCTGACGTGCCTCTTTCCATCCAGGAGTGAAATGGGTGTACATGTTTCTTTGAGGGCAGAGATCATTATAACCCTGTTGGAGGATTTCGGAGGATTGAAGTTGAATGGCGAAAGTGCATGGTTGATTGCAAAGGATGCTATGCACTAAGGTCGTGGGTTAGACCTTGTGTTGTTTTTGCTTAGTCATGCATAAATTCAGCCCGATATTTCCTTTGAACCAACCGCACTGCTCAAGAATGCCATTCACACTGCCTCAACAAGATGACAGGAATTGCCGATTTTGAAGGATTGAGGCAGTGGGCATACCTCCAAGTAACATTTTCAAGAAATTTTGGAGGAATGAGGGAAAATCCAAATTTTTCACCCCTGAAATTAGAGGATCCTGGAGGATTGAGAAGGGTCCCTAGCAAAAAAGGGCTAGGGGGTTAGGGTCAATGTGTTTAAGCTTTTTAAGGAGTTGGACAAGCATACAGTACATGTACTTCCAAGGGAACTGAGATGGTTTCAGCAATACACAGATGTTTTGAGCCCAATGTTGAGGTGTAAAGATTTGATATCGATGTTTTAAACCACAGATAGTTAGATACTGCGTGCCTTGTGAGAGCTGTGATATGTAAGGCACATGCATCCTCAACAAACGTCACAAACGCCAAAGCTTACCTTGACCGTGAGGGAGAGCCGGTCTGTGGTGTATGTCCGCAGCCGGCCGGGCAGGGGCAGCTTGGCCGTTGCCTTCTCCTCGCTGACCAGCGCTGTGATGACCTCCCGGCACAGCACCTGCAGGGGTGCCACGCCCTTCTCCACCCAGGCCACGTGGAGGATGGCGCCGCAGGCCACGAAGAGACGGCGGTCATTGTGGCCCCACGTCAGCGCCGACAGGGGGCGCTGTGGAGGGGAACCCAAGGTTTGAAAAAAAAAGACCTGATGACCACAGAACTTCCAAATGCTAAAATATTTAAGTAGGAAATCCACAAGCAGGCTTGCAAAGAGTGAGGCCAAAATACATGAAACTGCACACGATTCCGACAGTGCTCGGAAAACAGGAAAGCAGCTGGTCCAAAGAAAAGTTGCATGCCTGAACAACGACACACATTCATCAGCAAGTCTTGCCCCTCTTGGCTTTTGAAAAACAGCTCAACTTGAAAAGAATGAGGATTTTATTTTTATGGAAGTGGCACATTATTTTCAACACAGTTTTTGTGCACCTAAATCTCGGTGAATTCTAGAAAGTCTCATTCGACTGCAAAGACAGAGCTGATGACTCTGATCAAAGCAATTAAACACGCAAGAGAGTCAGGGACGGTGTTGGTGCATGCCCCCAGCTGGCTTTGGAACTGACCACATTTCAACTATTCTTGGATTTTCATGACCCCGGGGGAACAGAATGTATCGAGTGCATTTAACCGTCTCTTTCAAGAGCTGCATCATTTCTTGTGCTCGCATTTGTAAATGCTCCTTCCAAGTTTTAAAAAAAAACAAAAGCCAAAGGTCGCTCACCTGCGAGGGAATGTTGAGAGTGAAGCGTAGGTGTCCGTTGGTGTTGTAGAACTTAATGGCGCTGATGCTCTCCACTGGCTGCGCGCCACCAACCGCAAGGAAGGCACCGCAGCTACTCCACTCCATCTTGATGTCTGTTTGGCCAATCAACGAGAAGGATGGATGCCGGGTAAATCCACCTGCCTTTGGGCAGGACTGCAGCTACAGGCTGTGTTAACTCATTCATCTTGGAACATTTTTTTTTATCACTTTAAAACTCATCCTTGTTGAGAGTCCGGATCTTCTCTTTAATAAAGTTGTCTGATGGGAGTGGAGTCTGTGGCTTTGCATTTCTCCCTAGCAATGTCATTGGCTCAAAAGTGAATTAAGCCCTAGCCGCAAGAAGTTAATAGTTTAGGCTGTGACAAGTCTTCAGATCTGCTTTCTGTTGGCATCTTGTTGCTTGGTTCTGTCCATAAACTTTGTACTGACTTAAGTCCATACCACGACAAATCTACTAAACTATTCAGGCCATAACGGCATTTAAGAGGATAGACTCTTGGGGTTTTCATTTTAAACTCCAAATTTCAGAGTATCTGACTGAGGTCTCCCAGGATTCTAACCTCCCACCCACAGCTTTTAAGTGCGGCTGTCTTACCAGAGTATCATTTGGAATATGTTTGAAATATAATGTGCAGCACATTGTATTAAGAGGGCTCAAGACCACAACATCTGCTTGGTGGGGGAGGGGGGAGAAATCTCTGACCTGTCATCTCGGTCTTGATGCTGATGGGGGTGAGGTCATCATAGGCTTTCATCAGCTGAATCTCACTGTCCCCGAGGTCCACAGCCATTACTGGACAGCGCTTCTTGCACAGTCGTGACCGGCGCTCACTTCCTGATGAAAATCACAAGAGGAAAAAATTAAACTTTCATAAAAACAAAACAAAAAGGGGATTCAAACCTGTGACCAAGTATTTGAGCTTCTGGACCCATGTCTCTACACAATGCTAACATTCTCCTGCTTAAACTTCTCTGTAGCGGGTTGCTAACCAGAAGCTTATGAAACCTGAGCATGCATCATGGCCGACATCATACTAAATACAAACATCAGGATATATACATGTAGACATACATTAAAGGAGCTCTTAAAATCAAGACCAACTGTTTTATGTTATGACTTGGCAAAAATTGTGAACAACTAAAGCGATTTATGACAGCAAGATCAGGGCCCAATTTCATGGCGCTGCTTACTGCAGAATTCCGCACTTAGGATCTCCATTCTGCACTAACCCTTTACGCACAAACTCCTTAGTTATGGGATGTATACATGCGCACAAGCAAAAAAATCCTTGCCAACTCGTGAGATACGTTTGCCATGAGCACAGAATTTTCTGCTGCAGGAGGAAGTACCCATTTTTCGCTTGCGGTAGGCAGCGCGGTGAAATTGGGCCCTGCTTTGTGATTGCGAAGACAAGTCTTATCAGGATGAACCTACATGAACTAGTACACGTACCGGTAGATGTCAAAAGAAAAGAAAAGAATTGTAACTTACATGCATAATTTCCACATTCATAGATGGGTAATTCCAGAAATTAGGGGTCCAAATGTGTGAAATTTTTGTGTCTCTGTTACATCTGACCTTTGTTAGTTGACACGGAAATATCATCGGAATTGATTTTAAACTATTACTATTTGTTTGGCAGGTAATTTGCATTCAATCATCACTCTTGGATATTATAAAATTACTTCTGAACTTACAAAATCATAGGTCAGATGTGACAGGGACACCAAAAAAATTGACCCCTAATTTCTGGAATAACCCACATAAGTATTCCCAACAGTAATTACATTTATGAATTAGAAACATGTATGTACACATCATATGCAGTCAATGATAGGCCATGTAGACATTAGAAAATTCATATCCCTTCTGACATGTCCTCTGTCATACTTTTAATGAGCAAACCCACATGAAGAACTCAATGTTGATGTGCACCGTACCGAAGAGTGATATCATTTTGAACTGGGAAGTGCTGTGCAAACGAATGCAAATTCATTTCACAGCAATGATGAATATTTGAAAGAGAGTACCGGGTAATTTATTTTATCTAAAGATTGCAAGTAGGGATACAGTAAATACATATTCCAGACCTTTTGGTCAACCATCGCTGATGGAAAACATGAATCAGGTCTCATTACAGGACCCGGGTATTGGAATACAGTTGATCCACTATTCGCCTTGTCCGATACGGCCCCTTGCAGAGCAATCTTGGATTCCAGCCGAGCAGTGGTGATTAGTTTCTGAGGGAGCGGGAAATTTTTGTTTGCTTTTTAACGAGGGCTTTCGAACCAGGATACGTCCCTGGATACATCCTTGTATAGTTGTATCCATGTACATGTATTGCAGGGGCGAGATTGGGGGACAAGGAAAGAGACACATTAAGTAGCAGGATCGTAACAGTGTA